>NC_134313.1:143230271-143534613 GCF_964195595.1 Calonectris borealis
CACAGGTCCGTACTGCCCCCCCACCTCAGAAAGGGGCAGCCTCCTTCCCCCCTTCATCACTCTTTTAAGAGCACATTGGAAAAATTCATTCCTTTTGGTCCCTCCTGATGAATTCCTCTGACTGGGACGTTCCTGCTAGTGCCTGTTTCCCCGCTCAGCCCCGTCCGGGCTGTGCCATGAGGCTTTTGTCACAACAATGGTTCTTCTGAGATGGTGACAGAACATCTTCTAACACCCAGGAAAATGGGGCTTAGCCATTATTTCTAGAATATATTTAAGTCCTTTGGGAGGTTGCTATTGAAAAGGCCAGGGATGCTGATTATCGTTTTTTATTCTGATGTCTAACAAATATAAAGATTGTCTGCTGCACTGAGGAGGAGCTTAGTTTTCAATACGCCGAGTGGGCTGCCACCGTGGGTCCAGAGCTACCAGGCACGGAGGGGGAGATCACGTTATCCCCTCATTTATCCCTCTGGACTCTTTCCTCATCCACCCTCTACTTCCTTGACCCCTGGGCTGTGTTGTGCAATTCCGCATGCATTTTACAAAGCACTCTTTTTATTTTTGCTCAAAACTCTCCGGCTTTTTCAGCTGCGTGAAAAAAACCCAATTGCGAAATGGTGTAAATCACACTCATCCACCTTTCTGATGTGTAATGCGGTCAGAGTATCTGGACATTGTCAGGGCATTGTAGCGCATATCCCAGAGTGACTTTGTTATAAGAAAGGAGTTTAATTTTTTCCTCTTTTGTAACCTTGTGAAATTTCCACATTAAAAAGCAATCACATCTTTCAAACCAGCAATGATTGTGTTTGGCATAATGGCTGCAAACCCCCAGTGTGCAGGGCTGAGCTTGTTTTCACTAAAACGAAATCAGCTTTCAAAATAAATGATCTGCAACAACATTATATTCCCCAAATCTTATAATCCTATTAACAGAGTTGATTTTTTTTTTTTTTCATTGCCACCAGACTGACAAGATTGGCCCTGTTTCAAGGGGGAGAAACAGAAAGTCGGTTGAGGATGTAGCCAAGACATGCACTGCAAGCCGAGGACCAGCCCTGCCAGGGCCTGTGGTTAGAAGCTCTTAACGACTATTGTAAGCCCTTAAATATAATCATCTGTATTTCACCTCCACCTAATGTACTTCATGTGTAGCATGTTTATCTGTTCGCACAGTCTTTCAAGAGACTCAACAAACAGCCCTGTTTGCAGGAGCGAGAGGCGAGCGGGTTGCCCCGGCTCCTCCGATGAATGAGACTTCTATCAAACATGACACGGCGGTGCCGATGTGGTGAAGGGAAATGTCTCCAAATTAGCCTGAGCAAAAATCTCTTTGCCAGAAGTGGAAATTACGTGGTAATATCAAACGGCAACTTTACTTATATATAATTCCAGGTTTCTCTGCAAGTATTTTTTTTGGAAGAAAGTCAGGAGGGCTCAATCTTGCGCCGCTTTTGCTGGTCCTGCCCCTCGTGCCCTTCCCGTGGAGGGGACCGGGGCCGCCTCCTCTCGCGGGCACTGCGCACCTTGGAGTCACTTCGCTGTCTTAAACCCTGACTAAAAAGGTGCAATAATTGGCCCAGGAGAAAGAAATACTCATGATCATGGCAGAAGTTTTCTTTTCCTTTTGGGAGCGTGAGGGAACACCCAGAAAGCGCTCAGCCCCGGCAGAAGGAGCGCGGGAGGCTCGCAATCCCCCTGCAATGCCTCTGCGCTGATGTCTTTTTGGGGTTGCACCAGCTTGGAAATCATGCCCCGCTCTGTGAACCCCGTGTTTCCGATGGGGCGAAAGCTCCCACGGGCACGGCGGGTCAGCAGCCGCCGGAGGCTGCCGAGCGCTGGGCTGCAGCGTTTGCAATGGAAAGGTGTCAGGCTCCTCCAGCTGCACTCGGGGTGCCCAGCAAAGCCCGGGGAGAAACCCGGGGTGCACGTGCAAGCGTGCACAGGACTGCCGAGGCTCAGACCGCCCCGGCCCTCCCAGACACCTTTTACCGCAATGAAATGCTGACTGGGGAATGTAATCATGGCCTTTATTTTTTAACATTTTCCTTTTATTAGTTCAGCAGGGCAATAGTGGTTTCCTTAGGCTGCAGATCAGAAGTTGACAGGTCCCGGAGGCCGCAGAAAAGCAGGGCTCTGCACAGGAGCCTCTAGTCAGAAGCTGCCGTTGCGATAGCAGCTGCCGCCTGCCCCAGTGCCGCCACTCCCTCCGTTATTTACTAAATGGCTTTGCGACAGCTTTATGTGAAATTTAAGACTATAAAGTAAAAACATTTGATTATAAAGTAAATAGGCACAGTCTTCTCTGTTAAAACATAACACCTGCTTCTCTTCCCCTTGCCTTTTGCTAACGCTGGCAGCTGAAACATATTTTTGACAAACTCTGTGACGAATAAATCACTGACATCAGGCCAGACCTGCTACCACTGGAAGCCAGCAGAGATGTGCTGCTGATGGTGCTGGGAGCCCCTCAATCGGTATCACGGTCTCAGTTATTTAAAAACAAGTGCTGAGATCCCTGGAATAATGAGCTTGGCTTAAAAATCAGGAGATTTTTAGATCTAGGAAACAGGGACTTGATTTTATCTGATTTTTAAGCCTCTAGAAGATTATGTGGCTGAGCTTTGCTCTATAACCAAGAAGATTTGAGGCTTCAAAAAACAAACAAAGGAAAGCTGATAGTCTGCCAGACGGCTTCTGCCAGGAGCTGGGATTTCGGTGGGGCAAACTGTCCCAAGACTTGTGACAAAATCTTCAGGGCCACAGCATAAGCAGGCCCACAGACTGGTCAAAATATTCACATCCAGCTGCAATTTTGCAAATATATTCCTATATTCTTAGGAATTGTGTGCAAGTTCCTGGCCCTGCGGATGTAAGTGGGATCTGGTATGTAAAATTGCTGTTTGGGCAGGTAATTTCAGGATCAGACTCAAAAATTATTACAGTCTCTTCCACTATTATGATTTTAATAACTGCAGCTAGAGGTAGGAATTTTCCATGCGAATCGCTGTTAGGATGTTATTAGCCTTCCGATAACAAATAAATGTACCTGTCGAGAATAGATCCAAACTGCCTCTGTTCACTGTGTTCATTAAGTGCCCATATTATTCCTCAGGTGTAAGTCCAGATACTAAAATTAATAATATGAATAAGGTACAGCTTTGCCTACGGTTTCTCCAGTGCACTCTGCTTAGGCATGGGTTCTTTTCTGACCGAATATTTTATTATAATATAAAGGCATACTTGACAGACATCCATAGGCATCTCAACAAATCTGCTCTGGACTTGTTTGCCTTCCACTTACAGACCTCCTGGTGAAATCACAGTGCAGATTTGTTTGGAAATTATGTCTAGATAGTGCCTGTTGCATAGTTTCTTTTCTTTTTACAAAATAAATTATTCAAAAGGCTGTCTAGTTTTAAGTATTGAAAGAGTTATTAATTCCGGTAATATCATTACAAACACCTAATGCTGTGTATAAAATAGGGCAGATCCCTCTTCTGGCTTCTGCCCTCATTTTCAGGGTTCAGACCACTTGATATCCGGATCTGTTAAACACTGCCTTGTTTCTCCGACTGCCAGAGCAAACCCCTCGGTGCATCTTGATGCTGGAGGGGGCAGAGCGAGTGCAGACTGCTGCGTGCAGAATTAAGCATTTGGATAAATATCTTGCTGAACTGGAATCTTTCTGGGAAGGGCTGGATGTGAACACTGAAGTGCGATGCCGCCAGTGGGGTTGTATAATCTTTTTCTTTTCAAAGCTCTTTACCATCCAAGAGAAACGTTGTAATAACAAACGGATGTAGGCAGGCGATAATTTGGGAAGAAATCTAGGTGAGATTTGCAGAGGAGCAAGGGAGATTGAGAGGCACAAGTCTCACTTTTTATTTGGGATTGGGTAAGCTCAGGTATGATAATGTCAGTTTATATGCTCGTTCCTAACTATCGAGATTTTACCATAAACAACGGTAAAAAAGTACTGGAATAATTATGAAAAATATACTGACATTTTCCTTTTAAGAAATTTCAGCTTTTTTTTCCTGAAGAAACAGTTTTCTGAGGCAATTTACTCAGACAATAATAGAAGTGTATTTATGTAGCTGAAAAGATTAGTAACTCTCTTGAGAGAAAACAACAGATTCCATCTACCCATCGGGGAACTACCGCAACTCGCAGCTACAGAGTGAAAGAATAAGATCCGCAAAAGCTCGTGCCAAGAAGAGCTGCCTTGCACCCCAGCTCACCGGACTGTCTTTTACCGGCAGCCCTCCTGCAAACCTTGACTGCCGTGCCTATAACCTAGAAGCCTCACGGCTGGTGTTTGCACTGCAGAAGTGTTCAGTCAGCATAGCATAAACTTATAAAGTGCTCTCCAAACAGGCGGAGGGCTCGATGAAGTTTCCTCTCCAGTTGTTCCAAAGCCCCGGCCAAAAATCTCAGTGGGATTTCCCGGAGGAATTACAGATCAAGCGCAGCAGAGCTGCAGCCAAACGCCAAGGCTGGAGGTTTGTGTATTTGCCGCGCTCTTCCCCGGGCTCCCGGGACAGACCCCACTTGCCGTGGCTTAGCCGGGACTGTCACCAGCCCTGCTGAGCCACTCTCACCTTAGCCTTCACACGGATCTCCTTGCCACACTTTTCTCTGTCGGCTCTCTCACTACAGCGTTACCGTCTTTCATCGTTTGAAAGTGATCCTCTAAAGGGTATTTTTTTAAGGCTCAGTGCCTAGAGCCACTTAATTACATGATAATCTCAGCTTTTGTTTAAAAAGAAATGCACTAGGCCCTCGTGATGGCAGGGGGAAGATTGTACATTTGAACCTTTGGGGCTTGTAGAAGGCAAATAAAAATACCTAGTGCATATATATTTAATTTCATGGTTTGGGGGTGGAAGACTAGCATTTTACGGTATCGCAAGATTGGCAATAGCGTACGTGGTTTCAAACCAAGCTAAGGAGGCTTTTTTAACATAGTTCCGACAGGACCGACTTTTCTTCTTTTGGCCCTTGTTTATTTCTGGAGCATGATGTGCTTGTGGCTTGGCAAATAAGCCTCTCTGGACCATTGTAATACTTTATTGGTGCATATACAACTATTGGGACAACAGCTGTAAACCAGAAGCGAATTCTTATTTTCTTTTTGTTTCATACTCTGGCATGGTAGACATTATAACCTTGGTATTTTCTGAAGAGGCAACAAAAAGTCTTACATTTCCTGGTATGAAAAATATGGGTAGAGAAAACAAACACCTCCCATCAGCAGCCTTTTAGCTTAATGGCCCTTTCTAGGGTGGATGCCTTAATACCTTTCTGTGCTTGCAAGGCCACATATTTCTTTCTGAATCTTATTCTAAATGTAGGGGTCATATTAGGCCAAATATGATTGTCCTCAGCTAGATTTTATCTGCTTTCTGTGGTAGGAGAACAGGCTTCCAAGAGCTCTGTCGGGAGGACTCACTACCTTTCTGCAGCTTTCTCAGCTTACGGGGTTGTGTTTTTCTTTTCTCCCTCTGTTTCCAATGCATGATAGTGCTTTTAGATGATGACAAAAGTCAGTTTTTCATTAACAACACAGGCAAAATACCAAAGAGCATGCAAAAGTGCTGAGGAGGGAGAGAGGGAAAGGCTAAGGTTGTGTGCCTCACAAGGGCTCCACACTCAAGAATGATATTGGGAATGCTTCAGAGGGTTTTACATGTCACGTTTCCACCCCACATCCTTAGCGAGAGGGTTACCCGTAACTCTTTCCCTGTTTGTTGTTGTTGTTTCTATTTTTGTAGATGTCAAGGTATTAGTACGGAGAAGCTTGATGCCTGCAGTGTGCAAGTCGTCCGCGGTAAAGCTGTACCTGCACGAGGTGGATCAGGCTTTAGGGCCGGAATACAAGGTCTTTTTTACACTTTTGTCCCACCACATAAGTTGGTGCACTTCAGAGAAACCGTTAGGTATCCAGGCATGCTAGGATGGGATCACAACGGGTTCAAATGATCTAAAGGCATCGTCCTGTGTTAGACAGGACAGGTGCATGTTGTAACTTGCTGTAGATATTTGAGGTCCAACCAGCAGTGATCAAACTTCATCAGCTACAGGCACATAAACATGAAAAACCCCAAACAACCAAAAGTAACAATCTTCAAGCATCCACATTGCAGAAAACAGTGGGTATCTTCTAATGAAAAAGTGTACACCAACATAACAGATCCAGCTGGAGAGAGGGCAGCTGAGCTACAGATGATGGGAGCTCCTTAATAGTCCTTATGCTCGCATTATCTGCGGTCCTTTTCATGAGGGGAAATGGTTTTATGGTTTCACTCCTTCGCCAGGTTGGCAGTGTCTTGCCCTGCCACATTTGACTTGCTTGTTGACTCTTGCCTGAGAGTGTGGAGTTCTGCAAAGAGACAGTTCTGGTGGTGAAGCAGCAGTCATGGAGGGAGCAGAGGATATCCGTGTGGGTGACACGGGCCTCTAAGGGAGATGTTATTTATGGAGACGCCCTCTATTTCCACCGGAGTGGTGGGAGCAAGGCAGACCCCAGCGTCACTGGAAAATGTTCTGAGAAATCTCAGTAAGTGGTTTCTTGGCCTCAGTATAGGCTTTTTCCACTTAAAGGTACAATTTAACACTTAAACTATGAATTGCTTGGTTCAGGAATTTCTGCCTTATGCCTTAAACATTGATGGCACTTAATAAATAAAGTGCTGCCTCTCTTCTCCTCCTCTCCCCACTTTTTTTTTCCCCTTGTTGATCGGTCTCTCTCTCAATACAGCTGCAGAACTCATATACCTTCACTCCAGGTAACCTCTGATCACTCTCAGTCTTCCCCCATGATAATTTCTCCCTTTGAGTTTTCATTTTTCATTTTCAGTGCAAAAATCTGCTGTGCATGGAAAGAGACAGGATGAAAGCAGGACGACTGGAAGGAAGGTAAAACTGAAAAGGCATGGGATCAGCTGTGTTGGCTTTTTTTCAATGCTTATTTATTAAAGGCCTCCATATTTAAAATGTAGAGGAAGCTACTGCAAGATAACCTGCACCAGATAACCTAAGACTGCTGAAACTGTAGTTGATAAAGCTGGTTTAAACTTTGTACAGAGTATGCTCAGTTTTTAGTACGTTAGTATGTTACTATGTTTTTAGTATGTCGTTAATTTTGGATGGAAATTCTTTTCATTTAACATTTAACTGGTTGGCATTTGTTGCTATTTCATCAAGACATAAGCTGAGATCAGGCTCCCTTGTACTCGACACTGAGTATATAAGTAGTTCTCTGTCCCAAAGAGCTTCACCTCTAGGTACACAAGACAGAACGAGATGGGAAAGGAAACAGAGGAATAAATAGATGCAGGAATTTGTCCTAGGACAAATGGCAGGACAGTAGCAGTGATGTGATGAGAAACTAAGTCTCTTAGCACCTAAGTCAATGCCCTTTCCACTGGGCTACAGTAATAACAGCAATGAGTCCTGCTAACAAGGAGGTAATTTTGGTATTCATGGCAAGATTAACCAATACACCATGTCCAGCAGAGACGACTCAGAATTCATATGTACAAAGGGCATGTTTGTTACAAATTCACTGAATCCTTTTAACCTTTTTCCATTTATGTCTGAATATTAACACTTGGAAATATGCAGAACTAGGGCTTAACAAGCTAGAAGAGTTAGATTATTGATGTTACTGTGCTCCTTCAATTTCATTAAATGGCATGCAAGATAATTATCAGTCATTGAGTTTCCTCTCCTCAGAGACAAACCAAAGGGGCTCAATTATTGCTGCAAAATCCAAGAGGAAAAAGAAGAGAGACAGATTTTAAAAAAAAAATGTGAGTAACAAAGCTGCAGTGCAAGCGGGCTCTTCCAAAAGGACCATGGGCCACGCAGCCCTGCAGAAGCTAAGCAGTGACTCCACATGGACATGAATGAGTCTTAATGTCCACAGTGAGCAGAATTTAACTCTTGGATGTGACAGAGGGAAAACAACTATTTCCTCACCTTCCTCCCTCTTGCAGGTGAGGCAGAGAAGGATGGCAGATTGCTTGGTGGCCTGGCTTGCAGAAGAGCTGGGGTTCATTTTCAGGTTGGACGAGTCCTTTTTGTCTCAATGTTTAGTGCTGTAAGAGGTACTAGTAGCTGTATCCTCTGTAAGGACTTCGAAGGCTCTACCTGGGAAAGCTGTGCCAGGTGTACGGACTCCTATTTGTATGATCTGGTTTTGCCCAGAGCAGAACTTTGTTTTGCTACCATCTAACTAAATTGCTTTTCTGCTAATGGTACTGGTTGCCTTCTTGATCAAACGATACATTTTGAAATAAAGCCTGGGTTATTGTTTTTGGGCACAAGTAAAGCTTTAGACCATTTCCAGATAACCACTGTATAAACAATACTGCAAGGAAAACGGCAGATTTTGAATGTGAAGTTTCAAAGAGCTTCACAAAGGAAAGCCATTGCAGTTGGCCTGTGAGGAAATTGGAGGGGCAGGGCATGACCACCTACCCCTGAATGCAACTCCATTTGATATGTCTTTTTCCTTTTCTTCTGGCAGGTCATTAGTCACAATGACAAAAGTATTTACCAGATAACTTGAAACAGGCAGTATTCACAGCAACGGGGAGGAATTCGACAAGATTTCCAAATCAGGCGTCTTTCCTCTGACCCCCTTCATTCACCTAGAGTGCCTGATCAGAGCTGCCTACTCTACGGGGACAACGAATCAGGGAAAACTCCTGCGTTGGCAGAGGGTGACCTAGATGACCCACCAGCTCCTCTTCCCTGACGTGTTTGGTCATTCTGAAGCACACACCTGAGCACACTGTAGCAGTGCTAAAAGCTCATGCATGAAGAGAGCAATATGGGATGTTTCCACGCTTGGATGGAACAGTGTGGAGATGTGGGATGAAGATGCATCCGAAATATGGCCCTTTCTTCAGAAGGAGTTAAGCCTCTCGTGAGCCCCCCATGCCAAACGAAAGCATTTTGGCAGAACTTCAGAGCATAAATGTATCTCCTAACAAGGAGATGAAGAGAAAGTTGTTGTGTAGTAAAACCAAACACAAGTAGGAGTAAACTGAAGAAAATTCTCCTCCTTTCATATCCTCTGTCCCTTGTGGATGTTTGCTCTGAGACCATTTGTTCAGCTGCCTGGATGAATTAGCATGTAGATATTTGACCTTGAAATTCTGGCTTGAGGACCTGACCCCACCATCTGTACCACTTGAAACACAGGCTC
Organism: Calonectris borealis; assembly: GCF_964195595.1. Classification (NCBI taxonomy): domain Eukaryota; kingdom Metazoa; phylum Chordata; class Aves; order Procellariiformes; family Procellariidae; genus Calonectris; species Calonectris borealis. The sequence goes on from NC_134313.1 coordinate 143,239,495, forward strand.
ATGCTGTCCTTGTAGCTAGAATTAAAGCCCATTTCCAAAAATGTGTCCTGCTGAAGTTAGGCGTTGCACTTCTCAATATCTCGATATAAGGTATTTTCCATGTGGAATTGGCTGAACCCACTGTAACAGTGATCACTGTATCTAACGTATTTACCATGGAAAGATTACTAGACCACTAAGAAGAAGGGATACAGTTCAAAGGCTCAGCTGGTATGTGTTCAGATTTCGTTGTGTAAGTATAAATAGCCCTGAAATAAATGCTTGAATCTAAATTGTGAAGCTTAGTGAGGGCAGCTTCAGGATCCAAGCCTAGAACTGCATAGCTGGTCACTCTCGTGGGTTGCCCTGCCCTTGTCCTGCCCACAGACAAAAATCAAGAGAAAAGGGCAGATTTCCAGCTCCAATGCCTGCAACAGCCCTTGCCAGGAAGAACAGGCTTGTGGCTGTCACAGCACACTGGAGGTCCAAAGACCTTGGTTCCTTTCCTAACATTTGGACTTTGGGAAGTTGCTCTCTCCTTGAGTCAAACTCTGTTTTCTCTCTGAAAGTGGGAGATAATACTTCCCTGAGCAATAATAGTGAAGCCTGTATGATACTCAGTTACTTTTATAACGACTGCTATTTTAAAGCCAAATAGAGAAACAAAATCTCCAGTACAAACCTATACAGTCTTCTCAGTTTAAACATAACTTTCTGTATGCATACTACTTGCTTGAAGCTAGAACTCCACAGAGAAGCCAGCCAGGGTGGTCCTAATGTGATAATTTTGGGTTTCTGGTGGCAAAACGTTCCTTTTCTTTTCCAAAAAAATGTATTTTTCTTAATGCATTGAAAACCAGCCACACAAAGACCAACATTCCCTAGTGTTTGCATTAAAGAGAGAGATGTAGTCATAAAATGCAGACGATGGCAGCTTTCCTGTAGTCACAAGTCAGTATATTCAAAGCACTAGCATATGTTATTTGCTAAAAGCAAATACTTAAATTCAGATCAGTTCTGGCTCAAGACTACTTTTATTAGTCATTGAAAACATGACACCTTGTTCATCAGCTCTCAGATACAATTTTAAATAGATTCAAAGTTAATCTGAATGCCATAAGATCTCTCCATTTCTTTTGTGTTGATTTTTCTCCTACACTCAGATTCTCCTCATTCACTGTTCACTGTTGTTATATTCTCTATTTACACCCACGTTTTGTGACTGTCAGCGACCAAGATGATTATTCTTTTTTTGTCTACCAGGTCAGTAGTCCCATCATAATTGCTTGGTTTATGTCGACAGTATTCACGATCCCTAATGCTTCCATCCCAGCACTGTTCAGACCCACAGCATTTAAACTTCTAACATCAGGCAACGATGGAGCCATTATAGCCAGTAATGCTAAGGCACAAATAAGATTAAGGTAATAAGTATCAAATATCAAAGCAGCTTCAACACAGCATATATCAGAGTCGTGGAAAGAAAGAATTTTTCTGATTCATCAGCAGCTCCAAAGAATAAAAAGCCTTTCTGACCACTTAAATGAAATATTCTGTTTGATCCCCAAATGAACTGTTTTATTTTGAAATTGAGATTTTAAAAAATGTTTTCAATTTTATTTCAAAGAAAGTTGAAACGCATCTCAAAACAAAAACTTGTTTTGTAAAGAAACACCGAATCCTTAATTTTGAAAATGTTACAACAAAAGATTTTAATTTTCAGGGAATTTCTCCTCAGTTTTGTGTGTGAAAATAAGTTGGTGAAATGGGACATTCCTGGAAAGTTTCAGTGTTGACAAATCTGCATTTTTCATCCAGCAGAGTCCTGATGAAAAAATATTGCCCACTCTAATTAGTCCATAATTTCTTAAATCAGATGACATTCATTCACTTTCCCAATAACATTTATATTTTGAAGGCGAATGCACAGCTTTCCTCCGGAGGAAGACAGCCCTCAGCAGGACAAACTTCTGAATATCACTACGCTCAAACCCAGGATGGGCTGTCCTGCACATGAGCTATTGACATTACATTGACTCCATGGGCATGATGCAACTCAAACCAGAGTTTAAAATAACACCACAGTTTTCTATCAATGCTAGCTCATTGAAAATGTTTCATATTCTAAAATTAGGCAGGTAAACCATCAGCTGATGTCACCGAAGTTTAGCTAAAGTCAGTCTGGTTTCCCGTTGCCCTTAAAGATCTGCTAGTGTCACCGGACCTTGGTAGGAGAGCAGTGCAGCCTTAGACTTGTAACGCTCAGTCCTTTTCATGCCTCAGCTATGGAGGGCTTACAGAGGGACACAAACCCCAGTCTACTCAAGAAATGTTAGATGTTGCAGCATACCTGCCTCGTTGTAGGTAATTATGCCATTAACCTCTTAACTAGGTCTAATGTAAGTAACTTACAAAAAAATTTCAGGATTTGCTCTTTTTTTGCATTAGACTGATTACTTTCTTTGAAATGAAACTCATTTTGACATAGGATCAGTTCTGTATTTTCCATGAGTTTGGCAGCTGGAGGAACATTATTTTCCTCCAGTGTCTTGAAGAACAGAAAGGCACTTCATAAGGGTGGAGTGTTTGATACTTCTTGACTTTGAAAGCCAAGCTGAAAAAAAAGGGTAAATAAGTTCTATGATTGGTATATAATATTTTTCTTCTGAGACTCTCAAAGAGAGAATCGTATCTACCACTGCTCCTTTACAGAGGCAATGCTTTCACAGGGGTGTTTCATGCCATGCGTGTGTGGAGGTGTGGATGTCCTACTGGAAGGTTTATAGAAGAAATCCTGTAGCAACCACACTCATCTTGCAGAGCAACAGGCAACAGCTGCCTTTCACATTTATTTCTTTCTCTGGTTCCAAGATGAAGTACTTTCTTTGTAATTATTGTAACTTATTTGTATCAGAAATGCCAGCATGAAGAAGATTTACAGACAAATGTTTTTATCAACTTCTTGAGTGAAATGCCATTGTATCCTTTGCCTATGACAACTCCATCTTTCATTATCCCTCCTGAAGAGATTTGGTTAGGTGCTGGGCAGTCTGAGAACCACAGCTTTGATCTGTAATTTCTGAATGTGGGCAGAAAGCATGCCTAAGTACTTACGGGTTACAAACTGGAGGTTAGGGATAATATCCAAGTTAGCACCCTATGCAGCCTATTATGGAGCTTAATTAGCATTCAGGTCATACTCCCCTGAGATGCTTTAGATGCCCCGGAGAGCTTACACTGGGTCAGAGCTCTGAATCTGAATCTTCTCAGGTTGAGCAAGCTCTGGTGTCTAGGTCTTTCTCTTCCTGAATGAACACTAGGCTGGTGCTATCAGCATTTCCTCCTCCTTTCTTGTCATCAAAAAGAGACGTGTGTACACCGGCCAAGTCACTCTGCCTCATTCCTGAATCAGGCACCGATACAGGAGGGTGAGCTGCCACCTGAGAGATGCACCTTCTGGCTGCCTGGGGGAAGGACACTGCTTTACGTGTGCCTCTGTCTTTGGCAGCTCCAGCGGACTGCACTGAAGCCTTTCACAGCTGTGAATTTGATCATTAGAGTCTAACTTGGCACCGTGAATTTCACGCCTGCAGCCAGCTGCTTGATTTTTCAGGAGAGCAGGACCAGGTTTCATGATGCTTTTGTTGCTCTTTGGATTAAGCCTCAAGAGACTATTTCCAGGACTGAAGTTGCAATCTGTCAATCATGCCCAGCTTCTAGGTGCATAAAAAGCGAGAAAGAAGGACAGACTGAGCCTCCCCAAATCCCCACGTCGGCGTGTGCTTTTTCATCGCTGAATATCAAAGTGTTCAAAGTTAATCCTGCAACTCTTCCTGCAGGACAAACAAGTCTCTGAGTCAATTGTGCACACAGAAAAGAACCTCTTCCCCTCCAAAACAGGGAGGTGTTTTATAGCAGAAACTCTGCTAGGCGCACGCACACACATCCAGCAACCCACTGAAATCGGAGAACAATGACGGGGGCTATATATATTTTTTTTTCCCTCTTGCCTCTTTGGCAAAAGGAGAGTGGGTGGAGACAGACACTTTGGCTCCACGTTCACCTAAAAGCCCTTTCAAAAGCCCGGCGCGTTGAGCAACACGGAGGCAGCAGTTTCTGTCTTCATTTCTGCGTGTTGACAGGGAGAGAGGAGAATTTTAACTGGATCAGCTTGTTTCCTGTGGCGAGGCACTGTTCACAGGGGTGTAGCAGAAGCGAGGTGGATGCACAGCCACGAACGAGGGCTGCCGTGACACAGGGAAGTAGCAGCGGACTCGGCCATGTTTTCATGTGGATGAACTCCTAACTAATGCTCCAAATCCCAAACTGAATCCAAACCTGAGGCCGCCACATTAAAGTAGCGTGAGGCTCCAGGTCTGGCTCACACCGCCCTGTGATGCACAAGAGATCGCCTGCGTGAGTGGAAAGGCGTGGGAGCTCCAAGCCACAAGGAAAAGGACTGTTTGGTGAGATTCCAGCCAAAACCACTTCCATACAGGGCATATTAACGAAGTCTGTACCACGACGTCCTGCCCATCTCTGATTTTCGCACCAGTTTGCCACTGAGGGAAGATTTGTGTTATTTTTCTTGCTTGAACTGCTCGAAGTTGACCTTGTAGAGTGTCCTGCCCATCTGAAGAAAAGGGCCAAGCCCAGGAAGCTGATGTGGTCTAGGGGAAATAGAAGAAAAACTGGCCCGCGAGTGGAAAGCTGCAGCATACTGCTTTCTTCTAAGACCAATTTGCCAAGATGGAAATGTTCTGGAGGCAAAGGGATTACACCAGACATGAACCTGTCTTGCTGTGTTTTGTAAAAAATTGGGTGTGTAAAGTACAGCTGCCTTCAGGCACGTTCAGCCTGCAAAACCTGTTCATCTCGGTAGAAAATAGGATTTACTGCCCTCAACTGCATCATGAGAGCTCTGCTCCCATACAGGGTAGTATTTGTATTATTAAAAATAATGTCTAGCATTACTTTCAAATGTATACAAATGGAAAGAAATGCTTTTCCTGCCTCAGAAAGCATTGAAGAAAATCCTGACCACAGAGACGTGAAGCCAGAGTAGAGTGAGACTTACTGTGCATTTGTAGTGGTGTGAGATGGATCTAGTTTCTTACATAAACTTCACACAAAATTCACTGCTGTGTGAGGCCCAGTATGACTATTCCTTGCAAATGGAGCATCTGCTACTGCCAATTTAAATACATCTGCATGCATCCATACATGGACACAGAAATATTGTTGGTATTTACGACAATTTAATTTTTCCCTAATGACTGAGTTTCTCTGTCCCTTTTAATGGTGCATGAACAGCACCAATTCAGCAAAAGTTCATGCTCCTGCTCTGTGATCATATTACACTTCTCTATTCCAATCCATGCCAGATACATCTGTAGATTAAAAGCAACCTTTAAATTATAACTACCCTCTCCATCTCTCTTATGACAATTCAGTTATTTGCATTTTGTTCGCTCAGACACATCACATAACATCACAGATGTAAATTTTTATGTACCACTTCAAAATTTGAATGTCTGTCAAACTCATACAGCAAAGAACTACTATTGCTTGGAAAACACTGTCAAAATGGATAACCCCCCAGATATGAATATCTGACCAGATAGGCTTTAGCTGGCTCGGTCCCCAGCTCTCACACGAGGTTGCTTTGTGATGCTTTGTGTTTGGTGCTGTGGCTGTGAGATCATCAGGTGCACTTCCCGTAGTGACTCATGGATGCATTTGGACCCGAGGGGAGGAGGTGAAAGGGGAGAAGGGATGCGCGTGTGTGCGTGGGTACATGCACAATGCAATCTGAGGCACGCAGTGCAGGTGGTGAAGCAAGGCAGGCAGGCTCTCCTGCACACTCACCGAGGAGGGAAGGCTCCCTGGAGGATGGCTGTAGCCTACCGTAGGTGTGCTGGAGGAGCCATTGCCTATATGACCAAGATAGCTGGTACTCTAACATGGGCACTATGTGAGATGCTTAGGGGTATATGCTACAAACATCCCCCCCAAGAGCCCTCAAAAGAGAAAAACCAGCAAGGCCAGTCATAGGCACAGGCAACTTCAGGTAGTTTCTTTGGGTCCTATGCTTCTGGGGTCCTTGGGAGCCTGTGTCTCCCATGCCTTGCATCCCTCCTGACAAGCTGCCTCTCATTAGCTGCTTTGCAAAAGCTGCTGCCTCTCTCAGCACGCTGACGGGAACAGATGCCTTTGATTTGCAGGAGTGGAGGGTTACCACGGACCAGCCAGCACAAGGCAACTTGCTCCACCCTGGGTCACTGCATGGACTCAGTCCTGGATGGGAGTAGCCCTTTCAGGGGAGGATCTGGGGCAGCGGGCTTGGAGGTGAAATCCTCATTGGGAGAGCTGGGATGCTGAACAGAGCAGTGGGTGGTGCTGAAGATAAGGCCCTGGAGATGGGAGTTTCACAAACTTTCAGAAGAATTTAAGATTCTGCTTCTAAATCTGTTAGTTCACCAACGAAGAAAACAAGGGCCAGATTCTGATCTCAGTGGTGTCATTGAAAATACGGATAATTACACTGATTTCAACTAATTCTAGAGGTGATGATCTTGCACCACTAAAACTAGAGGTAAAACTCCCCATGATTCAGTGGAGCTGAGAAATCACCTCACTGAGACACAACTGCAATGCATTTTCAAATGCCAGTGTGTCGGACTCCAGAAACCCAGCTGTGTCCTTGCCTGCATCCCAATCAGTAATTTTAACCCAAATGAGATGTCGTATAGTTGTAGGTAAATCTAGACTACTGTACGCTTTAAAGTGAGGTTGTGCTTTTGGAGTTGTTTGAATAGTTGCGAAAAATCAATCGAGCTCATTCTCACATGCCAGTTGGCACACAGGACTGGAAAGGTACTTCCAGGGCCACAGAATCTGACTCTGCTCGGTTGTGGGCACCATCTCAAGCTCCTTCACGAAAGTGGAATATCAAAGTAGTACACAGCATTTGAGATAAATTCTCACCGGGGACTTGTAAAATGCCATTAATAAATCCTTATCTCCTTTAGCCACTACTTCATATGGCTTCTGCAAACACAGGTAGAAAAAGAATCAGACCATTGATTTGGAGTCAACTTGCAGTTGACTGTGAAATTAAATGTAAACTGTACACAGATACGTTGAGTGAATTTGTGGCATTTGAGAATAGTTAGCTTTCTTGTCAATATTTCTATTTCAGAAGTATTTAGAAGATGGGTAGGTGAAGTCTTGTTACTTAAATTGTAATGCACTGAACAATAACATATCTCTATCATTATCATGATATTAAGACTGGATCATATCTAGCATTTAAAATGATCAAATAACAATTATTCAGATACCACCATCTGTAAAACTTCTTGAATAATCTATAGTCAGTGAAGCTGGTAACACCAGTAATAACCTAATAACCTAAGATAAAACATGTGTGTCCATAAATAGCCACCTTGGCTTAGTAAGCATTACTAAGTTGCATGGTAGCAGGACAGTCAATAGTGGGAAAAGATGGCAAGCTACTTTCGTATTGGCAGTCAGTGATGTGTTGAGGCGTGAGCCCGTGGGGATAGATTCAGGTACCCATGCATAAGAGATCCTCCCTGGCCAGCAGCTCCTGCGCCCCGCTGCCAGACAGGCTGGGTGCACTATCCGTCTGTTAGCATGTGTGCAGATGACTCAACATCGCACGTGCAGCACATCCAGTCACCCTGCACACGGGGAGTCACTGGCTTATACTCCGTGGCCCTGCCTGAGGTCCTGAGCACTGCGCGAGGCTCTGCAAACAAATGCTAGGAAGCACAACCCCAGCATAGCCTGGCAGTGCTGGTCGTATTGGGAATCAAATTACTTGATTCCCTACTTACCTGAATTAGTGGTAAGTGGATGGTAAGTGGTAAGAACACATGGAGACCTTCAACACGTTTGTCTCAGGATATGAATCCACATCCCACATCGTGCTTCATAAATGAAGGTATACATAGCTGAGCAGTGGGAAGGAGATGTGGTGACAGTTAATATGGAATAGTATTGCAGCACAGACTGTAGGCATACATGTGATGCTACGAATGGCTCTAGCACGTGACCAGACACCCTTCTGAACCAGAGTACATAGGTCCTGTGACTGTGCATGAAAAGAAGGATCAGTAATTTCTGCAAATGGAGATAAACTCTACCTGCATCTCCAGTCAGTTGCAGATGCTGCAAAACATTTCCTGTGCTCCAGTGGCATCGTCTCTACATCACTTTCTCTTATATGCACACACATATGTTAGCATGCAGGAATAGAGTGTCCTTGGTGCATCCCCTCCATTCCTTTGTGCTTTCAGCTGAAAACCTTTGCCTCAAGCCCAGTGACTGCTTCAAAATACGTCTCCTTCCTGAAGCAGGTGACTGAGTGGAAAGGTGCTGCGGGACGCTGTTCGCACTGGGGAGTGCGAACGTTAGAAAAGGCAGGGGCAAAAGCGGGGGGACACTTGGCACAACTGATTTCTTTTTTTCAACCTGCCTTCCCCTTCAGTGCTGGAGCTCAGAGGTGTTCATTAGAGGGAAAAACAAGTAATTTTCTCCCTTAAAGAGATTAGCTGGAGATGTCCATTTTGCTATCAGTGATGTTTCCAAGCAAAACTACAGCTGAGTGTAAACCTCAAGAACCACTGGACTGACCCAATGTCATTGCAGTTGAGAATTGTTGATTAAACTGATCGTGTTTCAAAGCCCGGAACTGATCGTGTTTCAAAATTCTGTCTTGTTTTTGAGTGGTCCCATCAATTTCTTCTTCTCCTACAGAAAAATGATATGCAGCCAGTCTGTTGCAGACTAAAGGATGCAAAAGGATTTCAGCACCATTCCTATCACACTCTCTAGGGCTGAAGCATCCCTTTAATAGCCCCCGGGCAACACACAGCCCCATCCTCCCACAGGGTCTGCCGGACTCACTGTGTCCCCTGCTACCCAGTGTGACATGGGGCTGTGGCTCACGTCACGGAAGGAGATGGTGGAGAGGTTTGACTCAGAAAGACTATGTCAGCGTCTCTGCGCTTGGGACTTTCTCCATTAGGACAGGGCTGCCCTGTCAGGACTTCTCTGGCATTCCTGATGCCGGGAAACAGTCTGCTGTGGAAACATGGGATATGTGGAAAAACAGCTTGGTCAGGAATTCACCCAGCTGGTCAGAGACTCACCCTCTCTTCCCGTGAGAGATGAGTGAACCTGTACCATAAGCTGGGCACTGCCAAAGCGCACAGGAACGTGGAGCTGCGCACTCTCACTAGAGCCCATCTCACCATCACGGGCTCCCCATCGTCAGATAGGGCACTGGGTTTTATAGGGCATCGGGTTTTATAACTCCCTGTCACCTTACCTGTGACCATATTAATAAATAATTATCTGTCTTGAAATTGTTTGTGCCTTTCCTGTTGGGATCCAAAAAGAAGCGGCACCTCCTGGTGCAAAACAAGGTGAAGGGGATGAAAATAGCGGTGTGAGAAGCAGCTAGGGAAGCTACTGGGTGTTCTTTTCCTGGTGGGCTCCAGCCTACTCTTTGGAGAAGAGGTAAGGCTAGGAACAGTAAAAAAAGATGTTTGAAATTTCTGTGATGTTTGTCCTTCTTTGCGATAAAACTTAACAAGGATTTACACCAATTGTCCTCAGAAAGGTTTACAGTTTCCACATATTTCTGGGTTTTTTTTGTGACTTGTGGTGGGTGTTGTCAGCTTCACAAATTGTGCTAATAAATATTACAGGCATAGGTCTCTCTGATAGTATCATTTTTCCATGTGTTTCCATTCCCTTGCCTCTCCCAGCAGCATGTGACATTGCCCGGGTGTGCCAGCAGTGGCTGCCTACAGCTCCTCTGACCTTGGTATCGGGGTAGACGAGAAACAGACCATTGAATATTGTGAAAGCCATGTCTCATTCTGGGAAAGCATCTGTAGAAAGTATCTCAGGAGACTGCCCTCCAGGCTTCTCCCTGGAATTTTTCCATCATTACTAATGCGGGTACGACTCCAGTGATAGTAGCAGGGGCTACTGCTGGGAGCGGGAGTCTGCATCGCCGCAGCGTGTCCTGGTTCATGCTAGGTGACACAAGAGCGGGAAGGCTGAAGACCTGTTTACACAAGCCTTCCCCCACCACTGCAGAGGCACCTGCGGCCACAACCATGCCACGTTGCAGGGCAGGAAAAAAATGTTGGGTGAAGTGTCGTGGTTTTGGCTGGGATAGAGTTAATTTTCTTCCTAGTAGCTGGTATCGTGCTGTGTTTTGGATTTAGTATGAGAATAATGTTGATAACACACTAACGTTTTAGTTGTTGCTAAGAGGTGCTGACACTAAGTCTAAGACTTTTCAGCTTCCCATGCTCTGTCAGGTGCACAAGAAGCTGGGAGGGGGCACAGCCAAGACAGCTGACCCAAACTGGCCAAAGGGATATTCCATACCATATGACATCATGCTCAGTATGTAAACTGGGGGAGTTGGCCGGGGGGGCAGCGATCGCTCCTCGGGGACTGGCTGGGCGTCGGTCAGTGGGTGGTGAGCGGTTGCATCACTTGTTTTCCCTCGGTATCGTTCCTCTCTCTCTCTCTCTCGTTGTTTTCCTTTTCATTACAATTTTTTAAAAAATAATTTATTATTATTATTATTATTATTATTATTATTATTATTATTATTATTATTATTATATTTAAATCATGAAACTGTTCTTATCTCAACCCATGAGTTTTCTTACTTTTCCTCTTCAGATTCTCTCCCCCATCCCATTGTGGGGGGGGAGGGTGAGCGAGCAGCTGTGTGGTGCTTGGTTGCCAACTGGGGTTAAACCACGACATGGAGGTTCCTGGAGGCTGCTCTGCATGCAGGGCTGGCTGGATGCAGGAAGGAATGTCCACATATTGCAGGAACTACCTGAAGTACAAGCCCTGAAGCCTGGCCCTGGGGCGAAGTTGTCCCCGAAGCGCTCAGGAGGGGAGGCCAGATGCCTGAGTGTGGCCCCAGACTCTCACCTGGGCAGTTCAGACAGGTGGGATAGAAAAGTCTCCTCTAGCAGCAGGTGACCTGAGCTTGGTTTTTCCTGAGCTCTTGACTGGTAAGCCCAGGACAGGAGGTGCAAGGGCCGGAGCAGCCACTTGCCCTGCCGGCTCCTCCATGGCAGCAAGCTGCTTCCATACCAGAAACCTCTGCAAACCATGGCCCCCTTTTCAACTTCTATCTAGACTCTGCCATTGGTTTTACTCTCCTAGGCTCTTCCTTGTGCATGGAAATTGGTCCTGCTTTTCTGCTTCTTTTCGTTTTTTAAATAGGTACCAAAGTGAGGGAGTATCTATGTTCCCCCACAGCTCTTCCCAGTGATTGAAATGAAAGTTGAGGTTTCTCTAACTTTTTACAGTCCCTGAGTCTTCTCAGTGTACAGGAATCACATTTTGAGAGTGCTGTGTATCATGGCCCTGATTATTTACATTCATTGCCTAGTTATTTTTATTTGCGTCTGAATTTGTGGGCTAATTACACAGGCACACACACAGAGACAGAAACCACTTTGGCCCATTCCCAGAGATAAAGTAACCTAAAGCATGCATTACCAGTGTGCTCAAAGGTTTCCTCTACCATTTATCTGCTAGATCTTCAAAATAAAATGGTTTAATACACCTTCAAATGAAAATACAGAACCACCATAACAAGGGTTTCCACGCTGAAGGCAACCAAACCACAACACATCAAAGTCTTTCCTAGCGTAAGTCACACCGCCTTTGGGTGCCCATCTGAAGCTTCAGAAACCACAGCCCTCCTCTGCATGGACACTGACACACCACGTGGCATTTCTCACCCTGAAGTAGGTGTCAATCCTCCCATCTTGCAATGGTCCTGCTACTCTTGCCCACTGGTTGCATTTAAATGGTGATGCTTTTTTGATTGCATCATTGATAGAGCACCTTGGCAGTCCCAGGAGGAAGGTCCATCCATGTGGGAGACTCTTTGCATTGGGAACGTGCCAAAAGCTTCCCTGTCTCCAATGGTCTGAGCCAACTTGGATGTCCTTTTCCACCTCGTCCTTCCTATACAGCCAAATATCCTTTTAACCTTGTGGGAGCCTGACCAGGGAATCTAAAAACCTTCTATAAATTACACATTTAGGGAAAAATATTCTGGACCATACCCTTGGAGGAGAAGCTGTGGTGTGGCTGTGGGTGAGCATGGGTGCACCCAGCCAGAGGGGAGCTGCTGGCTGGGAGCAAGTGGGGAGCTGTGGGGGATCGGGGCGTGTGGTTAACCTTGCTTTTTAAAAGCCACTTGTTCAGTGGGAAAACATGAACAGGATTTTTGGAAGCTTATGAACGTTATTTAAGAGAGCTTTGAGAGGTTTTCCTTCTCATCAAGAAGACGACAGTGTGAATTTTTTAAAGTCAAAACTTAGATAATTTTTATCAAGTGACAGTGATCAAGCCTTATAGAAGCAATTAGTGATTTTGGGTGTCTGGTTCTGCAGGGGCATTTGTACCCTGGAATGAAAAGACATCAATACTTTTGCAAATAACTCCCTTTTAGAGTGTAACATCATCTTTAGAGTGTAACATAATTTTTAGAGTGTAACATCTTTCTTTACTGAAAGAGTGATCAGGCCTTGGAACAGGCTGCCCAGGGAAGTGGTGGAGTCACCATCCCTGGAAGTATTTAAAAGACGTGTAGGTGAGGCCCTTACGGACATGGTTTAGTGGACATGGTGTGTTGGGCTGACGGTTGGACACGATGATCTTAGAGGTCTTTTCCAACCTGTATGATTCTATGATTCTATGATTCTATGATCATATATACACCTATATATCCACACTTATATACTAGCTGAGATAGGGCTTAAGAAATAACAACATAATGGAAAAAAGATTCCCTGCTTTCACAGTTTGGAGTTTCATGGCTATCGGAAGCAGAGAGTTATCTGTCTGAAGCATTGCCATGGCACACTGGCATATATTAGCCATAGACAGGCTTATTTTGATCATAGTGCAGTAGGTGTATGCACATATAAAATATTCATATAACATATTTTTATCTTTCTGGACCAAAAAGCTTACCATTGCTTTGCCTCCGGATGCTATGTTCTTCAATTTTGAAGGATAAATCCTCCATGTTTTTATGCGGCATGGGCGAGGCAGGAGGGTCCATTTCCTTCTCTCACCTGCCCTTCCTCTAGGGCCAGGGCACGCCTGCTCTGATGGCTGCGAGGGCTCACACGTCCCCCTCTGCCTTTGGTTTTGCTTTTGGCTTTCTTCCTACTTGAAATGTGTTTTTTGCCTCAGGGAACCAAACAGCTCCTGGTTGCATCCAGCTCTCCAGCTGGCAGCGCCAGGGCAGAGATGCTGTCATTGCTCCAGCACAACCAAAATGTTCCTGGTGGTCACCGCTGCAAGGAGAGCACAGCAGAAGGGAGAGGTTAGTGGGAAAACACAGCCCAGGCCGCAATGGGTCTGGTGGTCAGGTAACCGCTTGGGAAAAGGTTACAGGATATAGTGATAAAACCACCTCCGTAATGTCCACTGTAACCCCACAACTGCAAAGCCGTACTTATGGTGAGTACAACTTCAGAGGCACCCTTGGAGGATTTGGGTGTAGAAACACTGAGAACAAAAAAGGAAAAAGTCCTCCCAAAGTTTAAGTTTGTAGGATACAATTTTTAACTCATAAAACCTTAGTAAGTTTAATATCTCACATCAAGGTGAAAGGAATTTGCCTTATCCCCAATATTAGGAAATGTCAGGACAACTCAATCTCCAGACAGTGCTGTGACCCTTTGAAAGCATTTTTGTGGTCAGGGTTTGCTTCTACATCTAAAATTAACTTCAAAGCAATTTTCCCTCCTTTCTAAAGAACCCAGGCTTTGGGCTCATAAATAAATAAAAGAAGGCAAAGTAAAGGAGACCAGATCTTAGCACTTCCCAAAGCAAAGGAGATTAAGAAGTTTTTAAAAACTGCTTTATGAGCCATGGACTCACGGCCTTCCCTTGATCTGTGTGTGTACAAGAATGAAAAATGGCATATCTAGCTGGAAAGATCCTTTTTAGATGGCGAGATTATTTTAAAATCATAAGCCCTCTTGAGAAGGCAGACCGCCACCTTTCCCTTCCTGGGTCAGACTTAATGTACTATTGGCACTTAATGCACAGTGCCAGGGACTATGGACCTATGTTTTCATGTTTTAGTGATGGCTTATTACCATTTATCTGTATAAAGTCCATACTTCCCAGCAGTGAAACCTGAGATTTGTATAAATAATAATGGAGACACTATAAATTATGCCCCCCCACCTTCCCTGGCGTGCACAGATATAAACAAGCACAATTGCTATCACACCGTTTTGAGTCATTAAATGATAAAAATTTTCATCTGAAGATGGCACTGATATGTGCAATGCAATTTGAGCCTGTGGACTGTGGTACCAGGATGGAAGAATTACAGTGTTCAAAAATAAAAGGAAAACAAAGGGGTTTTTTGCTCATTTGTGATACCACAAAAGCCCTGTAAAAAGCTGGCGTTTGATTCCAGTGGTGGGCTAAGCCTGAAGAATGAACCAAACCAGGAGCCCATCTAAACAGCAAGACTCCTGTCCCTCAGAGGTGCTTTTTGTCCCTGTCGGATGTATTGCGAATAATCCTGCTGCCTGTTTGTTGGAGCTGCTTTCCCAGGATAATCCGAGAAACTGTCCTGCAAAGACTCTACATCAAGTATGTCCCCATGGACATGATGTACATCCAAGCTAATCAACAGGAAAGGCCAGAAGGGACTTGGAAGACCAGCTCAACATATCCATATTGTCCTTGAGATGCGTTTGTCCAATTGGTTCGTAAGATTTATAGCAATGGGTGCTTCACTGCTTTGCCAGCCAGTGAACCTCAGCGCTTCACTATCTGTAGTGTCAGGAAGGTTTTTCTTAAGGTGCTTAGCCTGAGTCTTTCTGGGTACAATTAAAGTATGTTGCTGCTTCTTGACACGATAGAAACAGAGGTCAGATATTTCTCTTCTTGGCAATGGCCTTTTACATACTTGAAGGTGGTTCTCCTTCAGAGTCCCTAGCCCAATTCTTCTGATATTTCTTCAGGCCCTCCTCAAAGGACACTCCAGATCATTTGCCTCTGGGATGTCTCTGAGAGGTCCTCACTTTCCTTGATGCGCAGTAGCCAAACCTGAGTGCATCCTTGCAGCTGAAGCTGGACTAGTGCTTCGTGGAGCAGAAGAACGCCTGCAGATGCCCAGCAAGCTGTGCTCCCATATAGGAGCATACTCCAGACATCCAACACAAAGTCTGACTTCTTTGCCACAGCATGACAGGGTTGACTCACTCAGCCTGCAATCCATTATAATGCTTGTCTCCTTTTCTGAAGAACTGCTCCCTAACCAGTTTTTCCCCATCTTGTGCTTTTGCTTGATTGTTGCTACCTAAATTTGGCACTTTGCACATGTGTCTATTAAATTTTCCCTTTTTTTTCAAGCCTATTTCTTCAGCTTGTCCAGATCAATTTGAATTCAAGCCTATCCTCCAATCTGCCAGCAATCTCTGCAGTATCATATAATCTGTAGCTGTAGTAAGCATACTTTCTATTTCATCACCCAGCTCACCAGAGGGGAAAAAAAAGCAGTGTGTTTAAGACAGAACCTGGCAGGAGTAGGTTTTGTATTTGAGATTTCTTTTGATTTTTGTGTTAAAACACTAAACTCTTCCCTGGGTATAGCACCCAGTCAGTTATGCACCCACCTTCTGTATTTCTCCATAGGTTGCTTACGAGAATGCCATACATGAAGGTGACAAAAATCTTACTGAAGTCAAGCTAGACAACACCTGCAAGACCATGTGAACATACCAGCCTGCTGGCAGTTCTCTGCCCTTTTCTATACCTGTGTGGCTACGCTGGGGAACGCATTGCCCAGGCTGTCACAGAGGTCCGAGGTATTCATGACTCAGAAAAGGTTTAGACAAACTCATGGAGGATGTTGGTGGCTGTTCATTATGATGGCATGAAAGCCATCTCCTGCAGAGACCTTGATGATAGCTAGAGGCTGAGCGGTAGAGCAGAGGCCCTGCCTAGCACCACCTAGAAGTACCTCTTCATGGGTTATCTATTAATTAGGTTAATATCCACTTGTGGTGGATAATGAAAATCTGATTTCATGAATCCATTGACCATGTTTTGGTCTAGATTTACCTAAACCAGGTGCTAAAAACCAAACACCCAGTGAAGTCTGAAGGATCCTAAATTCGTGCACTGAATTTTGCTTTCCCTTCTTTAAAGGCTCCGTGCCACTTACATAATGCATAATGTTACTTGAGTGTTGGTAGGTCTCAGTATGAAAAAGTGAAATCTTGATTTCTATTATTTTTAAGTGGAATTTTTTTTCCTGCAAAACCGTAAGCCAGAAGCATGTGATTGAAAGGCCAGTGTAAGGTAACAAATGTTAATTTCATTGTATAGTATGTTATATGTTGGAAGTGAAAGCCAGAAATCACAAGCTTTTCAACGTGACATGTAATATGATTGCTCTTAGATACTGCCTGCTTTATTTCCATGATTTTAAAAATTACATTGTGAATACTCATACTGATCATAATAAAACGATTGCCTGAGAAGTGTGAATTCCATTTAGCCTTTTCAATGAAGCACTTAGTGGGCTTTGTACTGCGTGGGCACGACCTTAGAAAAGGCCTATCATTTCACTATGAAAACATGGCTTAGTTCCAGTGCTAACAACATAGCTCTGCTAAAATAACTTTGGTGGGTGCAACGACCTATAATTTTTGTAACATCATTGAAAAAAGTGTTTTCCTTACAGCAGGGTTACTTGTGTATGGGATAATTTTTTCATACACATTAATAATATTGGTTTGATTAGATATTTTTAACAAAAACTGTCAACAAGCATCTCTGGATACTCGTTCCAGTGAAGGGTGAAAGCACTCAGGTCCCACATTAGCAGTGCTTTGTACTTGATTCTATTATCTTTCAATCTTGCTTTTTTTTCTGAATCTCAACACAGCGGTTTGAGCCACATCAGTCGTATACTATCAGATGGCATAAAAATATGATGCGGAGGAAAATATGACACTGTGCGCTCAGAGGTGCACTCACTGTGCACCTGAAAAAGGCACTGGTGGAATAGAAATTGTTCCTCTGACCCTGTTCCCACTCGGCCTGGTTACGGAGCAGTCTAACTCTGAATACCTCAGTACTAATTTCTGATTGCCACCAGAGTGAATCCAGCCCAGGGAATAATATATTTGCCATCAGTTCACACTTGCTGGTGCCTTTTCTTCATTTCAGCTGATGTGAATGGTGAGACTGACTATCTTTCTAGGCTGTATCCTCTAACTTGCGTCATCACTGACGTCAGTGAAAAGAAGAATGTAAAATGCAGACATTTCAGCTGAATTGTGAGTCACTATGACTGCACGAGGTGGAGGGCTCACGACAAGTATGCATGCTTGCTGCAAAGGCAACAGAAGAGGTGTTTTTGTATCGACTCCAAAGGATTTGGATGAGGGCAAGAGCCTTTTTCACTTTTTGGTTCCCTTTGCCTTGATATAATCCTGCTATCCAAAACCCCAAGGGGAAATATTTCAACACAGAGACAGTCTTCAGTGATTAAACTGTCATGAAACACAGACGAAGTTGGTAGGGTTGATTGGCTTTCACTGTGCCTTGACGCAGCTGTGGCTTGGATGAAGCAGAACTGGTTATGAGTCAATCAGACAAGGGTGGGATCATGCCAGAGGTCAGGGGAACCAGCTCATTAGAGGAGAACAGACAGCTATTTTCTCCTTCAAGTTTTCTTTTTTTTAATGCTGGTGACACTTACCGAATGAGGAGGGCGTCCCCACCACAGTCCCCATCATCATGGACCGATGTTACTCAGCGCAGTACTGCTGGGGCCCAGCACCTCCAACCCTCACCTTCAGCAGGGCCAATGCAGGGCCCTGAAGGAGCTTTTTGCAAGAGATGATCAGAGCCTGGGCAACCACCCTGGTTTCTAGGTTACTTCTGCACACAGGCCAGGAGCTCATTTTAAGGGGTTCCTATATGGCTTCATCACTGGACCACCTGCAAATTGGGGAAAATATTGGTAAAGGTGACGTCTGTCATTCCACTTCTTGGCTTTGCTCCATTTTCTTCTTTGCCCTTTATTTTATCCATCCTGAAGGAACTGCATCTCAGCCACATCAGATAGTGTCCTTCCTTGTTCAATAGCAAGGAGGCTTCAAGTGCTGACTCTGAGACACGACACGCTGTTGAAAAGTGAGGGAACTGTACTGTGGAGCTAAATTTCTGTCTCAGTTCACTAAAACCCTTGATTTGTTGACGAGCAAATTATGTCATGAAGCTCATTTATTCTCTGTATGGGGCACAATGTGCAAGGAGGTACTGATGACTTCTTCTTTTACAAGGGTTTGAAAGGATCTGGAAAGATTGTTGGATACTGCTATGAAAAGACTGCTTTAAACACAAACGTATGTATCACAGCAAAGGTTAAAGAAACTTCAAAATTCTGAACTAATAAAGTAAAACTGGAATGATGTGCATATCAATAAAGGCAAAGAAACTATGCCCATGCGGCTTGGCTTAGTGGTCCTTCTGTGCTGTGTGAGGATCCCTAAACAGGACTGAATGCACCCTCTGTTGGGTTTTGTTAGAGTTTGGAAAGAAACTCAGCTAGCTGAAATACAGCTGATACAGACTGATGCTGCTCAAATGGAGTCTAAGCTGTAACTTCCATAAATTGTGTTAGCAGATTAAACAGTCACAATTGAAAGGTCTTGATTTGTAGGTACCAGGCTGTAAATTAGCTACTAAAGTAGAAGGCTGTGAGTTTAAGAACCTGGCTGGGAACACCCATCCTGTAGTACAGGTATTTGCCAATAAGCCCCTATTAAGGGACCAAAGGAAGACAACACAGCTGTGACTGATCAAGTGGAAGAGCAGTGTTACAAAACACCCAGCAGTTTTGTTGCTTCTAGAATATCCTGAAGGGATTAAAGATGTAAAAAGTAGGCAGGAGAGTCTGAATCTTGGCCTTTCAGTAAATGGTCACCTTTCTGTTAGTGCATTTCTTAGGTTTTGCAGTGTTCCTGCAAAAGTGTTCTCAAGTTCCTTAGGCTGGTTCAGGCTCATACATATCTTTTCCAGCAGGTAGGCCACCTCTCCCATTTACTATAGGGACGCTATTTTTAAAGGTTAATTGTGGATGCTGTGTTTTAATCATCCGCGTCTATATCAGTTAGCTTTTATGGTTGCCTGTGCTTAAGACGTGGAGTTCAGCTTTGCATTTAACACGCTCCTGAATATCTGTAATTCGTCTGTAAGCTTCCTCTCTTCCCTCCAGTTAGCTGGTTTGCTTCAGTATTTCTTCACCATAATATTCATTCTGTGCTCATTGTTTTTTATCACACAGTCCAATAAGCTTACTGGTACACTACCTGTTTTAGTAAAGCCTGTTTGTTTCTTGTGCTTGGAAAAGCTGCAAATAAATGGCATATTCCTCGTGTTGGGAGGAATGCATGCAGAATATCACATTAATCTCTAATACAGAGCTTCTTAAGCTTTCTGATTCTCACCCAAATGATATGTGGCATGAAAACTTAAGAGAGGTTGAAGATTGTTTGAGGATGGTTATCTAACAGTATATAAATAGCTGGGAGCAAATTATGTCATGACAACATCTCGTGATACACTTCATGCAGAAGTGTCTGGCTGTTAAATGGTCACACTGCAATGCTGACTAAAGTTGTGGGGGACTTTCTTCTGGAAAATGAAGTTTGTAATAAAAACCCCCAAGCACTTTGAATAATTACTAACAATAACCTGGACTATAGTGCTTCAATTGTACAGTTCAGGAACATTAAACCTCTTAACCTTTGAGTTGCCTACTTGATTTTAAATGAATATGATACTCAAGATGATAACAACTGTGCTGCTTCATTCTTTATTAAGGACACACATGATTTCTCCCCTGCACATTAGCAGTCTCATTATAATAATAAAGAATGGCAAAAATACAGGTATCAAAAGATTATTAGTACCTTCTAGACACAGTCTTTTCACAGTTCCTGTTTCTAGAACTACACCACTCTAATTAGCGTAACAACTATTGCTACATTCAGAGTGTCAACAATAATATTTGATGACACAGAAACCTTGAAGAGACTCATTTCATCCATTGTTCTGTCTGGAGTTTGTTTGAAAAAATCTGTTTCATGTCTGCTCTTCCCCTGTGTTTCTTCTACAGTGTGCAGAGAAAAGCAACAACAATAGCTCCCATTTTTGGGGTTAAGGTGAATCGATCTGTACATCATACGGAAAATCTGCTTTCTTCCAGGACACCACTGCGCAAACATACTGCATCCAACACAAACCATTCTGTTGAGGTTAGATTCATTTGCATGCTAAAAGATCTTCTCCACATCAAAATGTAGATGCCACACAAAAGAAAAGACAGGCCAAGAAGAAAAATATGTTTTGCTAACAACAACAAAGGCAGCTCAGCTTTTTGTAATGGATAAGATAAAGTATTTTGCCCGGATTCAGCTAACTCTAAGTATAAAGTATAAAGTTCCTACCACAGGACTTAAAATAGATGCTGGCTGCATGAACCAAAACTCAAAGGACCTTTGAGAAGGGTGCCCAGCTTGACTGCCCTGAGCCTCAGCGAGGGGGATGGAGAGAAAGCAGGTCACAGCCACACAACGTGCTCTTGGGGCAGCCAAGCTGTAGTAGCCCATAAGGTGTTACCAGAGCAGCATCAACACGGCCATGAGAGATGAGATGAACAGGGCTGAGCTCCCACGAAGTGCCGTGGCTGTGTACGTCCATCTGCACGCCCAGCACCAAACGAGCACGGGAGGCACCGCTTCTGGCCCTCAAACGGACAGCATGCTGCAGCAGGGTGCCTTTATCCTATCCAAAATCCCATTGGATAACCCCAAATCTGAAACACAAGGCAATTTTCTCCAAAATAAAATAATTTAAACTTAAAACGGCTAGAAATGCTCTTACCACAAGAAAGATTTGACAAGCAGGCACAGACCAGATTAATTAGCCTGCTTGCAACTCAAAGCAATTCTATGCATCAAGGTTGGAGAAGAAAGAAGAAGCACTTGTGTTTTTACATAAACACAGTGTAAGATTCAGCCCACCCTCAGGACGTGATCGATTCTGCCAGTTAAGTTCTAGCCACCCTTCTCTGTAACTCAAGGTAAGCTCTCTACAAGTGCAGAGAGTCTGATTTTTAACAGAGGATTAAATATTGCTACACAATCCTCACCGGATGAGCTCATTAAATGGAATTTTTCTCTTCCATTAGATGTCTCCTGGTTTTATTAGCCTCCTCCTTTTCAAGTCCACACCTCTTTCAGATCACCGTTCCAGCATTTCAGATATTATCCTTATTTACAGGCAGTGGATTTGGACTAGATTCACAAAAAGATTTACTCACCTAGCACTGCTTACCTGCCACTGTACTTCTCAGCACCACCATTTGCATTCCCATTGAGCTGCTGCATATGCCTGGAGGTGTCTATTTCCCTGCCAGAAAAATTCCTAAATATCGGCCCAGAACTTGCCAAAGTCTTAACAGTGTGAGCCTCCGAGCACCTAAATCACATCTAAGCTCTTTTGCGATTTGAAAACAAAGCATTACCCCCCGCTTGCCAGGCCTGACCTGACATGCATTTTCAGAGCACACCTTCCAGATCAGGCACCATACAAAGCTCAGTAAGAAAAATGATGGTGAATCTCCATGATTCAGTGGTCAGAGCACCCACGCAGCACGTGTGAAATGAAGTTCATCCCTTCTGAGCGAGGGGAGCCTGTCTGTCTTACAGACTCTAGTCTCAAGTAATTTCTGTGGTTGAAGGTACTCTTGCTCTTGAAAATGCCCCTGTGGATGAGTCAGTCAGGAGGTACTCATTGGGCCAAGTGGGCAGAAAAGTAGGAGAGAAATCAAGTGCAATCAGCATGGATGAAAACACTAGTGGTGGATTTACTGAGCCAAAGTGAGAGCTACCCTCTTTCTCTGGCTGTATCCTCTCTGAAACAGTCAGCATAGACACTAACTGTACAAGAGAGGACTTGCTGATGTAGAGACAAGAGATACACTTTTCTATCTTCTTCTATCGTTTCCTTCTGCTTGCTTTTTGTTGGCTCTTCTTTTCAGCACAACAGCCTTAGTACACTACATAAAGAGCTTCAGTTCCAGCAGGCAACACCACCAGAGACCTTTTGACTCTTCTCTGGAAATCACTCACTGGCCTTAGCTAGTGCACTAGCCAGGTTTGAAGTGTCCAAGAATGGGATTGTGTGTTCCCATGACATTTCCTTGTCGGGACAGCATGTGTAGGGCTTGTCAGGTCTCAAAACCTGGTTGTTGAGCATCAGTGGACCTTCTGTAACATCATTCATAGGAACACAGGGCATCCGCTGCTACCACATCCTGCTCATTATTTTGCAGGTACCACCCTTCATCTTTCACTCCATCTTCAAAGCACTTGGGATTTTAACTGCCCCTTCCCCTGTCATCATATCTTATCCTTGTACTAAAAACCAAAAGAGGCGTTTTAGGTCTGCCAGTGGTGAGGGCAGCCGTACCAGCACTGGCTGTTTTGCTCGGAGGGTAGAGGCAAGAGACAGTGCTTAACAACTGCACAGAGGACAGAAGGAGACGGTTGGCCTCCAGTCTCTTGGGAATGGTGACAGGGGAAAAAAATATTGCCTGTCGCTTCAGGACAGCTACATAAGTTGCTGGGTACTGTCTGAAAGCATCCTCAGTGTCTGAAGGCTAACTCAAATTGCATTCGAAGTGGAACAAAGCAAGTTTCCAGGAGCTTAAAAAACATCATGGGGCAGATGAAAGGGCCCTGTATGCCTGTTGTGACTTCCCCACTACTTTGACGGGATAACTGTCCCACAGTTTCTCTGCTTTATTGGTTAGGTTTATTGTGCTGTGAAAGATGCAAAGACCAAGCTGTACAAGAGTAGATCTCTGGAATTCAAGTAATAATTATTTTAATATTTCTTAAAAACCATTCCAAGTCAGTTCAGATCAGTTATGGAGCCAGTCTTAGTGTAAAACGAATTTGCACAATCACTATGGGTTTCATAGTGCCCTATGGACACAACTAACTGGGAATAGAAATGTTTGGAAAGTATTTCCAACCACATTAAAGATAGTGGCATTTGCAAAATGGTGATGTGTGTCTGATATCTTGGGGAAGATGTCCATTGCTGTATCTCATTACAGAACATAGGACCCGATCCATGGTGAGCACGCCACAGCCCCGGATGGAGAAGAGCAAGAGGGCAGCTACAACTGCATAAATTGTGGGGGTTGTTCATCCTGAGCACCTTGACAAAGAGCTTTCCCAAACCCATCCTCTACTACCATCAGTAGCACCTCTACTGAGGTAGAGACCTCCTCTACTTTGTTTCTGATTCTACTTCCACTGCAGTGAATTGAAAAGCATAGAATCACTAGAATCACTAAAAACATATATGGCTGGTAAGAATCTCTGGAGATACCACGACCCAAGGCAGAATGGCTGTTACTGTCATCCAATCCTGACTGATCTCTTCTTAAAGACCTCCACAGCTTTTTCAGGCAACCTACTCTGCTGCTTTGCTACCCTTACTCTTCATGAATTCTTCCCACTGAAGCTCAAGCCTTGCTTTATCCCCCACAAACATGCAGGACAAATCTTTCCTTTCCTCTTTGCAGCAGCCTTCAACATAGACTCATTTTGTCACCCCTTAGCATTTTTTTTAAGGCTAAGAAATCCCAGTGCTTTTGCCCTTCTTTCAGAGGTCCTGTTTCTTCCAGCCCTTCTCATAGTTGCTCAATGAAGCCTTCCTGGTTGTCCTGTGTCATTCTGGAATGTCATTCCACAGGACTGGAAACAGCATTTGCAGCACCATGAAGTCCAGCGGCCCAAAGGATGAGACCTTAACGTACGCCCAGACAGTCAATAGCGCGGGGCATTTCCTCAATTGTAGAATAGGGATAACTTTAAAAAAAGGTATCCCATCCTTCAAGAAACTGCTTTGATCATCTGAAAGCCATGTCTCTGAGCATGCGAGGCATGCGTTGCTGGATGTAAGGTAGAGGAATTCAGATACTGTTGGCATCCCGTATCTCACCAGATAAAGCCTGATGTGGGTGAAGAGGGCAAGGAGAGGGCAGCATGTGGGTCCTGACCAGCGCAACAAGCCAGGTGCATACAAGTCATGTTTGGCTGCTATTTGCTTGGCTCTGAGACAGCAAGTGGCATGTCAGCAACAGCAGGAGGCAGTTGGGAGGAGGCAGGACATTTTGGGTTGCTCCTGGGATGTCAGGTCCATTCGCATCCCTTTAGTGCCTTTCTATATTAAAATTTGGAATAAAGAAGGATACAAATTCAACACCCAGCAGCTGGGATGAATGAAGAGCAGATTAAGTCAATCCACAGTAAGGGCCTTGCATTTCAGAAGTACTCACACATTATTAAAAATAACTACTCGGAAATAGCTATTCTGACTCCAGTCAGGGACAACCCAACAGGTCATGTGGTAAAATTTAAATGTAGCCTAGAAAAGCGGACAGGTGAAAACATGTTACTGGCTAAACCACCACCACCAAAATCTCACCAATTTCAACAAGACTAAAATCTCCTTCTTTATTTTAGTGTGGATACACGCATGCAATGGGTGCCGAGAGAATTTGTAATCATAGAGGCTGTGACTGAAAGGACCTCTCAGGTCATTCAGTCTCTTCTCTCAAATAATAAATAATTTGTTCCTTAGTGATACCAGAAAGGAATTACAGCTCATGTTGAATTCAATTATCTGCCTAAAAAGACAATGAGAATCTAAGGACTTGGAAGCAACCTTTATCATCGTATTTATTTCCAGGTGATTTCCTGAAAGTAGTCACAGCTTGATGCTTTTGTGAGGTCCCATAACTCCCTTCTCAGAGAAGATGTATTTAAAGTAATCATCCATTTATGCCATTTATACCTGGCAGATAACTGAACACTAAGCACCATTTTAGATTTGTCTGATAAAAAAATTTGAGAGAGATTTCTGTGAAAATAGGATTCCATTGATATTTTGGGGAAAACACTCTGCTTACACTGTTTCTCTAATTTAGATGCTAAATTTCTATTAATGGACCATGTAAGAGAGTGATGTGTAAGGCTTTGGTGTGCCATGAACTCCTTTGCACATGGAGGGGGGGTGTCAATTAAAAAGAAGTCTTTCTCTCATTTTGCATGGAGGTTCCCGCAATGCCATGGAAATCAACGGGATTACAGCAGCACAACCGGGAGAGATGCAGTCGTGAATCAGACCCTGAGCTAACAGCCTATTTTAAGTCATGTTCAAACTGTGTTAATTGGCAAAAGATAAAATATCCACACTGTTTGTTTTGCTGCTGTAAGGAGTTTGTGTTGAAAACCGTGACTAAATAATAATTAACAGACTTCAAGTAATCAATCAATAGTATTTCATGAAAATAAGTTGTAAACTAGAATCTTGGACTCGGCTTTAAAGTTTGATGGTGGTTTTTTTTTTGGTTTGGGTGGGTTTTTTTGTTTTTTTAGGACAGCAATGATGCAAAGCTGAAACTAAATCCAGGCTTGCACTTGATTAGCAATTCCTTATTGTGGTTTTACAATGTTAAATTTGTACAAACAGATTAAGTGTGTTTTTAAGCTGTTCCTAAATAGCCTGGGAACTAAGAATTAAGTGCAGATTCTGCCCAGCCCCTCAAAAACCAACACACCCTTCCCCAAGCCCAACACCTGCTGTTAAAAATACATCACACAATGGCTCTGATCTTATATACCAGCAGATGTGAAGATGCCCAGAGGTCTCTCAGATGTTTGTGTTCCTGGGTCACGTGAGGGCACCAGGAAGGGGAGGGAAAATTATTCTGGAATTCCAGAGGTCACCACTGGACAAAAATAAGGAAAATTGCACACATGTTGAGAAAAACAAAGGGTTCAGAAATCTGGAAATTTGGCCAAGAAGCTTTACTGAGGGCAATGTTTCATCCATGAATTAAAAGGAAAAGAAAGGAGAATACAGAAAAGAAATGAAAAAAATGTCACCGGGAGAAAGAAAGGACTCTTAGGATGGTCTCCAGCCTCAAGCTGAAAATAATTAAAAAGTTCTAGCCAAAAAAAGAGAAGGCGATCCTCTCTCACAAAGCATCCCTGGGTGAGCTCTTAAATATTCCTACCTGCAGCTAGCTGATATATTTTCAAGTTATAATTCGTAATTACCTTTAATGATTTGCTGCACTTTTTTGTATTCAGAGGAATTTTATTTCCAGCGCACCTGGCTGGTCTGCATTTGCTTTATCTGTACATTTTTAGCCAGGGAAAGGGTCTAGAATTTGGCCCCATGATTTTACTTGTGCACTCACCCACATGATAAATCTGATTTTAGGGAGATTATTCACACCAGCAAGTCATTATTTAAATCAGAAAAAGCTTTGCAGCTCACCCTATGGTATTTGTCATTTCGTTTGTATTAGCCATTTGTGGGTCTGCATCCTTTTCCTTGCGCCGAGGAAGGTCTCACACAGTCCCCGCTGGAGGAAACGGTGTTTGAAAGGCTCTTGTACACATGTGGAGGGGGATGAAAGGCCGGGCCATGCACGCACAACACATGGCAGCGTTAACAGTGCTCAGAGCTTCTCAAAATAATCAACCGAGCTGCAGTGACACAGCAAAATACATCATAATCACATCAATTATGCAATCACTATTTTGTGAAAACAAGCCTCTGGGATTTCTTTTTAAGTAATCAAAGAACTATCAGACGGGAAAACAATGAACCTTCCTATTACAGACGAGCAAGTCTCTGCTGGGGAAGAAAAAAAAAAAAAGAGAAAGAGAAACTAGCCCCAGACAGGCCACAAAAGTGTCTAATTCTGCCTGCAAGAACGTGACCCCCTTGTCTTCAGCCCTGGGAAGGGGCAGAGCTGCTCAGCGCTGGCTTGCTCGTGCCCCCTCCCCACCCGTGGGTGCTGCACAGCCCCTTTCCCGGGGATGCCACCAAGGTGACATCCCCGTGCGTTGGGCTTGGCACAGAGGAGGGAGCAGTGCTGGGTGTGTACCGGCGCCCGTCACCGTGGATTTCACACCCGTCCCTCCTCTGCCTGCCTCTCGGCACTGCATGAGCATCGGCGGCTCGTGGTTCCCATCAACTGGCCAGGAAATCCCATCCCGGGAAGAGAGGAGCCTGCAGCCTGCAGCCGGGGAGCCGGCAGTGCCCCTGCAACGGTGCCGCACAGCCCGGCCCCCCCGGCCCCGCAGCAGCCAGGCCGCAAGGGCGCGGCGGCGGGATTTTGCCACCACCACGTGTGTTTTGGCAAACCGCTTTTGCGAAAGCTGGCAAAAGCCCTTACAGAACGCTCACAGCACTGCATGCACAGAGGCCTTAGAGGATACCGAAATCTTCTCCCCGCCAGACTTATGCAAGCCCTCTCAGCCACTCCTGCCGAGCTGCTCCCAGACCAGGGGTGTGCAGGCCTTGGGGGATGGGTTACAGCTGCTGCAACCGCAGCCTGAATTTGGCAGCAGCGCTTTGGAAGGAACTATAAAGAAACCCTTTGCCCTGCAGCTAAAAAGCCTGATAAAAATCTGTAAGCATGTGAATGGTAAGGGGAAAAAAGGGTCAATTCAGTCCTCTCCCTTCCCTCTCGCCTTCCTCTTGTGTTTTTAGATAATCCCTCGTGCCCCTAGCCGCCCCATGGGACAGTCGGGCGTCCCTCCTTGTCTCCTCGTCCCAGGGCCGAGGAGCAGCCCGGCCGGTGTGACTGACGAACCCGTGGTGCCCGTGTGCTGCCGCAGCACCCAGGGCTCCCGCCCGGCCGACGGCCATCACCCCAGGGAGCTCACAGCCCGCGGCAGGGCGAGGGACAGCCACTTCTCGACAGCCACCGCCATCCCTCAGAGGCTGAGGGAGCCATGTCTCCCTGGGACATGGGACGGATGAAGCAGGCGCCGCATGGGGTTGAGGGTGCCGGCCCTGGGCCCCCGCCTGCCCGGGCGCCCCGTGAACCCCACCCCGAATGGGCCGGTGCACACCGGGGTAATCTGGCCCCTCGGGGAAGGGATCCAGGAGCAGCGGGTAGCGGGGCTCTGCCTCGCTGACATCAAGCGTGAATAATCAGGCTTTAATGTGGCTGAAAGGTGGGAGGGGTGAAGGCGGCAAATGCACCACCTTTCCGCCTGGGGCCAGGGCACGAACGGCTGCTGGTTCCTACCCCTTCCCTCCAGCCCTCCTTTCAACCTGGGGCTGGGGAGGCAGCCCTTTCCCACCCCTTGCAAAATACTTTGAGCTCAAAGGAGCCTCATAAACCCACTCCCCTGGCACTCCCTGGGTCTCTCCACCTCAGTGTGGCCTCTGCCGCATCAGCTCTGCAAGAAGGCTGGGCTCCTGCAGTCATGGCTGCCCCATCCCATCCCATCCCATCCCATCCCAAGGGGATGCTCTCCTCGGGCTCTGCCAAGGGGTGATCCCAAAGGATTTGAAGGATTCACGCACATCTTGCCCAATACATTTCATTGGGGGTTGGTGCTTAAACCCCTTGGATGCTTCTGGATAGCCAACCCCAAGAGTCGTCCCCTCTCTCTCCCTCCGCTGAGCGGAGGGAAATCCCTACAGAGCTGCCGAGGGTACTTGGAGCACGTGGTTTCTCTGGTGGCACAGGGGACCTTTCCCTCCAATGTCCCCTATCACCGCCACCTGCAGCACTCCCAGTCTGCCGTCCCTGCTGGGGTGCTTCAGTTTGGGCTCAGTGCGACAAGCTCTTCATGGCAACATTAAAAACTGGGCAAGTGAGATGATCCAAATCTTAAAAATATTAGGGGTTGGAAAAAAGAGTTGTTCTTCTCCTTAGCTCAAATAATTTAATTGAGGTGGTGGAAACCTGTTAAATCAGCTTTGCCACTGGAGGAAACTACTCCATGCATCTACCCCTTTCAGTAATTCTGAATACCGCTCATTCCTGTAAAACACAAGGTTAGTAACACGAACGTATAAGCTAGTACTTTGTCTGGCTTCATATTAAATGTCGCATCTGAAAAGTCTCAGTTCAAGTGCAAAGAAAAGATTTCATAATGCATCCCCATTACTGCTTCCTCTCCCTTTCCTTTAGCTGTTTCTATTCCTTACTTTCATTCTTGTTTACTCCCTTCATTTTCTTCCAACTTGTGTGTTGCCAAAGTTGCTTATCTCCCTTTTCCATAACTAAACTATACAGCTCTGGCTCTATAGATTCCAGTGCATTAACAGGCTAGCCAAAGGCAGCCAAACCAATACACAGAAGCCCATTTATCTCAGGGTTAGATCTTTTCTTTACACTTCCCTACAAATCTAATTATGGGATTGCTCTGCCGTGAAGCCTTTTCCATCTGCCTACATTTCCCCAGCTCTGAAGGATGATGTCGGGGGGCACATGAAGAGATGGGTTACCATGTTGAGTTTTCTTGTGTTTGAGTTTCAGGACTTTTCAGCCTTGCTGTGGAGTGAGGGTGCAAGAAATTTCCCAGTAATTCTCTCTTTAGATTGTGTTTAAATACATCCTGAGAACATATAGCTTGATTCTGCACGGGGAGGGCACTGCTATGGACCCCAGTGGAAAGATTTGGTCGTTCAGCCCTGCGCAGGACTGACCCCTAGAAAAGACGACTAATATGGCAAATACAAACACATTCTAATCATATATAAAGTAGGAATTAATACATGTAAGGGAGTTGTCCCTTCCTAAACATTTCCTGTAAAAAATGATCAAAACAGCAAATCAAATGAACCTTTGACTAATACCCAATAGCAATTCAGAGCTTTTGAGTTATGGTTTTGAAGCAGAAAAGACGAAAGCTAATTTGACAGAGTGGAGGTGATATGAGACATTGTATTGTATGCAGCACACTGCATGAAGGCCAGTTAATGAATTCAGATAGCTTGAAAGGAAAGGAAAACGAGTGTCTTATGTACAAGTGCTTCTCATTGTCATTTTATTTAATTTAATTCTGTGTATATACAGTCATATTTCTTCAGCTTAAATTTATAGTAACTCTAAGGAAACTAACAATATGTTAAGACACAGTTATTAAAAGAAGAACTGGATCTACAGTTTGTAGTCAGTATTTAGTGCTCTGAAATACCTAGATATCCAAAGAAGCAGGGGGAGAAACTATAATAAGCTTGAGGGAATCAGTCTTGAATTGATCTGGCAACTTTCAATTTACTGGAAATTCTGCTTTTGGTTTCAATGATACTGGAAGAGAAACAAATATGGAAAAGTTTTGGAGCTTGGACACTCATAAAGGAAGCCCTGCTCCAAACCTGGTGCATGCTGGCAGAGGAAGGTTGAAGTAGCATGTAGGGCATTGGATTAAGACTCAGAAGACCTAGGGGAAATTTCAGCTCTGTACCAAACTTCGATGACAGTGAGGAAACCCTTTAACCCCTCTCTGTCTCACTTCTACATCAGTAACAGTCTGGACTGCAAAATTTCTGTGCCGACCTTCTTTTTTTGTAAGCAAACCTCTCCACATCAACTAAGCATCCATCAACATCAACCAGAGCAGTCAGGCACTAGTGCAAGGACAGTCCAGATTATACATACAGACATATTCTGCATAAATAAAATGCAAGTGCAGATGTAGAGCACAGGAGATGCAGACACTGGGACTTAGCTTCTATTGCGCTCCTGGTGTGGCACGTGTGCAGTCACATTACATGACACACTGCAGCCACCCCTTCCCTCTGAGTCAGCCTGAAAAAGCCCTGAAAAATAAGGTTTTATACTCACTGTTAAAATAGTGCTAATGCTTTCATTTAAAATGTGTAAAGGCACAGGGTAGCGTCTTAACCGGCACCTTGTGAACACGAAAAAAAATAGAGAGAGGAAGGAGTGCACCAGATTCAACTCTTTTTTTCTGTGGTCTTTTTAGAGAAGAAAAGGGCATGGAAGGGAGAAAGAAAGGTCCGAGTTGAATAAATGTAAATGTATGAATGAGACACTTCTAAGCATACCCAGGTGTCTTGCCAGCTCAATGCAGAGAGGTCACAGAGAAATAGAATGTCTAATCATTGGAATAAACACAGCTGTGCGTACTTACATTTTCCATACCTATTTTGCTAGTGGGGAAAAAAATAATCACTCCTCAGAAGATCTTTTCCAGCCACTTCTAGCTTCTTTATTTTTTATCCAAATTTTTTGCTTAAGAAGTGTGTGAGAATTATTTTTTTATTTTTTTGGGAAAAAAAATATTAAGCTCCATACCCCAATTGGTTGTTCCCTTTCAGATGATTTTTAGCATTTGGAACGTTGCTTTACCTTCCAAACATTTTTGGTATCAAATTGTATGGAAGTGTGTTAAGACAATTTTTTCAGTATGGAATTTAATACTTGTGAAATTTTAAGGCAGAGAAGAAGGAGACTAAAAGGATTTTTGGACGGCAAACGCAAAACTGGAAGATTTTGTTTGGACGGAGCAAAGGGGGAAAAAGAACAAAACTAATTCTGCTCAACATGAGGCACACAAAATTCAGCAGCAACCACTGAGGGTTATAATTTTTAAAAATTTCTACAAGCTTGAGAACAATATTTGAAAACCTTTGAATTCATCATGAACATTTTGAATAGATACATTGTTTCGAGATTTTATACAAACCAAATTTGAACCAAGAAATCTGGCTGTAAAAAACCAAACGTGCTTTTGGATAAATCAGCTGGTCAAATAACAGATATTAACTCTCCCTAGAAACCTTACCCCAGCTGTACTTGCTTTTAAGGAATTCATTGTCACAGCATTTTGCAAAGAGAATTTATGACAGGGTAGGAAGGCTCCTTGCAAAATTAAGTTGAATAACTGAAACTATTTTTGTCTTGTGGCCAGAAAGCTGCTTTTAGCACATCGTTTGAAAACAAGGAGCACAGCCACCAATTACTGCTGCAGTACATGCGAAGTATGTATGGATAAAACTTGTAGATACCGGTCTGCTATTGAAAATTATAGCAACTGCTATCTGCATTTCCATAAGAAATCCACATTTTTCTTTGTTTGCATTTCTTTTATAACTTGACCAAAAATATTGCTCCAAGCTGAAAATTTCTTTTAATTTATAGGACAGGAGAAAAGAGGTCTGTTGTTTTATTAAAATAATCTTGAGTCCGTTACAGCTCAAAAATAAATTTTGTAAAATGAGATTTTACCGTTGTTTTAAGAATGTGACACATTTGCTACTTTGGAGATTGAGCAATGAGCGAACATATTTACAGGGCTTGATGGTTGTCTGAAGTCCCATAATTTTCAGCCTCCCTGCACACTGTTTTGTCTGCAGCAGGCAAATGTCCTTCGGGAGACTACTCCCACCCAGCTGAGAAATCACCACCCCCTTCCCGATCCATGGGATCTCCATGCAGGCTGCTTTACCGAACAGGGCAAACCGGCACAATCAGCTCCCCTTGAAGCTGGACCTGGCTGACAGAGTTCACCTCTTTTGAGGTAGCAGACATTAATCAAGACGGCGGGATTAGATAGGAATGATTTTGTTGATGCGGCTTTCCGTCCCTGCGAGTGCCCTTACTGCTCCTTCCCGGGGCAGACATGGACGCGGCAGAGAGACGGATTGGACACGGGAGATCTAGGCAGAAACCCCAACTGAACTTTGTTGATAAACCAAATTCTTTTTTTTTTCTGGGAAAAGTAGAAACAAAAGGAAAAGCGACAGAGCAAGATCATTATGGCTAATTCTCTTTTAAATATCCAGACCAATTCAGATAATGTTATAGCAAGGGCCATATTGAAGCAATTTTTAAATAACCTTTCCCGCCTGCTTCTGCACAACCTTATCACTGTTTTTCCTACACAGGGAAGCAAAACTCCCACCAAGCCTTCAAGCAGTGCACAGGGCTTGCAATGTGCTCCAACAGCAGCTCCCTTGAGCACACTCGGCAAGTGAAGGGCTCTGCTTCACCTTTTAAGGTACAGCTTCATAGTTGTGCGCTACACAGATTTTAAAAAACATTTTTAAAAACCACACTGCTAGCAAAAAACCACATGAAGTGAAATCATCTCTTTAAAATGTATTTTTAAACAGTTTCCTCACACAGTGGAGCTCATTGAGTATACAAATAGCTAGTTGTAAATAACTGGGAGACTCAAAGCTGCGGAGCAGATCAAATACTCACAGGCAGGGGATATCCAAAGCCAAACTTTCATTAGGTGCATTTTAAAACTTTGCAAGTTTGCAAGAACCAGAACCAGCTTTTTAATTTCAATGGCCCAACGCAGCTGTTGACTTCTGGAAGTCTAGTTCAAATCTGCTCCGTCCAAACACTTCTCCATCGTAGCAAGGAGAGGGTGAGATGAGCGCTGAACTTCCTGAAGGACTGAGACCATGGAGAGACCTCAGGAGAGCAGCAAGAATGAGACATCTGTGTAACCTGCCACGAGGGAAAAGCCTAAGGGACTGGGGAAGTTCAGCCTGGCAAAGAGCTGAGGGGAGTAAGAAAATATCTCCAGATACAGAAAGGAAGGCAGGGACCAATTAATCTCATTAATCTACAAGGCCAGCAGAAGAAGTAATGGAGTTTGAATTACACAAGTGTCACAATAAGAAAAATGCTGCAAAACATTCTATGTTACAAGGAGTAAGAAGAGAAAGTGTTGTCAGGGCACTGGATCAAAATGCAAAGGGCTTGATCTATTTTCTTGCTCTGCTGTACATTTCCATCGTGTCTCCAGCTTTTCCATTGCTGAAGGAGGCTCCAGGAGGATCAATGAGTTAATATTGATGTATGCAAGTTATAGTAGAAATAGTGATTGAACTTATGTCATATCAATTTTATACCCATATAACTACAACTGCATCAGTGTACATGAAAAGAAGATAATAAACAAAAAGACTTGTAATTTCTTTACAGTAAAGGTCATATAAGAAAAGCAAGTCATCAGATAAACCACTGCTTGTGTACAGCTTATTCACAAGTCATTCCTAGAAAGACAGCATCATCCAGGGTCATTAGCTAATTTTTGGTTCTCTGATTTAGCACCCAAAATAGCAACTGCCTAACGAACAGTTTAAATGACATTTTAAAATGTTTCAATTCTTCTATATGAAAGAAAAAATATTTTGCTTTGCTCAGTATGAAATACTCCTTTTGGTCACTTCTAAGAGAAGCATATGAGACTAAAGTTGCAGGGAGGGAGAAGGAGCCAAATTTTTTCATCCAATGGCTCCTACTGCAGAGGAGAAGGCCGTTCAATAGTCCTCTTTCCAGGAGCCATAGCTGGGGAGCTCCTTATCTGCCAGGTTCCAGCATCCCAAGGCAAAGGAAGCTGTCAATTTATCTTCTTGGCACTGTCACACTTTTTATGCTTATATTTAAATTTTTTGTGTGAGGTGAGATGTTCCACCTTTGGAATCAATGTTCTCCCCACCAGTCTCAGGACTCATGTCCACCTGCCACCCCTTCTGGCTAAATGATATGTCAGCATCCCCCAAAAGAGCAGTGTCAGCGAAAGGACTGCTGGAAACTCCACCTAGAAACACAACTGTGTCAGAGTCGTGCCAGGGACAGGCAGGTCGTAACCCTCTCAGGCAGATATGGATATTGAACTTGGGTTCAATTCAGCCTGGAAGAGTGTGCTGGCTGTTGACTAAAAGGGGAACAACATCACCACCCTCTATTTAGGCTGTCTGGCAAATCTAGCTTTCCCGCCCCCAAAATGTAATTTTACTGAAATTATTTAATGAACTGGAATTAGCTAGTAGTATCAGTCCAGACAAAGTCATGGATGCTAATTTTTTTGCCCAACAACTGAAAATCAGCAAAAGTAAGGAACATCACAGTTCATTATCATTACAGAAGATTACACATGCAACTAGGAGAAAAGGCTACGGAACAGAAATAGAACTTCTTTGAAGGAGGGTAATTAACCCTCGGATCAGGTTGGATAGGAACGTGGTAGAGCCTCAGTGACTTGCAGCCTTTAAGTCATGATTGCCTGTCTTTCTGAAATGCAGGCCATAATTCAAGAAGAAGTTAAGGGTCCAATGCTCAAATTATTAGATAAGGTTTGATGACTTGTGCTGTGCAGGTCAGACCATGTACCCATGGTGCTCATACCCATCAGAGCCTTAACGTCCCCAACAGCAGATGAAATGAATGTCACGAACAGGATTGTGACAATGGCCGGCTTTACTCTTAGCATTGCATTTGATGTGTCGTGCTGAGGGCTACCTGTGAACAGGAACCCACTGGAAAAGCTAGTTCTGGTTGCATTTATATATTGAATTAGTTGCAGGTAATTGTGTGAGTATTCATCTTCCATTCATTCTCAGAGCTCTCACTTTTGATTTAACTTGAGTGACTTTGAACAATTTTGAGCTCCATTGAAACAGAGCACACAGAGATAAGAACATCCATGCACAGACTCACACTTAAATTACAATGTGAATTAAAACCCGGCTTGTTGTTCTGCCTCCAGCCTGGATGCAAACAAAATCACTTGAGGCACCACAGAGCCCTGAACGGTGTACAATTTAATTGCTAATCACCACTGACAGCCTGTTGGCTCAGTAGGCAGGCGACAAAACGTGCGAACTGCCAACAAGAAGTGAGTCGGCAATAAATAAAGATACAGATTCTGGGATTTTGGCTGATTCTAGCCAGCCCGTTGGGGATGACAGAAATGGGAATTTTGAAACCTCTGATCTCTTAAGAAGCTGGTTACAGCCGGGCCCAGTGGAAAAAGAACATGGGCCAATTGCTCCATGTTGTGGCCCCAAACTGAGCTGGTTATTACGAAATGCCATTCTCTGTTGCTCAGCTGGTGTTTCAGAGCATCGCTGATCCTAACTTCACTGGTACGGTCTGGCTAAATTTGATTGCCCCGCAGTCACTTGATCCTATTTCATGGCCAATTTGCACTACCGGTCTGGTGCACGGCAGAGGCTGTCTTGGCCACTTCTCATGGCAGCATCCAGTAAAGATCTGCTGGCCCAAAACTGGAGTGACTCAGTAGAGAAGTTGGTTTTGCATGTGTGAGCCTGACTCATCTTCTAATTACCGAGGAAATGGTTTTATCCAGGAAATAGCCTACACCATCAAGGCCTTTTCACAAAATACGCTTTCCTCAGTGTCATTCCTAGAAAACTATTCAAACACACGCTCAAAACCAAGGTGGGTTAATCTCTTAGAAAGTGAGATTACGGCATTGCGTGGAGAGCTTGCAGGGCTAGGAACACATATTTCCCAGTGGAGATACCAGGGCTCTGTGGCAGATGAAGACATGAAATGCCAAGTGGGGGGCTGCACCAGAGAATGTCCCTTAGCGAGGGTCTGAGACCCTGCCAGCTGTCAGGGAGGGGTTAGTCTAATGCCAGCTAACCATCGCCTCTGAATGACCAAGCAGAGAAAAACCTTACCACCCTTGACTCTAACCTCTGCCTGTCCCGTAGCTGGAGCGGAGGGCAGCTCGTCCTCCAGTATCCCGGCATTTCCCAGGCTGTGCTTCTGCTCCCCACCTAGCAGGCATGCAGCCCTGCTCGGCCCAGGGAATTCCATTTACTGCAAAGCAGAGGGAAAATACAAAATAAAGGAAGTTTCTCTGGGGGAAAGGAGTGATCAATGAAACCGTTGCTTCTACGGTGCAGCTGCTTGATCCTGCCAGATATCAATGAACAGCCCTTTGTGCATTAGTAGAAAGAACCAGCACTGTCGCGTTACCAAGATAAAACTATTCAGGTGTGAATTTCCCATTCCTTTAAGACATAAAATACCCCTGACAGCAACTTCTGAGCACATCCTATTCTTCTTTCTTCCTCAGAACCATGGTAGAAAAACAGTTTATTGATCTCTGCTAAGAAATCAAATGTTGTTATAACTCCGAAGGGTGTCCAGTTACAGAGAAAATCGGTGGTAATCGGAAGCTTCACGCAGACCTCGCGTGACCCTGCTCATTCCGGCACAGAAAACTATTTTTGTCTAACTTCGAAAGAAACCAGACAAACCCTGTGAGGTTACTTATAATCCTGACACAGCTCTCAGAATTGCCATATGCTGGGAACATGCCTTCTTGCCTATCTACAGTATATATCTGAAGGACTTTGTTACAGCCCTGATATTCGGCATATCTTAAGCCTATTTAGAACATCAACACCATCAATCACTTGGTATGGGGCCAAGCAGCTGGATGAACCTTGGCTATCATGCGAAGGCTATTTGTCATCTGGGCAAGTCTGTTTGGCGTATAACGCTCCAGTCCCAGAACAATTTTCCCTCTCCAAAAATATTCTCTTTGATTCAGGAAACACGTGACTAATAACAAACAAGGGCTTAAAGATGGAGGTCAAGGCTGGATTCTTAACCAAACAAGTGCATTGCTTACTAACATTTGCCTCAGCCTTCAGATATTCCCTTGAAGAGCACCCTCGGTGGGGAAACACAAAACTGTTCCTAAATAACATGAGATTCGAGAGACCTGCATGGCCCTGGCCACAACAGAGGTTTTCCTCAACTGTGATGATGCTGTTCTTACAAATTGGTAGCCAGACAACAAACCTCTAACAGCAACCCACATTCAGGACGAACTGTGCCCACATTACATTCCCATTCTCTCCAAGGCAAGCGACGCTTGGCACTTCTGACATTTAGGCAATTAGCCCTCTCTTTAAAATAAGAAATATTAGCTGAAGTATCTTAACCATCTGTGTGAGCCAAAATAAGAGCAAGGGAGTTTACATAAACAGTCTTAGCATTCTTAACAAGCATGTAGCTAATGATTTATTTTTTTAAGCCTGAACAATAGACACTACTGGATATAAGCAAGTACTTCATCATTTGTGTCTCTGTGCTGTTAATGAAAGACTAGTAATTAGTGGGTGACTAAACTTCAAAAGTACATGTTGCTTCAATACATGGTGTTGTAAAAGACAGATTCTCCCCAGCCATCTGCAGAGCCAGAAGGAAAAGGGAGGAGAAAAATATTTTGAAAGTTTGCCTTATCAATTAAGGTATTTTGTTCACATCTTTAGCCCTGCTTCTTAACCTCTCTTCATCACTTATCTCTCCCCATCTTCTCCGTATTTGTTAGTTGCCTAATCTTGTTTAGAGTGTAAATAGGCAGGGAAGTTGTGTGTCACTGTATTTTTATAAACAGATTCCAACATAACGCAGTGTAATCTAACATCTGACTTGCTGCGAGGTTTGCCGGGTACAAGGCATAGGCAACGCTTGTGGTTACAGGGACGACCCTGTTAAGCAATGACAATGCATGCAACCCCCAAATTTGTTAGCACTCATTGTTACTAAAGCAGGGTGAGTGACCTTGTCATATTTAACAGCTCTGAGCAGACACAGCAGTGGAGATCCTGAGGGCAAAACCAGAATTTTCACTAGTGATGTAATAATATACCAGGATAATTAACCCCTTTTTCACTTCCGACTTGAAGCTTGAATAACTGCATAGTCCAGCTGGCAAACTCCCGATGCTTGGAACCCGTGCAGCCAGGATTTGTACAAACAAAAACCAAAACAAAAGTCTTAAGTGGTCTGTCTCGTCTCCGAACAAGTGCAGCATTCAGAGGGGAGCGCGGCTCTAGCCCGGCAGTGGTCACGCTAGCAGGGACGCCGCCACCTCCGTCTCCCGGCACTGCTGGAACAGCAGCAGCAGACACAAAGGGTACAAGCAATGGCAAGAAGCGACCCAGAGATACGCAAAAGATGCACGTTTTTAACTGCTTTTCAAATGGAGCTGAAAACCCTAGGGACTGAGGAGTGAAATATCTTGTTTACAGTTAAATTCCTGATCCATGTAACTAAGCAACACAGCACTACGGCTCCATAAAATGGAAGCAAAGTTAATTTTTTAACAATGCCACATTACCTTTGTACATCTTGTTCCTACTCTCCCTCAGGGTCTTACATGAATGAATCAGAAAATTGCTCCCTTATGTTAGGCTTGTGTCTGCACCTGCATTAAATTCATGTCAGAGAGGGGTGGAGGAGGCAAACGTTGGGAGCACCAATAGGGTGGTACCTCCGGATTTCAACTCCCAGTCTGTCCAACATGACAATTGCCTTTAATAGCTTTTTGAGGCACTACAAGAAACGAGCCTCGCACCAGTGGTGGTCCCTTCAGATAAAAAAGAGAATAAAACCAATTTGGGGTCTTGTTTAGTTTAATGCCTGTCTCCCATATGGCTGGTCATCCCCCTGCAGTCAGAGAAACGGAGTCTATGCAAATGGGAATTAATTACTTACGCTTACAACATTTTTGTACATAAAAGTACTTTCTTTGCACCAGACTCATATTTTTGATGGTAGAAAACTGGAGTTTCAAGCCGTTGAATCTGGGGCCTGCGGGTGTCTCAGCGCTGGATTCTTGGACCGATGCCCACAGCTCTGGTCTGGCTGTGGGCCAAATCCAGAGCTGAAAGGGCCTGCTCTCTGGTTCTGGTTTTGGATGTCGCTTCCGTGATTTTGGCACAGGCGGATCGGAACACAAGCTCAGCCTTGAACCTCAGCATTAGACTAAACCTAATCCGAAGCTTCAGCCTGCTTCACATTATTCCTGCTGGTTAATTCCAGCTGTTAAACTTCTCCCCCCACTACCAAGCCAGAGAGTGTTTTGTTGACAAATTTGCCATGCTTTTCAAGGAAAGCAGGATCTGGCCAAGGCTTTGGGGTTATATATTTTTTTTCCACTGCAGGAAATGGAAGTGTTGGCAAAAATATTCGCCGTTGTTTAGGATAAGAGAGTGTTTGGACATATCCAGTTTTAAGCGGTCTGCTTAGTCTGATACTCTTGATATATGAGACAGCGAAGAAATATGTCTAGGAGTCTTGGAATGAGGCATCTTTTTTATAAGATGAGTGAAATACACACGAGCATGAAATATTACTTGCATATTACCACCAAAGCTGGTTAAAATTCACTCAATTGACTCCAGATGTGGGTTTCTTCAGCAATTTTAAAGTTAGCACTACTGTAACTAGGTGTGAGGCCAAGGCAAACTACTCTAGTGCTTTATAGCACTTGGAAGCTACAGTAGTCAAATCAAAATATGTTACAAGAGAATCAGTTTCTTTAAGCTTAGCAGCAGGAAGGATTTAATATACTGAATACAGCCAACCCATCTTCATTTGAAAGAACATAAAATAAATCCTCACCACATTTGTGACTTATTATTTGCATAAAGGACCCGGTTCAAGAAGAAGATCCCTGGCATTACTCATGCAAGCAGGGCCATACAACTCCACAATACTTTTTATTTATTTTATTTTACTTCCATGAGATTATAACTATGCTTAAGGTGAGCATGCACCTCCACGCTCTGCTGATGCAGGTCGGTTGTCTGAATATTGAAAGCTACTTTTCAACATTTATTAAGCACTTAATTGAAGATATTAATTCTACTTTTTTACTCTTTTCCTCTGCCTGCTCACTATCCTTGCAATTGGGAACTCCGTGTAAAAAGCTTCACAGAGGAATCCACTGTGGTACTCACCAGCAAGAAGCTTGACTCATCCTACAGTGATGGCACTGTGTATTTTAACAATGTCTTTTAGCATCTTATCTATTCACTAAGCACTTATATTTACACTGGCACAGAACATTTCAGTTACTGCCTTCACTTATTATTTCATTATTAAGCTGTGAGAGCGATTCCTTAATGAAAGGCAAGCAGCCTCCTCAGTGCTTTCCTAAGCAACGGCTGATGTTGTCCTGGGCTCCAGCCCAGCTCACCTTGGCGGAGCTTCGAACGGGCAATGCCCATCCTCTGCCGTGCTCAAGGGAGAGAGAGTTTCCATGGTAATAGATATTCAGACTCATCCTTGACACACTGACACCTCTATGGTGATAAAACGACTACATTTCCCTGGCAGCTCCAACCAGTTCTGCTTTTTCCACTGTGAGGCTGGTAAGATCTTGCTCTTAAAGCCCCAGGTCCTGGAGCAATGAGGATGCTGCCTTTCCTGAACTTGATTTTGTCTGCTTTTTTATTCATTTTGAGATACAGAAGAGCCCTCGGAAATAGGACCCAAGGGCACCCTAAAAATAAGAAACTGGAAGATAAAAATATTTATTTTAAAGTAAGGACCTTGCTCTGTGTAAACCAGTCTCCTGACTTTTGAACATTTAATGCTGGCAATATTGCAGCCATGCTATGCTGGAATGACAGACATGCTCCACTTCCACCACAGAAAAAACTTTCCCTGGCTGCAAAGGAAGAAGTGAGATTTGCCACAAAATTGCACAGCAACCTAAGTGTTCAAGACTTTCTCTAAACCACTCAAAACCAGCTCCTTTCTGCCTGACATTTCCAGTGTGGGCATATTGCAAGAGGATAATTTTAATATATAATTTAAGGTGGTCAGGTAAGTCTGTTTTAATATATTTCATACAGTAAAGGTTTAGAAAGAAAACCTGAGGTCATTTAGGGGTTTTGACTGACCTTCTGTTGAAATAGTTTTATCAGGAAACTGCCTCAGTGTGTGTTGGTGATGTAAGGACATATCCTCAGCTGGTAAAAATCAGTTTGTAACTCCACACATGGCAGGGGGGCTTTGCAAAATTACAATAATCGCATGCAAATTTCCCCAGATGATTGTAGAACTCTTTAGTTCTTTAGCAAAACATCGCTTTGCTAAAAGTTTAGAAGAGATGTGAGTAGCAGAGAAAAGAAAAAAGTTACAATAAAAAAGGAGAAAATATCTTACACTTAAGAACCCTTGGCATGCTACACAGCATTATTTGATTAAGTGAAGTTGTAATACAAAGACAAGGATTAATCACATAAAAGAGCAACATAATTAATTGCAAAAGCTAAAGGAGAATTTCAAGAAAGAATGCATCCTTTCATTTAGCTTACAAAAATACAATTAGTAATTATTACTGATTTCCTGGAGAAAGTCCAGAGCAGAATTAAAAATATCTCGAGTCACAGGGAAGTTCATTGGTCCACGGGGACAGACATGCTCGGCTGCGGGAAGCTTATATTTTTTCAGCAAACTTCTTGTTTTTAAAATGATCTGTGCTGAGTTACACATCAGGACACCCATGACTAGGTCTGTGCCAGGACTGGGGAACTCTTATTTTTAAATGCCCATTATCTATTTTAAATAAAAAGAAAATCGGATTTCTGCCTGAAAATTTTGTAACAGCTAATGTTACAAGTAATATTTAAAGATCACTGTAATTCAGAAAAATCATTACAAGCAATCAGAAAAACCTCATCCACTTAAAAATAAATACATTACAAAGGCATCATGAGCAGATCAATTTTACCTAAATTATTTTAGCTCACGTGGGGCAAACTGATGCATTTCAGAGGAACAATATCCTTTAAAAATTTTTCTGCCAGGGATCATCTGATCAGCCTTTGGATTTGTTCCAGGCTGCGTACACACAAACGCTGTTCAGCCACAGGCATCTAAGCAAAACTTGTAGCTGATGTTACCCATGCGGTGGGTTTTGTTCGCTCCTCCCTCCCCGGGACAGCAGCAACTCCTGCACAGGACCGCTGCCTCCTCTGCAGGGTTGCGGGAGGATGCCACAAACAGAGTCACCACACACCCAAAACACCCCTTTTTAAAAAAAACTCCCATGAAAGCATTTGGCCCTATATCTCTGCATTCACTTGCAGCCTTTACTTCCACAGGGTCGGCTCGGCAGCCCCTGGGTTTAGTGGAAAGTTTCCAGTCGACTTTGGTAGGAGTTGAATTAGACCGTAATGACATGTGCATCCTGAGGGTGATCAGCCAAATGCCTTACATCTTGGATTCATACAAAATGCTTGGGATGAGAAATTGTTGTCTATGGAAATTAGTGGGGAAAAATCAATGTCAACTGAATCTGGTCAGGCAGTTTTCAAGTGCATGGAGTATGCCTACAGCATCACACTGGTGCAAACAGCTACAGATTCAGATAAATAAGCAGTTAGCCTGGGTATGCCTAGATTGCAGTGAAATGAACCTACTTGCCCCCACTTTCAAGCCAAGTTGCATATGCAAGTTCACTTCCAGGCTTGCTTCATACACTGTCTACCTTCAAAGGCATTCCCAACCAATTCTGTTTCTAGCGGTACATCTCTATTATTAAAAAAGGGATTAGTGCCAAACTTGATCCTGAATTCCCGTTGAATCTTGGCCTGTTTGTTACAAAGAGCCAGACTGTGGTCTACATCCCTGATGCTTTGTGCTGCTGACTGAGGGCTGCCCTGTGCTTGAGAGACCCTTGGTGGGAGCAGAGCCAGCACAGCCAGCTATGTGCCATCGCCTCCTGCGCAGCCCAGCAGAAGGGACATGGGCGGAGAAAAGGGAGCAGAAACAAATTATTTCGGGGGCCATTCCAAGATGGGAGGAATCTGAGCAACCCTAAGGTTGTTCTAGCCTACCTTTGGGCTAAAGATGGCACAGAACAAGCCCCAAAACCTGGCAGCCACAAACAACTCCATATCCACCTTCCCCACTTAGCTGAGTCCAGTTTGGTGTCACCCAAAATGCTTCTGCTACATTATTTTATTTCATTGTAACCAAGCATTTCCCTTTGCTTGCTTTCTGTGCTGCTGTTGAATACATGAATGGTTTGTACATCTTCTGCAGTGCGTGAAAGCAAAGACAACCCATTGTTTTTAAGGTTGTAAGGCAACAACATCTATTTTATGTTCCAGGTACTCATAGGACCAAAAGTTTCTCCAGAAGGACATCGATCTGGAAGAGCAGAACTGATGTAATTCTGTTTTCGGGTGAAGAAGAGATGTGGTAGTCACTGTAAAGACTTCTTAGCAAATGCCCATGTGAAGTGGCAGTGATGAAAACACAAACTCTCGAGCAGTGAACTGCTTCATATAGAAATTGTCAGGGAGATTCCTGTATTTACAGGGAGATGGACTAGATGTTCTCACAGGTCTTTTCCATCTCAGATTTTTATCATTATGATTCATGCTAATTGTTAGTGGGAAATCACTTAGTGTCAGTAATAGAGGTGACACATTCATTTCTTTTTAGTCATTCCACATATATTGTATTTGAGATAAAAGAAAGGGTTTATTTCTCCTCTCCTTTCCCCAGAAGCATGTTTGGATTTCATGCATAAATAGTCTTTCTTCCGTTAATCTGATTCACATGACAGTACGCATTTGCATAAAGTTTCTTCTTGGGAAAACCATTCAAACCTTTATCCAGAGACAGTAGACATGTCGCAGAATTATGTCCTGCTTCACAAGACAGCTTTTTTTATTCTTTTTCTGATGCATTATTTGTATCATATGCTAATTTATTATAATGGTTATTAAGAGCACCAGGCCTTGCCTTTCAGCTTCCCACATTTCCCCAGGCATACCCTAACATTCCTCTCTTTTCAGCTGTGCTCATCTTCTCCTGTCAGGAAGTAAAGAACAATTAATACATACTGCAGATAAAAATGTTCACACCAACCCACTCGTTATTTGTTGTGGCTACAGCTCCAGTGTGCTTTGTGCTTTCTAGACATCCAAGCTGGATCTGCCCCAGCAAGAACGTGAATGGTAACATACCATAAAGCTGCTCATTTTTACCACACCACCTGTGGTTGGCCAGAGGGACAGTACTATAATTTAGCTTAAAAACCAAGTTCTGGGTCAAATAAAGCTCAGATTCAGACCTGGGACTTTAAATTCTTCCAGTCTGTGTTTCAGAGATACTCACAAGTTGAAAGGGGATGAGGAGTGAAGTCAGGATAGCAGTTGCCCTCACTGGCTTTCTGCCACCTTGAGCTAAAGTTTTACGCCTCGTAGCTCCACTCAGGAGAATCTGAGCCCTCTAGACCAGGACTGAAGAACAGCCCCACCCTTTCACTTCAAACACATCCCGTTCCCTAACCAAGAAGGAAGGTTTCAAACTCCCATCCTATCTCCTTCCTAAATTCCATGTGGAAAAGCTCCCACCTGAGACGGAGTTCATATTCTAAAGCT
Organism: Calonectris borealis; assembly: GCF_964195595.1. Classification (NCBI taxonomy): domain Eukaryota; kingdom Metazoa; phylum Chordata; class Aves; order Procellariiformes; family Procellariidae; genus Calonectris; species Calonectris borealis. Next base: position 143,284,456 of record NC_134313.1, read on the forward strand.
TTGAGCTGTTATTCTTAAGTCAACAGAGTCACACTGGGATAAAGCTAATCCCTGACTCTATCCCTGGCTTCCACTTTGGCCTGTTTCTAGTTCTTGGATTCACGGCAATATCCTTCTGAACTCTGACAAAATGTAGTGCATGGGATAACTCATTTTTGTGGCTATGTAACTGAAGAAAGAGAGATCCAGTCTATGCAATCTTAGTTTTGAAAAAGCCTATGATTTATAATGTAACAGTAAATCTAGATATATTTTATGGCTTTTAATAAACAATAAAATTGCTCTGGACACTTTTATGAAACCAAGTTTCCTTTGTCCCAATCCTGAAATAAAAGTTTGAACAGAGCCAATATCAATATTTTTCCTCTTGATAAAGTACTATATGTTTTAGAAAGCCAAAATCTATATAAACTTCACTAAAACGTTACTTTTCCGTGGAGTCACGATGTCTCAAGTTGATACAATATTTACCATCATAACTGAATTATAAAGTGTCTTCTTGGGAAAGAGAAGTATAGATAGATGTTATATCAACATTAAGTCAATAGCTAGAATAAGAATAGATCAGCATCCATTCAACAGAGCTAGAATTGTGTCAAGGGGTTTGGTGACACCATAAACCACAAAAGCACAAGTCAATTAGCCTCTCCTATGGGAAGATTTTGAATCTGCAGCTCAGCTGAAGTGGCTCTCGGTGAACTAAAACAGTGATAAACATAGCAATACATCACTGTGTGCATGTTTAGATACCCACATAACTAATTTCAAAGAAGTCAGAGGGATGCAAGTAAGGACCTTCAATGAAATGAATGATGTTAAAATTCTAAATCCAATCGTCTATATATTAAAATCACAGCTATTTTTACATCAGTTATTCCACTCAGATAATTCGTCAGAGTAATAGTTTTCAGAATGGGGCCCCAAATTTTCAAAATGCAGCAACGGTCCTTAAGTATCAAGCTTATTTAATGTCCATGCAAACTAAAGAAGGTGAAGGTTAAATATTATGTCTAAAATAAGGTTAAATATTACATTTAAAATAATTCAGTAATTGGGAAATGAATCCTTTAAAGAGACAAAAATGATTCAGTGGGAGGCAAGTGTTCTCCTTCTGCTGCTCAGTGCAACCTTTGCATTCCTAATTGCTTCATGTTGAGTAATATATTACAAAAAGGAGCAAGTATTATGTATGTGCAGAACCAATTCATTTCTTAAGGAAAGGAGAAGTAAGGTAAATCCGAGAATTCATCCATTATGAACAAAGTGCCATTGGAGGTTTACAATTCAGAATTACTTTGGTACCCAACACACTGAAGTCCTGAGATCTCTCTCCTCAGCTGATGGAGATAACCATCCACATGAAGACATCAGTTTTGTTTCTTGGATCTGTACAGCTGTTATTAGCACAAAAAAAAGGCAACATTATGTTACTTGGAAAGACCTAACCCCCCTGACTGTAATCGAGTTATTCTGCTCAACAGAAAGAGATTCAAAGGCACACGTGTTTTGAAAGCGCTCATGGCACTCATGACACTGCCAGCTGCCTTATACCCCACGGGTCTTCTACTCTCTGGTGAAACTGGGGTTTCATTTGAAGCCTGCAGGGTATTCTGTCATGTACTAGCACATACAGTGTCCATAGACCCGTGAGATTCTTCCTCAGTAAGGAGTTCTCTCTTTCCACATCTTCACAGCCCTGTTTTCACCCATCCCAAAGAGAAATGGAATGAAGAGGGGAGAAATTGACCGAAAAGGGGACAACTCCAGATAAGCACACCTCAAATATATTCCTTTGTATCCCCTGCAGTGAATCATATACACAGCCCTTAGGTATAAAGAGATCTCTTATAATGAGCAAGCACCTTTCCCGAGAGACCAGGGGCTGCTCTAATGCTCAGGTTGGATTACACCCCACCGCTCGAGTTTCTCTCTTCTTGTTGTCGTCGGTACACCCTGCACAGTTGAAGAAGAGGATGTACAGGAGAGAGAGTGCCAGTGAAAGAAAGAGCTACCAGAGCTCATCCCTGTTTCTTCCAACAAGCTGGATATGCAAAAGGACTCCACAACATCCATTTAAGGAGCGTGGGTATCTACATGTGGTTCCTAGTATGTATACAACGTATATTCCCCAGATATATTCCACTCAGATAATTCGTCAGAGTAATAGTTTTCAGAATGGGGCCCCAAATTTTCAAAATGCAGCAATGGTCCTTAAGTATCAAGCTTATTCAGGAGAGGCTGGGGAATATCCTGTGTGACAGCTAGGATACGGTAACAACACCAAGTTATCCCTAAGCTTTTGTTTTACCACAGTATATTCCCCTCCAGCATTTGTTGATCATTTATTGCCAAATATTAAAAAAAAAACCAAATATGAGATTCTTAGTTTATGAGTTCAAACCAGTCCCTGACTGGGACTGCAAATATACCATGTCCTACAAAGCAGAAAGTCTCAGAGAGTGGGGTGCACTAGGGCAAACACTGGCAAAGGGCTGGAGGGACCAGCTTTGCTCTCCGCACTGGTCTGACTTCATCGCTCCAGTTCTCCATGCAAAATCCCTGCTGTAGAAACAATCTCCAGCTTTTTGATGTGGTGTGGCTAACAGGAGAAAACTGCAGCAATGACGGAGACATGCACCTCCCGCTGCCCAAGCTGCTTCCCCACTCTGCCTTCAAATCAATAAAAACCACTCCAGATTGTTTTTTTTTCTCCTCTTCAGCACATGAAGTCAGCCTGAGAATCCTTTGCAGGGTGGTTTGAGTAACCACTACTCTAAAGCATTGAGGGACCAAATGAATAGTGCTAGATGTTGAGAGACTTGCCTGTTCCTTGCTAAAGGGATGCCGGGGAAGAGTGTCTTGAACAGGACAGCTGAAATGAGCAACGTGACAGTGAACCCAAAAAACCTATTTGTGGATAAGCGCCTACAGTCATAGCTATAGAATAATGGCAATACCCTAGCAAGCCCTAAAGATTGCTTTTCTTATAAACACAGATCTGCCAGATCAGGAGAGTGCTTATCTGTTGAGAGTGCTCGTGCTCCAAAAGGGCACCGAGGGCACTCAGCTTAGGTGTACCTGTCCCCGGAGATCTCCCATATCTGTAGCTAACAAAAATTACATAAACTTGTGTTAGTGGCCAAAGTTAGGACTCGGGTTTCTGAGGCAAGGAATGGCTGCTTTTTCTTGCTAAGATCAGTAACAGCTGAAGAAATCCAACAACCTTTTTTTATGAGCCCCTTAGAGCTTGTAAAATGGTATTAGCTATTATCATAGTTAATATTGCTTGATGTGGAAATATAAACTTGGGAAAACAAGTCCTAAAACATTTGTGTAAATGTAACTCCTGACATTTATATTTATTAATTTGCTTTTGAGCAGTTTTCCATATTAAAAAAAGAGATTGATTACTCTGAATGTGGAAAATACCACGTTGTCACTAATATATTTTATTTGATTACAAAAGCAATAGAAAAAGGTTTTTAATATAATTCTTATGCACAATTCAGTATGCAAGATTTTTTTCAAATCTAGCACACACTTGACAAGAAACAGATATGTTGAAAGACATCAATAAATGTACTGATTAAGAGTTTGAGACACTTACTTTAAAAATCTGGAGCAAAGGATGACTATTCTAATTACCTGAGACATGTGAAGTCAATTGTCCTTAATACTTTAAGACTGACAGATTACAAATGAATAGATATTAGGGCTTTCTGCTCTGTTGCTTGCTGAAGAATCTGTTGAAGGACAAGTACTTGGATATGTCACCTTGTGTCTGGGGAGGGGGGAGTGAAGAAGAATGAAAGGATGATGATGGGAAAAGTGAGATTATCTCAGTGTTGCATTCTTTCCTAAATCCAAAGTGGGAACTGATTCTCCAAGAGAAAACAATGCTTTGTGTTTTTCAATTAGAAATACTTAAAGGTATATGCAGCTAAGCTCCAAGCATTACGCTCTCTTCACAGCTCTGAGTAGTGCTAAGAAACTGCACAGACCGTATTTTCCGTATTCAAAAAAAGGAATTAATTCTCTTCAGTGATGGAATGACATGGCCCTCTGACAAAGTTGTTTGCTGCTTTCAAGAGAAAAGGCTCAAAACAACAGCTAAACTTCTAATGATGTTAATACAAACCTTCAGCTAAATAAAGATTTGGTCTTTGTTCTAAGCAAGTCTGTGAGCAGCTTTGCCTTCAAAGAGAAAAGGCACACCCGGGATCCAGCCATGCCCTTCTACAGGTCAGGAACAGTATGGATTGAGGTTAGCGAGTGTGGCATTTCCCTTAAGTAATGATTTTTACATGGAAACAGACTGTGAGAATTACAGTGTGAGGCCAGAGTTAGCACAGTCACCTAGTTTACATCTCCTGCATAAAATCAGCCATAATTTGCATCCAGCACGTAAGCCCATTGGAGACCTCCGTACATAGCCACATGAGGCAAAGAAAACCCAGCAGAAGTCACAGAGCAAACACAGCAAGTGCTGTGGTCCGTGAGTCTTCCCAGGACAGCTACCACAAAGAGCTGCAGCCTATGGCAGGGTGTATGGCAACAGCCTCTCCTGGCAGAGGGTCCCTTAGTGATGGGGCTGGTGTGGACCCAAACAACAGTCTGGTCTTCACTCCTCGGTGACAGACAGAAGCGCTGTATGTTCTCCTGATGACTGATGCTCACGCATTAATGCCTTCCTGCCACTCTTTACACAAACCTCATTTAAAAGGTGACCTCGCCATGGAGGTATTTATGACGTGTTCATTACCCAGCAATTGAACACCTGGAAGAGAAAAGGCTCTGGATTTTGTTACCAATCCTCTGAGTTGTGCTGTTCCACTAATTACTTTTAATTCTCACTTATTATAAATAACATGGCTATTTCTCTTCCCACCTTTCTCTTTCCACAAACTGCAGTGTGGAAAAATTATTTACTCTTATCTAAGTCACCAAGTGAGAAAATGAGACTATATTTCTCTTCAAATCCACAAGAAAGAAAATTGCTTTAACAAAAAATGCTTTATACATAAAATAATAATGTTTATTTATGTAAACAAATATTGGCATCTACTGTCCCCAACACAATTAACATTCCGTTTCCAGGGAATAATCCACGGGCAGTGACTGAACAAAAATGCAGCTCTTGAGAAGAAAGATTTCAACAAACGTATAGAAATGCACCTAAGTACATCGTAACTGATAAGGGACGCAACAAAACCAGTAAATCACTGATAGTCATTATAAATTCAGCAGCAGATCTGTTAATATCGTGGTCCTCTAAACACAAGGGATATTTACCCTGCCTGGGTTTTAGCAACACAACCTCCCTTGTAGATATAAAATGTCAGTTAAATAGAGGGCTTGTTCTCCTGTGGCTTTCCCAGAATTTAACCCAAGATGAACTCTAGCTAATATATCTGTGCTGCTATCTGGTACAAATAACCCTACCGCACGCAAGACTGATGATAAGTTTTTAGTTTTTTTTTTTTCTTTCTTCTTCCAGAAAGACTGTTCCCTTTAGTGTGGACAAAGTAAAAATGCAGCAAACAAAAGGCACACTTTTAAAAGTCTTAGAACATGGACTCCTTATTCTTTACCCTGTGATAGGCTTAGAAAAAACTGTGGGTATCAGCAGAGCCCAAAATTCATATTACAAATTTTAAATAAGGGTGTTTACTCAGAAATACTTTTCAAAAGTACTCAAGAAAACAGGACCCAATATTATTTGGTGATGTTCTCCTCAAAGTGTATGAGATAAAGAGGGAAAGGTGAAATTTAAAGGCAACAGAACAGCACCTGTCTGCCAGGACCAGAGAATAAATTGAAAGCAGTCCTATAAACCACTTATTTATAATATGAAATGAGTGAAGAGGTAGAAATTGAACTGGAGTATTGTCTTCTCATCCTCCCACTTTACTCCCTACTTGAGAACAATCATAAAAATTCAAAGTAATTTGGCACTATGGCCCATTCTCCTGTTAGACTCCTTAATGCATTTCATTTCTTCTAGTCGTTCTTAAGAGCTTCATTAGGCAAACAATTATATGATTCATGCACATCTAGGACAGAAAATATTTTAGTGAACTATTAAAATTCTTGACTCTACATTCTTATGGTCAAAACCACAGGGAGACAAGACAAATTTACCTATATAACCACACAAATCTTTTCATTTTCCCCAAGGTATAGCAACCAGGTTCAATTAAACCTTTACTTCTGTCCAGGTGTAACAAAGTCATCTGTATTTCAACGACTTGGTGAAAAAAGAGTCCTGACACAACTGAAAGACTTTAAAAGACTGAGCATACACAAACCAAGGTAATTTCCTCCAACAAAAACTGTCAGAACACGGATTTTGGGAAAGAAGAATCCCAGCTTGAAGATGTTCCAAAGAACTCTTGCTCCCAAGAGTGCTTGCTGAAAGAGGAAAATACAAAAGGAAGAATATTGCAAAAGAGAAGAAAATCCACCTAACTCAAACCATAGCCATTTTTTTGTCTGATAAGTCCAGAGCCAGGTGGCTAGAATAAAAGATCGGTGTTTATCTGTTGGAAGATCAGTGCTGATTCATTCTCATTACGCTGCAGCAAGCTCACCTGTGAGGCTTTATAGATGCCTTGGGGGAAAGAGCTCAGCAGGGGTTAACTTCTTGTTGAGGGCAAAGAAAGGAGAGGTGAGATTTGGGTTTTAATTGGCGCAAGGGGAAATCCCCTCTCTTTTATATACATGGTTCAGAGAAAAACACAGGTAATAATAATAAAAAGACTTAGGACAAGAGTGTTGCTAAGCTGAATTCTCTAAGCATTTCCAGGTCAGCTTGGAGGTGGGGGAAGGGCGTTATCATTATAAAAGCTTCCCCTGAGGTTTGGTAGGGAACTTGGTTGTGAAATTTGTAGGAAGCTTCAGGTTGTGTGAAATCTGTGAGTTTACTGCTTGAATTACTGAGCTGAGGAATAAAGTATACTTAACGCACTTTTAAGGCACCGTGTTTTACTTTCTTGTTTGTTTCTATAAAAGGATGCTTCCCAAGCTGATCTGTGCAGTATATTTGTCCCTCTGGGTTTTACCTTAATTTGCTTGGTTGCTCCAGAACTAAGAGGCTCAAATATCTGGTCCCAGAAGTCATTCTTTCACTGTGAACCACTGTAATTTCTCTCTTGCTTTTCATTTAAAGGACTCCAGCTTGCAAGATTGGAGTTTTCAGGTGCTGGAAACCTAAAATGCCAGTGCTTCTCTCTACTGTAGTAACTGCAAAGATAAAAGAAATCAGTTTAAAAGCCCAGAACGGTTGCTTTAGCCCATTTTGCAGGTGATGTGGAATAAAACACCAGGCTGCTTAAAACTAAAAGCAAGAACAAAACAAAAACCCACCAACTTTTGCATATGGCCGCAAGGCAGTTTATTTTGAACAAAAACCCTCTAAAGTTATTCCAAAAGTGCTTGCTTGTAGAGGCAACGCCTTCCCGTAGCAGCGAGCATGTTTAGGTGTGTTGCCCTCTGCGGGGTTAGCAGATCTGCTCCAACCACCCTCCTTGCCCACCGGCTGCCAAAGGCCACCTCAAATAGCGAAGCAGCAGGAGACAGTGCCAGCCTTCACCCCTTTTACATCAGGAAGACTTTTCCATGTCCTTCCCCGTGGGTTTCTTCACTCCCCGATAAAATACTAGAAGAATTATATTACACTCTTCGGCCAATTTGAACAGGAAACACTTACTGCTGGCAAATAATAATGTTTTATATTTGTGAATTCGCTTTTTTTTTTGCTGCATCTAGCTCCTTGTTAGGGTAGTCAGCTGCCTATTTTGCCTACCCTTAAAGCTGGCCCTGGCAAATGCTGAGTTGTATTCCCACTGAGAAGTTTAAAAAAAGAAGTTTACAGAATAACAGGGCTGCTTTAATGTGGCAAATGGAAAGGCCGGAGATAGGCCAAAATTACTTTGACATTTAAAAAATCCAGCATCTTTTGCTTTACATTTTCAGTTAGTGCTGGAGTTGAGAAACATTTAAAAAAAATAAAGCTTTACAGTTTCCTGTTAAATCTAACTATTTCATACTGTGTAATTAATTGTGCCCTTGCTCTTTCAATCCTCTCAAACTGAAATTAATAACGTTGTGGGAAGCTGTGATTTTTACAAAGATGTGTAGTTTAAAAACTGTGAAGAAATACTGATTCAAAGAACAAAGCGAGAGGAACAAAATAAACATTCTGTCTGAGGGAGAAATGAACCCGTTCCTTCACTTTTTGTCAGCTGGAGTCTCTGAGTTCCCCCACCTCGGTACATCTCGCAAAGTGAGTAATTTGAAGTAGATGACTGTGGGTGTGCAGTATGGTAGCACGGAAATCTTCTGGCTCCACGGCACTCGTGTACTTACACCTACGTTACGGTCTGTCAGCTGCACATGACTGAAAAAAATACTCAGTTTACCTTTCCATCCCATTTAATATCCAGGATCAATTGAAGATGAAAAATTGGGGACTGGAGTTATTTGTCCTTAGTCCATCTATTTGTTTCTCAGAGTGGGACAAGTCACTCCATGCTGTTGATTTTATTATACCGTAACTCAAAAAGGAAACACTGCTGTGTTTTTACTTACTATTTTTCTGCAGCCTGGCCTGCCCCGAGCCACACGACTGCTGGGGAAAGCGTGAGGGCAAGCAGCGGGATAAAACGTGGCTGGCAAATGTTCTTGCTTCCCACACAGGTCCTACTGGTGGCCTCTGCATCTCTCATCTGGGGGTCGTTCTGCCTCTGGAGGCACGTACCATCCTGCCGATAAAGGAAATAAAAAATATTCATTACTGCAATGCCAGATCAAAACCACTGTGAACCCTGATGGTCAGAAGGGCCCTGACTCCCCAGAGCTGGCCATGACAACTTTATCACACCATAGAAAGATTGAACAGTATAATCCCAACTTGGATGCCTAGCCTCTGGCTTTCTTATCCCCTAGTGAAGCAAACAAGAAAATAAAAATAAAGGAGCCTGAAGTTTCTGGGGAATGTTATTGACAAGTCAACAAAATACTCAAAGAGCCAAACACGAATCTTGCTTGAAGAAGAAGTTAGGGAAGAAGTTAGGACTTTTACCACTGAATCCAGTGGAAGCAGGCTGTGCCTGCATTAGGGCAGGATGAGATGTAGTTGTTTTTATCCCGGCGCCAACTAAGCAAAGACGCAGAGTCCTACCAGCTTCCTCCAAGAAGTCCTGGAGAGCTGCACCCAATGCTTCCCACCAAGAGGACTGCACCATGGCCACTGACTTCAAAGAGATGGGTGCGGGGCCTTTCACCTCGGCGGCTCCTGTGCCGGTGCCAGTGGATTACCGTGCTGACTGGAGATGAGATCTCCTGTCACTACCTTGAGCTCTGCGCCCAGCAGAAGTGATTTTTCCTGGTGTCTACCTGTGTGTCGAGTCAAACCCTGCTGCTTGAAGTAGAAAAATGTAGCTAATAATCAAATGGATCCTTTCAAAGAGATTGAAGAGCAGCAGGAAGGAATAACTGGAATAGGAATAACAGAAAAGGGAAGAAAGGTTTGGCTGGGATCTCTAAAAGAGACCTGGGAAGTGAGTATTTGCCATGCCTGGCGGTTAAGTCCTCCTGCCTGCATAAGTTTATTACCCTGAGTTAGGTGCTGAGGGTCCATACAGAGGGTAAGGGCTTAGTTTCTCAGAAAAGTTAAAGCAATTAAAATTAGCTGTTCAGCATCTAGGAATGAGAGTCCTAAAAGCCAGCACTTGGAGGAGGGAGCTGCCTAATCTAACCTAGTAAGAAACGCCAGTATTTCTAACTTGCAAAGAGAATGTGTTATACCAGAGCAATTTTCCCTCCTTTCTTCATCTACAAATATATTGGACACCCACATACCGATTTGTACGTGCCTGTGGAGAAGGGTAACCTGGATTTAACCAAAGCTGTTCTCAAACTGTAGGTAAAGCAAAATGCAGAAAGAAATGTTGATCTGCCCCCTTCGTTTGTTGTTCTTTAAATGAGGCAGTGAGCCTGCTCCTAATGAGTAACTCCAGAGACAAAAGAACCGGGAGGCAGGAAAGCAGAAGGCACTTAGCTTAGGTGGGAACTTCCCAGGAATTCAGGAGCAAAATCCTGCTTTTCAGTGAGGTGAAACTGTTTTCTGAATTTTTACCCCAAGACAGTGCAACTCGGACATTAAAAGTCTGTATTGCTTAGGGAATCAAATCACTTGCTATGGCACCTGGGGTAATTTATTCCTGAAACAAAATATATTTTAGTCTTTTCACTTCTATTTTTTAAAAAAAGTCAAGATAGTCAACACACATGCAATGCTAAGGAAATTCTTGTTTGTAACAACAGTAAGAATATAGTGAGATCCAAAATACTCAAGGTGGTAACGTAGAGGAACATAAAACCTCTGTCCCTCAGATATGTCGATCTTTTGGACAAAAAAAATAGCTGACACGAATCACTATCCTTTAGCCCTGATTAGCTTCACAGACACCTCCAACTACTCCATGCACGAAGAGCCAATTCATACACTACACCAGCTTTTACTGTTTTCTTTTTGCCTGCCTTTCAGAGTGATTCCAATTTACCTTAATTCCCACCCTTCTTTTCTAAAAGTCATTGTGTGGGAATATTCTGGGGCAGGATGTACTTGCTGCTCTGGACCAGGGATTGAACAGACAATGTCCCATTGCTGTTATCTTGGCAATATTTCACTACCATTACTGAAAAAATAGATTTATTGGATGTCTAATAATTATTGCTAGCATTAATAATACTATTTTTTCTGTCAGCTATTGTTATCTATTTACACAACCCTATTCAAATCTTAGCATATGTAAATCAATAAAAGTAAAAATGCAAATTGCGATACAGCATTCCTTTCCAGCTTCATTTCTCTTGGTTGCTCTGTACCTACTGGTGGGACACAGCCAAAGGATGTAGCAGGGGCAAAAAGTCCAATGTTTTACAGGTTGGAACTCGATCGCATTGGGAGAATTATTTGCCACAGCTGGCTGTTGTAGAAGACAACTGGACCCCAAAAGCTTGGGCAATCATGCCAGTCCTTTCTTTCAAGCTCTTTCAGTAGCGTTATGACTGCATTAGCGTTATGACTGCATTTCTGACCTGGAGGACACTTAGTGGCTCAAATCTGCACACAGAAGTTGTTTCAATCACAGGAACACGGTGCGAAGCATGTGCAGAAAGGTTTCCAGGGAGGGATCACTTTATACACTGCTTGCAGCTGCCCTCATTTTCTGAACATGAGTCAGCTGAGAGTAAGCAACTTCCCACCTTGCTTCTCATGGAAAAGATACTCCAAGGCAGTAACAATATTTTTTTTTTAATGTGCAAACCTGAAAACACTTTCCAGGGGAAAAGTGGATCAGGCTGAAACCTGCTAACAATAAGGCTGCTTTTCACAGGGCTTTTTGCAGAATCCCCTACAGTAGTCCCTCTCTCTTCTCCTTCCAGACTGTCTCAGACCATGGGTTCTGAGACATTGTTCTGAAGCTAGTTTCCAAATGACAATATAAGGCAATGAAACAGAAATCCCTCTGGCACTAGTATATAATATTAGAATATTTCAGAACCGCGGGGAAAAATGAAGTTTCACCAAAGAAGAAAACGGTAAAGTTATTTCATAGGGACATAATCTAATATTGACTTCAGAAAAATGTAATTGAGTCGTAATCGATTAGACAATTTAAAAGCCTTTAATGAGTTAAAGATATGATTTCTTTGTGGTTGCACTAAGGTTGGAAAATCGATTTCTTCAAGACAAGACAGCAAACGCTTAACCTGGGTTACTGTGCTGTGTCCCCCCACAATCCTCAAATGAGATTGAGTTTTTGAAGCAATTTTACTTTTCGCTGTGTTGTTGTTTAGGTGTGAGCATCAAAACTGTGCAGTCCTAAAGTTACAGGTGTGAGGATTAACTTCTTGTATCCTTCCTTACCCTCATGAACACATATCAGATTGAGATGGGTTGGTGACCAGTTTTTTACTATAGCTCTTTTATTGTGGTACTTTTTTCAACTGTCTTACCGGAAGAGTGTTGGGGTTTGCAAGTGTACTTTGGGGATTTAGACACTTTATTCCTTCTGTGGCATTACACACGTAGTTCCGTGGCATCTCAGCGCACAAAAATAATTGTCTGTGGATTTGTAATGAGCTTGTTATCTTATTTCCCTTTGTAAATCAAATTAAAGAAACAAACTGGGAAATGTCCTTTTTGAAGGATGGGTAGGTTTTTTTTCAGGGATGGCAAACAGACAAAGTAGATAAAAGCTGATATTAGCATTCCTACGTTTAGTTCCTATGACTATCGACATTATAGACATTAACCTGTTCAATATGAATACCGTCTCTATAGCCCTCACAAAATGCCCATAGTAGGCTTTATGCTGGTAATAAGAGCTAAACCGTGCTGTATTTCATTTCATTCCCGCTGATAGCATTTATCAGCAAAATCTGGATTTAAAAACCCCCAAAATATGCAATTTAAGCCTCATCATAACTGGACTGCTGAGGAGGAAAGTGAGGGGATTATCTGGAGCCTGGAGGCACAAATATAAGACTGTATTGTCAGCGTGAGCTATAGGCCTTTTGGCAAACGGTAGTGTAAGCTTCAGCTGACAGGCCTTTTCGCAACTGACAGACGAAAATATGAAACTTAAATTCTTCATGACAGATAGCTGTGCTGAATGAAGAGGCCAACGGGACAGTGCTGGGTTGGGGGCAAGAGCGACATACACAGGCCCCGTGTCTGCAGCGCGGGGCGGCTCTTAGTAACTCACACACAATGAATTTCTCCTTAAGACTCTCCCACTTTGCCAAGCAAACTGTTATAGCAGACTGGGTTTTCTTTCCCCCCCTCTTTTTCTTTCAGATCAACATCTTTTTTTCAGCAGATGAATGCCGAGTCTTAGAAGTCAGGGTGGCAGATTAAATTTAATATGCAGGCATGAAAGATGTTTCCTGGATGCTTCTCTACCAGACCTTTCCACCCAATCTAACACGCTGCTATTGTAGGAAGCTTATTCACTGGTTTATGAACTGTGTTTAATCCTCAGTGATGGCAAGCTTTGTCAAAATTTTAAAACAACTGTGTTTTGAAATGATTGCTCCTTTCTGTCAGCATCCCACCCCTCCAGCCCTGCCTGCTCACAGAGCTGCACCCCCAACCAGGATGCCCCTCGGTGCAGGATGGGGCTCCTGGTGCGAGATGGAGGTCCTGGGAGCAGAGCCCAGCAGCTGCCCCCAGATGTGGTTTCAGGAAAGCAGGGAAAGCAGAACTTCCACACCTGTGGGTCTCTGCACTCAGAGGCTGACGGGCTCTTTGCTTGCTGAGCCACCTCCATCCCTGCCGCCCAGCTCTCTCATGGCTCCACCGCTGGTGCTTGCAGCACCTACCCACAGGCAGATCACTCTTCTGCGGCCCCAGGAGCCTCCTGAGGGTGCAGCCGCCCCCGTGGCCACCTCCAGCTTCCAAGCCAGCCTTCCTCAAGCCATGCTCCGGCTGAGACACGGCCTGCCCGGCCGCCAGCCCGTTTCCTGGCAGGAAAGCTCCTGGCTCGGCGTCCTGCGGGGCATCACACCAGGTGATGGCAAGGGTCTCCTCTGGCCTTCGAGTCTATGAAAAAGAAGAAAACACCCAGGCAGGTTTTGTTTGTTTGTTTGCTTCCCCTTTGCAGAGGGAAGGGCCCTACTACGGAGCCGTTATGGTCTCCCCTGTGCTTTCGGCCTCGTTACTGTGCTATAAAAAGGGGAGAGGGGAGCCAAGAATAACAACGCCCAGTACGGCCTCTGGCCGACCCCGGAGTCACGACCTCCGCAGAGTTCCTACTGAAGTCAATGGACTGTAGGATCCAACCCTTAATATTTGTCTTCTTTTATACAATTTGTGATTATCAATACAAAAAAAGAGAAAACCCTAAGGTAATGTGTTAATTCTTACCAGATGTACTGTACGTATCCTTCTGTGCTAGAAGCCTGGCAGGACTGCAATGTCACAACAGACATTTACTGAAGTACCTGGGGAAATGTAACAAAAAGTGTTAGTAGAAAATGGTCTTTCAGCTAAATTACCTAATATATTTGCTAATGGTATCTGATTTAAAAGCCATAAAAATACTAAGTTAAAAGCACATTAGAAGATGGGGTATATTTATAAGTGTTTGTCACCTTGGCAACAAAAGCGAAATTCCAAATCTAACACTAGCTTTGATGGGCCAAGACCTTTGAAAATTGATAAATACCTGCTCTTTATAGCAATGATCTGTTTTCAGTGCAGAAATACCACACTGTAAAAGGAAGTTCTTCATTGCATAACAGGATTTCTGTTGGCTCTCAGCTATGGTTTTGCCCTGTCTGCCCGCTGTACTATAATTTTTTTGACAATGAAAACAATACATTTTCAAATATGGCAAAGCTCTGACCTTTGTTGTACCCTTTTTTGTAACTTCAAGCCTTAATTTCCTGTATACAAACTAGGTTTGTTAGTATCGCACTGAGCTCTAAGCTCGCCTTGGTCAGTTTGCAGATCTATAGCTGGGATCTGACGGCTGTGATGGGGGCTCTTTTTTCCTGCCTATGAATAGTTGTGCCACAAGCAATAAACTATGCATGCCCTGGTAAACGTAGTACCAGTTTCAGGTCTGCTTTCCTAAGTAACACACAGTCCCTTAAAACTGTGCTTTAAGACTAAAAGGAAAGCTATTTACTCACTTGTAATGCAAATTCTTCCAGTATATTACCTCTACATACAACTGGGTATAGAACCTTATTATGTTAATTCTCGTAGCTCCACTGGTTTGCCCACTGATCACGGATGGAGAACATAGGGACAGATCTACACAAAGAATCAAGAGTAACCAAAAAGATATTCATGCTGCCTAGTGGACCCCCTTCAACACTGCAAAGCTCTGTTCTGTATGATGGCAACAAGCTACTCTGAGGAACTGGGAGTCAAAGTAACCATGAGAAAGAATGTCCCCAAAACTGAGCAGAAGGGTGGGGAGTTATGTGTTTTCAGAGGTATGCAGGCAACGCACTAATAACACCCTTCCTCTGTCGAGGATTGTTTCCAGAAATTCCTCTTCTTGAGAGAACGACTACTAACAACCCACCTTCCACCTTTGCCAGATAATGGTAAAGTTAATGGAAGATACTGATGCTGCCCTAGCGTAAGCCTCTTGTTTGGCCCCTTCTGAGATGGAGAAGCATTACCCAGCATAGTTGCCCTTCACCTTGTATCCTCACATCTGATGGGATTGATTAAACAACCTGGCCACAGAAAGGAAAGCTGAATCTGCTGCATGTGAATCTCAGAATCTCTGAGCAGAGGCAAAACCCCGTGGGTTCAAGGGTCCAAAGTGCCTTTAAGGATTAGAGAAGCCTTTACAGAGTTTGAGGTAGTACTAGATTAGACACTGCTGAGCATCTCATATCCCTCTTTCTCTTCCTGTTTTGCAGATACTTTCGTTTTCCTTCTACTGTTGATTCATGAGGTTGACAATTGGCCAAGAAAGGCAAAGCGGGCATGAAAATCAACAGGAAAGGAGGGAACCAGAAAGGGCATGTGAAGGGCAAGGAAGCAGTGGAAAGTAGAAGGACTGGAAAGTGGAAGAAGCTTCCATCAGCGAAATTAGGTTGGAACATGCTCAGAAACATGTTTTGTATGTTGGGCTTTTGAGATGGAAGTACCTAGGTTTTATTCAAGGCACAGTAAAGCACATCTGAATCGCCCATGATCTCAGAAGACAGTGAGCCGAGCTGCTCAGAAAACCTGTATTTATTTTTCATTCAAATCAAGTATCTAGGGGAGAGAGGAAATGTGTCAATATCAATGAAAACTTTGGAGAAGTTGCTTTGGAAGGGAGAACTTTTCATTTCAGAGTTGTTTAGGACATGTCAGTATTGGTGCATAATTGCGCCGTCCTGAATCTAAACTAGATTTTTTTTTACATTTTATAGGAAATTTAAAAATACACATTTCTGTTCTGATTTAGATTTCCCAGTGGAAGTGGTAGTGTCTAACTAATTTTCATCATGAGCTTACTTTGCTTTTCTTAAAACCAATGAGGACCAAGAGTGTCAATCAGATTGGACCTCCAACCTTGTACAGTGTTCCACTGGATTGAAGACCAGGCCCATAGCTCTATCCATCTCCAGCGATCCATCCAGTTGTGCCCCAACACCTCCTGAGCGAACATCTCCAGTGAACCGTAGAACTGACCCTTATATTACTGAAATTGCTTTTTAGCGAAATATGTGCAATTTATATGGAGCTGATAAAGCCTCTGTTAAGACACTGGTTAATAGATGTGGTTGGAGCTATTTTTCAAGTATTGATAATAGGGTGGAAAAAGGGTTTCAATTAACTGAGGTAGCAAGAATCATATGGATAGACATGTGCTCTTACACTCAAGTGCACAATTTTCACTGATTGATAAACCTAACACACCACTTGAGACTATATTCTAGTTACATCGCTTTACCATTAAACTCTTCATTTACCTCCAAATGAATAGATTAACATTAAGTAAACTCTACTGAAAATTGTCCAATTCAGTGAAGCTTTAATATAAATTTGTAACAGCCATAAAAGAAAATTACAATTTATAATTTGAAAATCATTATTTATAATGTACAACTCAAGATTTCTATGCTTTCTAGGCATTTTCAAATGTGCTTGTTAAATAAGTTTACGCAAAACTGCAAAGGACCATCTGCGGCATGTATATAGCATAGTATATATGTATATAACATACACAACTACCCGTGTGAATAAAAAAGTGATTAAATTTATTACCACATTTATAAAGCCACATTGCTTTAGCAAATTTGTATTCATAGTTTTTGTTTGTTCTTACGTATGCCTCAAATAGATTGGATTTTCCTTTTGTTTAAAATAAATAAAGTAGGTTATATGATTCTGTCAATCAAATCAGCATTTTATATGCTGAAGAAAAATAACAATATTATAAGGGCATTTCTGAAAGTCATTGAAAATGCAGAGAAGGTGGAATCACCTTAAGAAGAGGTGTAAAACCAGTATTGTTACAGGATTGTCAGTACTGTGGGCCATATTTTGAGGAACCTGGAGTTGCTCTGTGAACACCAGATAGCTGAAGCCCATCTTGTAATATCTCAAAGAATTTGGACTTCAGTACGCAAGGTTTGGCTGCACACAGAACTAAAGGCCAATTGCTACTTGCTTTGTGCTTTTAAGAGAAGATGGTTTTCCAGTGTACCCAAAAGGCAGCTGTCACCAGTCCTTGGTGAATATTTGGAGATCCTTAAGGTCATTAACAGTATGACAAAATATGAGGCTTCTAAATAGTCCTGTATATCTTAGTTAGGAATAATGAATATCTGACAACATAGCTGAGATCTGTTGACCTCTCTCTTTTTCTTTCAGCATTAAAAAGCACATCCATTTTTTAAATTCTCTTTTAGCTTTGGGTTTAAACTCATACAAATCGAGACCTAGGCATTTGGATGTATTCAGTTACACTGTGCCAATAAACCACGCGTGTGATAACTGGTTGGGAAATCAAATTCTAAATTTAGTCATATTTATGGGAATTGAGGAGCCACTGCTTCAGTTGCATCTCTCAGATCTGCATGTGATTGTTTAAATTTATTTTTCCTTGTGGCTTACATACAGCCTGCATAAACACTGAACATACAATTTCAAACCTTATTGTTTTGTTTTGGTTATACTTCAGACTGCAGCCACCTCAAACCACTTCTGAGGGAAAACACAAATATGGACTTTTCCCTGCAGATGACAAAGCAATGAAAGACAAAGAACAGAAATCTTTTTTTTTTTGAGGCGCTGACTTTTTATATGGCCATTTGCCATTAATGTGCGAGAACTTTTGTGAATACGGTGCTATAGCTAGGCAGAATGATGCAATGGAGAGGATTTGAAAAATCTTTGAAAAAAAACTTTGTTTTTTAAAATGATTAATGTTGTCTTAACTTTAAATATATTATCAGTTTCCTGAAAGGAGGGAAATTGTTCTACTGACTAAAGTTATGTATCTTACCAGTCAGCACAAAACTGTTGCCTGAAAACATAGATATCTGTTCTGAATGGTTTTAATAAAATCTGTGCTACTACATGGGAAAAAAAATGTAGCTTTGCAAGAGCATGAAAACAAGATTATAAAACAATCTTTCAGACCTCAAAGATCTGATCTGCAGAAGTGCTTAGCATTGGCATCTCTGGGTGTTCAGGATCTTTCAAAATCAGGCCCAGAGCCTGAATAAGAATGTCACCACAAGACATTTTCATGCTATTTGCAGATTTTCTTTACAATACCTCCAGCTTTTGATTGTGCTAAAGTCTTAAAAGCAAATCAGAGAAAAGACTCCCCTATTGTGTATTACAAAAGATACAGCTAGAAACAGTAAAACTGAGAGCGCTGTTTCCTAATGCACTCCTTCACATGACAATCAGTTTAGATCTTTTACTTTCTTTCTCAGCCAACCTCAGTAACAATGTACTCAAATCTAACTTTTTTGCTGTAATATACTGCTGCAGGTAATCCTACCTACTTTTAATTTACTTTGTACGTTAGAATAATAATTAGCACCACTGTACTATCATATCAGCCTGCATAATTGTATAGTTTAACTGCTGTAGTTTAATAAGCACTGTACGCATAAATATATGAATTTATGTATATATATACAATGTAGACAAAAGGATTTTATATATATACTCTGTAAAACCATTGGTTTTGTCGATCAGTTTGACTTATGCTCACCGTTTACTCTGATGCCGTTTTTATAAGCATTCCAGCTGTCACTGCTGCTATCGTATTTGCTATGGGGCTAAGAATTAAAGTTACAAAAGATTTATATGCTTTGGAAAGCAAGTCAGGAACAGAGTTTTCTAGGGTTTTCTTTAAAATACCATTCAGAATAAACTACTATCTAACAGAAACAAAAAGGACTGTCAGTTTTGCATTTTGGTTGTATGTACAACGGCCTGGAGTCTGCCCTGGACTGCTGCACTCGTATGGAAGGGTTGGATGAGCTGGATTAAGATCAGGATGTGAACCAATAGCTCCTCGTGGTTCTGATTTGACATACTGCATCAACTTCACTTGGTAATCTAAGATAAAGAGCAGACTTTGATTAAGCTCTCAAGACTGTCCTCATTTAAAAAGAAACTAATTGGTGCCTCTGCTAGTGGCAAAGCATTTCTTCATTCATTTCTGTGGAAAACTACTAGATGGTTCATCAAAAACTCTGCGCATGTTGAAGGAGGCATGTTGGGTTAACAGGAGCTCTGAGGAAGAAGGTATCCTCTGCTTTGCAGGATGGATGAGGAAGAGCTTTGGGGCTCTGTGGGTTTCTGCAATAAAAAATAATGCTTTGGGTCACGCCACAGGCGCCACGATCTGCTTGTCCAGCCGGGGTGGCCTTGCAGCCCCTCTGCCTGCACGGCGGCTGGCAGCGTGGGAGCTGGGGTGGCCAGCGCGGTGGTCCTGCTCACGTGCTGCGCTGGCCCTGAGTTGCTGGCACCTGTGCCATATCTCCCAGGAGCTACACCCATGGCTTCAACATCAAAACATACCTTAGATACCTGCATAAGTTTATGTGATAAAATACATCCATCTTGCTTTCCTGGCATGTTTGCAACTAAGACGTCCATGCAAGCTTAGGAAGTAAACACCCAACTGCAAACACTTCCTCACAGGCCATGGGTGACCCACACCGGGGCAGAGGAGCAGTGGAGGACAAGAAGTGATCCGCAAGCGGCAGCAGACAGAAACCACCATGTCTTGACCCCAACCACCTGTGTTGCCCATCACGTCACTGAAGGGACTGGCAGGGAGGGAAAGTGGGAACCAGTGGTGAAAACAAAGGGAATTGAGGTGAGGAAGGAGGGAGGGGAGGTGTTTGTCTGAAGTTGAGCCTGAGGAGAGATGAGGAAAGGTGTTTCCCTGAGTGTTTGTTCAATAGTATATGGTTTCTTTTTTCCCCTCAACACTCAAATCAGTAATTAAAAGTTTGTGTTAATTGGCAATAAATTAAATTAAGTGAAATTCCCTGAGCTGAGACTGTGTTGCCTGTGACGCTGCAGAACAGCTGAAGGACAGCCAGGGCTGGCGAAAAGCCGGCCCCAGGGGGATGGAAGGGCAGCGGGTACGCTCTGCCTACCAGCACGGAAAAGCCAACACGCAGCAGCGAGCTGAGTGACACATAACTGCCACGGCCAGCTCCCACCAGATGCACTGGTGAAGCTCCTGGGGGGAGAACTGAGCAGATGAGCAAGCTAAACGGATACATTGGGGGCTAAAAACGCCCTGGAGGAACTTTGCCAGAGGAAAAAATGTGGCCAACAAGGGTGACTGCTGTTACCCAAACTTGTAAGAGATTATTTACGTCCCCTGACTTTCAGCACATACTTACGGGGCAAGTCTTCCTAGGCTCCTAATATAGTCAGAGATGAGACAGGTCCCTTCAAATTACATTTCGGGGCTGATACTTACCCCAGGTGCTCTGGATCTCCACCTGGAAGAACCCATTCCTCTCTGTTTTCTGAACTGAGAGTACAGAGGGGCTGGCTGAGTAAGCTCCCTAAGGTGAGGGTGGCCTGAAGTTCGGTGGCCTGATTCTTGCCCTTGAAATGGTCTAGGTATCAACAAGTCCTTCAGCTTGCCAGGACTGCTAAGGAGGAGTAGCCCTGCTTACCTATCAAAACATCAGAAATAATGCTTGGTAATGCTTCCCAGGCTATATCATTTGATTTTATTTGAGTTGCAACTTCACCCTGGCCACACCTTAGTCACTATCTAGATATGTAAAGGTAGAAGGATGTTTTAAATGGAAAAAAAGGCCTACTCTGTTCACCTGATTCCTAATGATTCATACTAACCTATCTAGTGAATATCTCATGTTGAGGTTACCTCAGTGTAGTATTCTCAGGATAGGCTTGGCAGAAAAAAAAAAAGGCAGTTGTGCAATAACATGAAAAAGACACTTAAGCACCAAGAGCAGTTATTCCAACGTATGGTAGGGGTGCACTTTGGTTGCTTAAACATAGGCAGCTGGTGCCATTTTAGAAACCCTGGGGTATTTTGCCTCATTTCCAACTGCCATTGGGAAGGGCCAAGGTCTTCCAGATTACATCAGGCAGCCCTGTGTTTTAGGGCATCCCAAGCGACGTTAGAAATCTTTGTTTAGGGAACTGAATTGTACCCTGACAGCCTGTACCCTGACAGTCTTGAGATCTGCATGGAAATGCAAGTGGTGGTGAACAGTACCTAGTAATTAATCACATTGTGATTACCCCTTATATGTTGAAAACATCAATAACATTTGCATTGAGGCTTGGTAATAAACATTCTGCTGATAGAGCCACATGGAATATATGGCTATCCCAGGATTACTTGGCTTTTCGAAATCCGGTTCTGGATGCATCTGCTACTCTTCCGGGATGTAGAGCTGGGAGGCCAGAGATCAAGTGGCCAGAAAATGAAAGGGGAACAATGTATAGGAAGCTTCCTGCACCCTATATGGAGGAAGATTCAAAGGAAAATAATGGTGAAAATTTGCTGTGATGGACTGAGAGGAGAAGAAAGATGACACGGGGAATGGTAAACAAAGACAGGAAATAGCCTGCTGGTGGTGTTAGTTCTTGATTAGGAGCCCGTTAAGTTTTGGCTAGAGGGCTAAACGCAAGGAGACATTTTGTCAGCCCAAATGTGGAGAGAAAACAGAAAGACAATAGAACAATTAGACAGAGGAAGAGAGCAGAAGTGAACAAACATATTGCCCCTATTACAATGACACACAGCTAGAGCTTTGTAGCAATACTGCCCAGCTGCCTTTAGACTAACTGAAAATGAGAAAATAAATCAAACTTTCTTTTGACTGTCAAGGGTAAAGAGAGAACTGTTTCTTTTTCAGCCACTGGTAACCCGATAGCTTGCCACAGTGTATTTCACATAAGGAAGTCTGTAAAGCAACATCTAAGTGTTCCTTGTGATTAATATTCCTTATGATCTCCAGCCACCTAATCGCATCCTGACCTCAGTGAGGGTCAGCTGTGAGAAGGGATGGGCTGTGGGAGCAGGGTGGGCTACCAGGAGGTGCTGGTGAATGACAGAGCTGCTGGAGAGAAAAAGAGGACCTCTGCAGACATGAAAAAATAAATAGTGGCAAACCAAAGGCACTGACCTCAGGAATAATGCCACGGGTCCAGAGCTGCACAGAGCTATTGAAAGAAGTGGGGCAATCTGTTCCTAACACCCAGATGCCGTGAATGTAGGATATGCTTTTTTTCTCCAATTTAATCCAAAAAACTACAGCATGAAATGCAGCGCTATCCTGAGACACAGAACGCCAACTCTGAAGGGATTCCCAGGATGCATTAACCAGTGCTTGGACTGCCAGATATGCTATATAATGCAGGATAGATATTCTGCACTGCACGGTTAATTCTTGTATTCTGAATGGTAATAAGCTTTCCTGTATTTTTTTTCAGGAACTAGGTGCTTTCCTGGATATCTAACAGACTGGGCTGTAAGACAGTCCCTCTCACATCCAGATAAACTGTGTAGGCACCGCTGGTCTGAGCCAGATGTGTCCGAGCTGGTGGTCCATTAGATGTAGCGCCCGTGCACACGGATTTCACGTTATGTCGATGAGGCCAGCTGGATCACATACACACAATGCCAATTTTCTTCGCAGTATAGCATTTCTCTGAGTAGGTACTGTTTGGTAGCCTGGGACCATGCAGACCTCCAAACCAACAGTTTACCCAGGGTGTCTAAAATCCTTAACATGGCTCTGAGATTTTTTTTCAACAGGACACCTTTAACTGTTTATAAGCACATTCATTTCCAATCTGTTCTATTTCCTCTTCTTAATCTTTTACTCAGAATATGCTTTCAGCCATTAGAGCGTCCAAGCCGAAGAAAATGGGCCCAGGCATCAAAATGACTAATAGTCCCTCTAAAAAAAATCTGGAAATCCGAACTAGTGTACTACACACATTTTTGTTTCACCTTGAAGAAAAAAAAAGGCTCTAATTCAGAAAACCCTCTCTATTTCCATTTTTCATTTATGCAAATTACACACTGAATAAATAAATCTACATAATCTCACCTCCCTGCCAGACAACTTGCAGTAACATTTGCCAAGAGAAAGACAGGCTTTTCTGATACTAATGCATAAAACATGCTGAATAAAAAAATTAAAACAAATCATATTGAGTAAATAGCTGCTGTGCAGCTCTGGAAAGAATAATAGAGGGACTGATGAGTTACTCAGGATTGTCTTGTTCAATTATTTCAAACATGCTACTGGTTGAGGGTATATTTAAGTTAAGGTTTTAATAGAGACGGTCATATCCTCAACCACTGAAATCTATAGGAATTTTTTCCTTTAATTTCCATGGAACAGGCGTGTAGACCTCTCTGCTGAAGCACCCAATAGTGTCAGGCTGTTGGTCCTGGAAGACCAATCTATTCAGCATGTAGCTGCTGTACTCTGCAGGGGCTGCAGCTCCAAGCAAGCAGATCTCTTACGCTGTTTTGGGAATGTAGGAAGTGCCTTCCCTAATTTGATCAAAACTATTCCTTGCTCTGTGTGTCCTCTGTCCATGTAAGATACAGGCCTGGTGACTGTAAAGATTGCCACTGGTCTTGGGACTGCAACAGGGGAAGGATAAAACAAAAATCAATGGCAATATGTTCTGATTAGATACCAATGCCTTTTCCCACTCTGACTGCATAGGGTAGATGCTGAAAGGCAACTCTTATTCTTGGTGGTCCATCTAGAAACTATCAAACTCCAATCATACGTGGGGCTTGGGCACTCTCCGGTAACCTTTCAAATACCTTTTCACACTGGAAAATCTATTCTGGACAGCTGAATCCTTATGCTTTTTTCTGTAAAGAATTAAGACTAGTCAATGGGGCTAGGTCCACCAAAAGGCTTGGGTATTATAAATTGCATCACCAAATTTTTAGATGTTATGATGCTTTGTGGAATTCGAAGATGTCTTTTCTCAGTGGAGAAAAGTAAGTTCCTTACATGCTTCCTGGGAGCAGTAAGGTATGGGATATACCAAGCCTACAGACTGAGTAGGAAGCTACCTAAGAATGCCAGTAAGAAACCTTAAGCAAATATGATTTAAGACCGTGCCTCTGCTAAGAAATCACAGTCACAAGACTGGCACTAAAATCTGTGTTTTCTAACAACTATCTGCAGGAGGATAAGTTCTTCCTACTTGTTTACTGTATAGTCTGGTGGTTAAGAGCATACATCTGGGATATGGTATGTCACCCATATCAACTAACTCCCAGGAGAATTTCTCTTTGATAGGCTATTCGGTGTTGCAGACTGAGTTATTTACTTGTCAGATCTGCTCCACCATGAGTGAAAATACCTGAATATACTTTGGAAGAGAGAAAATATAACCAGCAAACAGCCTGGTGGTTGTGGCACTCGGCTGTGACATCAGGTCAAATCCAACTCGGACACAGTGGAGATCTGAAGGCAAGCCTGTTGCCTTGCCCACCGGGCACCTCTTCCTGCAAGGTCTACTGGGCTGGCTTGGAAAAAGCCTCGCAGATCAGGTCCTACAGACTACGTAGGGTGGGCATACCTTGATGAGAGAAACATGGCATGGCAGATACCTATGCCCTTGGAGACCTTACTAGCAGAGAATTAAAGGGTTTGAGGAATTACAGTGAGGTCTGCATCCATGCACTCATCTGCTAGAAAGGCTAGATAAGGTAATGTAAATTCCACGCTTCCAAAACCTGTGGTATTGGGTTTAAAACAATGGATTTAAAGTTTTTATTTTTAAATCCATTATTTTAAAGCAATCTTACAAGTAAAATAGGTAAATCTGAAATACTTTTTGTTCATATTTTCAAGCTCATTTCGAACTGCTTGAGCTAGAAACTTATTTTTCCCCTTTTTAAACAAGAGCTAAGCTCCTTATTTAACCACAAAACTCCAGAAACCACAAATTTAAAAGAATCAGCAAAAATTTTGATATTTATAATAAAAGGAGGATAATTTGACACTACAGATTTTTGTGACCACATAGGATTAAATTTGGCTTACTGATGATATGGGAATACTCAACTCCACAGATGGGAAATGCAAAGGAGAACTCAGATCTGAGACTGACTGTGATCAGTCTCTACACAAGTAAGACACTGCTTCAGGAGTCCTTGATTTTCCTTGTTCCCCGGTGCAGTGGCTAGCCATATCCCCCAGGGAAGTACAGATTCTCCTCTCCACTGGCACTCTGGAGCTTCCTAACCAGCAGTTCAGTAGAGAAGGAGAACAGGGGGTGGCAAGGACTGCTGTATCTTTTCTCCCCAGCAGTTATGTAGGGAAAGTCGCCAAAACAAGTTCAAGCTGCTTCCTGATCCAGAGATACTTGAAGCTACTTGTCCATAGGAGTTTCCAAGTTACTTTTTTTTCTTAGATAATCTAGGTGCAGTTGAGCATCTTGATATTCCCCAATGTGCTGCAAATTCCATAGTTTAGTTCTAGATAAGGCAAAAACTAGAGTGTTTGAATATGGGCCTTAGTAACTGATCGCAGATCTTTGTGAGCTTCTGATGTGATGGACCCCTATTCACTTTATGATTTTATCTTGTACTCTCTGGATAGAGCAGGGTATCTATTATTCCAGAATGCATGGCTTGCTAAAAATCCCAGCCAAGTTGTAACTAGTTTATACATACTGATTTGTTAAACCGGAGTTTTTGTAATTTTCACAATCATCAGTGTCAGTCAGTCCTTCTGTCCCACAAACATAAAATGTGACTGCTCCATTAGACCT
The DNA here is from genome assembly GCF_964195595.1 of Calonectris borealis. NCBI lineage: Eukaryota > Metazoa > Chordata > Aves > Procellariiformes > Procellariidae > Calonectris > Calonectris borealis. Next base: position 143,310,269 of record NC_134313.1, read on the forward strand.
TTCATCTGGCAGAAGGGCTCATTTCCCACCTTGCCTTAACTGTGGCCACATGCCAGAACATGCATATACTGGGTTGAAACTGAACTATATATGAATTCCCACACCAGTTTTTTGTTCATTGTCTCCCTGACTTTAAATCTAGGACATAGTATAACCCAGCTGTGCAAGTCATTGTCTCGTGAATCAGCTTCTCACAGAGCAAGGGAAAAAAACAACCCCTCCAACAAACTGGCAGTACTGTTATAAGGTGATCGCCTAGAGAGAAGCCATTGGAGCCGCCACACGCACAAACTTGTTCAGGCTAGTAAGCGTTGAACTTTGCCTTTGTTTAAATCATCAACAGAATCTAAAATTGAGTGCAATGAATTCACTTTGGAACATTTAAAAACCAAGGCATTTCTATTTTTCATGTAACATCCTAACTCTTATTGAATAGTCATAATCTCTCCTTCAGGCTGCTTCCTTCTTTCTCTGATGTGATGGACAAGGAATTTAAAAGATAGTAAATGAGATGTAGATTTTGAAACAATATGTTGAAATGCCAGAAGGAAAAAAAAAAACCACAGATTATAGATTAGAAGGACAGAAGGCTGGTAGCTGATAGGTTTTGCCTGAATATAAATCAATGAGACACTATAAAGAGAACAGATCTGTTCAGTAGCGGTGTCTAATGTTGCAGCGGGCAGATTTATTCCACCCGCAGTATTGAAAATACATTTGACACCTTCCACACAGGGTATCTTTCCTCAGCTTCGGTCCGTGCGGCACGTCAGCCAGCTCCGGGGAGCCCGAGCTGACTCCGGAGCGATCAGTCTCGCTGCCACCAGACCCGCCCGGTGACCCTCCGGTTTGCGGCCGCAGGAGCCGTTGCGGAGGGTGGGAGCCCGTACGGGCGGCAGCGGCGGGCGCATACCCCGGTTTATGGCCTCTTCCCTTCCCAGCCCCACGGCACCTGCTCCCCTGCCGCGCCCCGTGGGTCACGGGGGGCCGCGGCACGGCTGAGCCGGATCTGCCCAGCGGCGCCGGAGCCGGCAGCCGGTGGCCGGCGCGGCCGGGCTCTGCGTAGCGCGGGTGCCGGCGGGGAGCCAGGGCCGGCGGGCGGTCGGCGCCAGGGAGGCCGCCCTGAGGGGACCCCAGCGAGAGGCGGGAGGCAGCGCGGGGCAGGGCGAGCCGGGCCGTGCCGGGCCGGGCCGTGCCGGCGGGAGGCCCCGGGGAAGCGGGGAGGCCGCCCTGTCAGGGGAGGCGAAGGGCGGCAGGGGCGGGGCCAGGGCGGGCGGTGCACCGGGAGGGGGCGGAGCGAGGCGGGAGGCCGGGAGCTGTCCGCCGCCAGGGCGCAGGCGCGGTGGCGGCCGCCGGTATCCCATCAGTCTCCGCGGGCGGCGGGACGCGGTGCTGGGGCGGCAGGCCGAGCATGTCGGAGAAGAAGCAGCCGGTGGACCTGGGGCTCCTGGAGGAGGACGACGAGTTTGAGGAGTTCCCGGCCGAAGGTGCCGGGCGGGGCGGGGACGGGAAGAGAGGCGGCGGGGGTGGCGGCGGCGTTTCCGCCTGTAGGCCGCGGCCTGGGCCGGGCCGGTCGGCTGAGGCGGGGAAGGAGCGCGCGGCCTCCGGCGGGCGGGAGCGGCAGCGGGGCGGCGGGGCCGGGTCGCGGTTTGTCAGCGGGTCCCTGCCCGCAGAGCAGCCCTCAGGGTCTCCATGGCGGTGTGACGGGTGTTCGCGGGCAACCGCTTCAGCGATACGGAAGCAGGTTTCCGGTGTCCCGCGAGTTCCTGCCCCCCCGCCCCGGTCTGAGGCTGCAGCCCCGTCAGAGTCGGGGTCAAGGGCCTGTGCCCAGCTGTGCCGGTTCCACGGTGCTGGGCACATCACACTTGAAGTGCTGTGTCATTGTGCGAGAGCGCTGGAGACAAGTGCAGGAGAAACTTGATGCATCTCGGCCCTGGAGTTGAGACTCGCTAGGGAGAGGGGGGATGAGGGGTGGAAACTGGGTGTACGGTGGAAAAAAGCGTGAAAAGGAAATAACGTGCGCTGTAGTTATTCTGAATCTCTTTACCTTTTGAAGCGCAAATTTGTACGTAGGTACAAATATATTGAATGAGGAAATTAAATCTGGACTTCAATAAAACACCTCAGTGTCCTTTTACAAATATAATCTATAAGACCTCTATTAGGGCATAATTTTTTTGTCTATGTTCTTAATTCTGGGTATTGTCTCAATCTGTGGATAATGAGAAATGATATAAAACATGATAGATGAAATGTCAAGGGTTTTTTTTTCTCTGTAATGTTGTCATTATATGTGATTTTTTTTTTGTGGCCTTACAAGCCTTAGGTGTTCTGAATCCTTCAGTACCAGTAAAAATAATATTTTTGCACTTACTGTCGGAAAAAGTTATTAACATAGTTGAGATGATAGCTAAACTAAACTGAGGAGACTAGCCCTTCTTTTCCATATGTATTTCCTAAACAGGCAAAAAATGTTTATCTTATTTAATGTAAATTAAGTATTGGCAGCAGGGATGAAGGAAGTCTTTAAAGCATGCTTCTGACCTTGGGATTCGTCAGAGCACTGAATTGCTGTTACAGAAGGTGAAATTAATTCTACTTGAATCTAGCTGTACTACTAAAACCAAGTACTATGCAAACTTTCTGGGTAGAACAGAGATTTATTAAAGAGTGACCACAATCAGGCTTCTTGCTGATCTATCTTGCAAAAAATAAGAACCTCTAAAGAGGCCCATTTAAATCTTCAAGTGAGATAATAGTGTTGAGAGGTTATAAAAAATGTTCAGACCACTTTGGATGTTATCTTCAGTGCTTAGGAAAGAATCATGATAAATATGTGCTCAAACCCAAGCCAAATTGTTGTTTGTTCAAATTAAAGCACCACTTTCTATGCAGCAGAAAAACTTTGTGTTCTATTACCCAGTTTTTGCCTAAAGGAAATCAGATAATGCAAACTTATGTTAACGGATAAAAACACTGGCTTTTTGGGAATTTCTTTTATTCCAACTTAAAATTTTTCTTAAAGCCATTTATCAAATCAAGTTTATATATCAAAAGCAGATGTATCCTATTTTTATAGGACACTTTATTTGAAGTATAACGTGATAGATTCAAGTGTATGTGAATCGGTCACTTAAGAACTTTTTGTACAGTGCTTTTCAGAATGTAAGATGTAATGTGTAAAATGATAGAATTTTAGGGTTTTTTTATCCTCTACTCTAAAAACTGTTTTTGTTTTCCTTTCCAAGTGCAAAATATGGCAATCAGTGATTAGTGTATTAAAATATTTTTTTAAGGAGTCCAGCCATGACAAGTTTATAAAAATTGATTTTGTAATTTTGGTGTATATTGTAATACTTAGTGGTTGCAGGCTCCCAAATGCTCTTAATGCTCTCAATCCCAGATAATGCTGTATCACTTTTTACTTTTATTTAGTCACAGACATGTAATGTAGCTGGGAATAATAACTTTAGTATGCAATTCTGGGGTGAAGTGTGAACATACAGATACTGTAGAATCTTGTAGCTACAGCGATGAGAATATAATTTAGGCTTTACTTTCACTCTCTCCCCCCCGCCCCAGTGTGGAAGATGACATGGGCCTTTTTAACTCTTCTTTTCTTAGTGTGATTTGGGGCATGTTTTCACAGTCTCCCCAACTGACCATTTATGATTGAAGCTGCTATTTGTTGTGCTGGATACTAGTTACTAGGATTTTTTTTTTTTTCAAATTTGTAGATCTGTCTGAGCTACTTGTATGTTAGTAGATGGAAGAGTTTGACTTTGTGTTCATTTTAAACTATTTTGAGCTTTGTTTTTTGTATTTTTGAAATCCAGATAAATGATGAGTGGTAAAGCTTTTTTATTTTGACAAAAAAAAAAAAGTCCATTGCATATAAATAGGCAAAGCTTATTGCAGGTAGTTCTAAAATAAAAATCCTTCCCTTTGGGCAACGAGCAGTACAACTAAATTAAAATAATGCATTTTTTTATACTGCCTTTTTTCTTCACATTTTCCTCCCAGTTCCTTCTTTTGCTGTCCTTAGGACCAGCAGGATTTCTATGCTCCTTCATCTATTCCCATTAAAAAATCTATTTGAGTAGGGAAGTTTAATTGTAATGCCTTCTACATGTATGTGTCTTTAATCAGTTACAAATGGATTTTCTTGTCCTGGTGAATCTCAAATATTAATTTTGTTAGTCAGTGTTAGAAGAAGGAGGAGAAAATGCAAGGACCAATCCTCATTCTTACAAAGTTAGTTGTTAACAGTGAATTAATTTTTAATCTTTTACCCTACTAGCTTTTTTCCCCCTTACCTCCGTCAATGTTTAATGTTACTTTGGGCCTTAATCTGGATGGGCAGCAGATGACTTACTGAATTGTAAGGGGAGGAATAGTGTTATCTCTTTAAATATACTAACAGACTTTGAGAAATACAAGGTCACAAGTGTCAAGATTGGGGTGCTGCTTATTTTGGTAATGTTAGAAAAAACTTCGTGTCTATCAGTAAAAGAAACTGAGAAACTGTGTTCCCCAGTGCAGTAAACTGACTTGTATTTACCCAGCGATTCTGAGCCTTCCTGATTTTTCATTTTTGTTATTTTTCTAAACTAACTAGTTTGATTGTAATTTTTTTTATAACGAAGCATTAAATGGATGATCAGTAATTTGTTAAGTGTGATGTGTCAGATTATAAGAAAAATAGAAATTAAGTTGGCAAATGGACAGTTAGTGTCTTGCCTTTGTAAGGAAACAGCTTCTGCTGTTTTAGGAACCCAGAAGCAGCTGGTTATGGTAGCAACTGCTGTTTGCAGATGCCTCTTTCAATTTGCCTTTGCTTCTGCATCACAGATACGTTTTTGGCCTTTATCCATAGGCTGTCAGCATCTGATCTGAGAGAACTGAGGATCTGTGTGTATGTGTTTTGGCAAAAGCATTTGATATATATTTACTTTTTTAATCAGAAAAAAAAGTATTTAAATACAAACCTGGAATTGTACAGTTTTTGTTGAGCTTTTAGGAATCAAGTACTCAGTATTGCTTTGTTTTTACAATGGTGCTACAGCTTGTCCATTTGTATGCAAAATGTCCCTTATGAATGTGTAATCCTGCAAGCCACGATGTGAAGTGTAATGATTTTTTTTTTTTACCAAGTTGCATTTTTATTATAATTCAAGAAATTGTGGGGTGTTTTTTACATCTTTCTGTGCTTTTTGATCTCATAAACACTTAAATATGGTCCAGACTTTTCTGTTAGAGAGAGATATTTCTTACCAGCTGAAGTCTACCTTACCCAGAGACTGAGCTAATCTATGTCAATAAGACATGGTACCAAAGCAACACAGCATAGAGTATTTAGACCTCTTTTCCTGTCTTCAGATTGGACTGGTTTAGATGAAGATGAAGATGCGCATGTCTGGGAAGACAATTGGGATGATGACAATGTCGAAGATGATTTCTCCAATCAGTTAAGGTAATTTTATTTTTAACTTACTGTTCTAGAAGATGGGTAAAATGTTTAAAATGGCATTGTTTGTAGTTGATATTTGAAAGTTTGGAATCTGCTTACTTTAGGAAACAGAGATCTGAAATAAATGAAAGCTCCGCTTTGCGTTTTTCTATCTGAAGCCTTTCAGAACCAGACTTAAGGGATTACAGCACAGTTTGAAGTACTGATCAGCATTTCATCTTCTAATAATTGTACTGTGAGCCCTGAAATATGCCTAATGTCACTGATGTGTTCAGGCTTTTGTGGTGTTACACAACTTAGTACAAAGATCTCTGCAAATTGTGATAACAGTTGACACTTTTTCAATTTAACACGAATAAATCCTTTTCTAAGGACTTTTCTACATGTGTGTGAAAATTCTGAATTGTACTGCAAAGATTAATGGCAAGGGATCCAAGATTATCTCTTCTATGCTATGTGGTATGCAAACCGTGTTGTTATAAATTTTTTTATACCTTCAAATAGCATTGCTGTTCTTTGTCCAAAAGGACAAATTTTACAGAGATCAGTTATCTGTATTAATGTTAAGGTTCCCTTCCTGTGTGCGATGAGCATGCTGTTTATGGGCAACAATAGTAAAGTAATTGTTCATAACATGCTTTAAAAAAAGTGATCACAATTTGGATAACTCTAATTTAATCCTCTTTGTTTGTCACTTGTAGTTTCAGTTAATCCTTTATTGATGCATGATTATAATTTAAATTGTTTCAAGCGTCAATACAAACTCACATTTTATAATTAATCCTTCAGTATGTTGCATGAGGAGCAAGCTATCTGTAATACAGCCTGATTAAACAGTTCCTGGGTTGATCTCCCTTGTTGTACTCTGGTGAAAGTGATCCTTTATGTAGAATATACAAAAGTAGTCTGTGGTATAGTTGTTTCTTATAAGGTTGAAAGGCAGTTAAACTGTAATATTGGAAAACAAGTTGATAATGTAGTGAAACAGACCTTTGAGGGATAGCGTAATTCTTGATAAACATAGTTGATCTCGACAAACCTTCAATAACTGTGCCTTAATTGTAACCTGTAGTATTGGTGACCGTATACTAGTGTTAAGGTGATAGTTTGCAATGTTGCTTGGTTGCAGCATGTTTTTATTTCATCTTTAGAAAGAAAATGCTGAGGTCCTCCACTTCTAAAATTCCACTACTAAGTATGTAAATTAACCTGAAATATTCTTAGAGATTTGGACTACTATCTAGATACACCTACGCTAAAACTAGGAGATAACACAGGATGCAGTTCTGGCTGGTGTGTTTGGAGGCAGGGGAGAAGCCAAGTGGGGACGGGGCAGGAGCGATAACATTTGCGGTTGCTGACTTGCTGTCCTGGCCACCACTAAGGGGAACAAAGCAATCCTTTTCCCTCAGAATTGTTCACTGGAAGGTATATTGCACCAAGATTTAAAAATAGTGCACTCTGGTATTTTTATTTAAAACAAACAAAGAAAAAGCTGAAATTATTTTGGAAGTACATGCATTTAAATCGCTCAGATTAGCGAGCTCATTTGGTTTAAGGTAATCTTGAGAATAACTGGTGTAAGATAGTACTTTGTTTTTTCTAATGTGTCTGGAGTTGTTGCAGGTGCACAGGTGCTGCTTTGCGCCCTATAGTTGTACTCCAGCCATGGTGGGTCAGAGGGCAATAACTATGATTGAAACAAGTATTTGAATTTTTCACTTAGAAGTCACTCCTAGTGATCTAAGATATTAAGCTGAAGTTGAAGAACTATAGAGTAAGTGAGGTTAAGGTTATTGGCATGAACCAAAAAGCAGTATGACATGTTCATATTCTAAAATGATTGTATATTGTGCAGGATATTTCATTTTGAAAAATTCAAATGTCTGACAGTATTTTATTTGTATGTTTTAATATACCTATCTTTTTTCTATACAGAGCTGAATTAGAAAAACATGGATACAAGATGGAAACCTCATAGTTTTTGCTGAATATGGAGTGGTTTAACATTGAACTGTGGATAGACTATATTGAGAAAAGAAGAAAAGATGGAAAATGAGAAGACACTTAATTCATTATCTGCTTGGATTTATTATTGTTTTGTATAAAAAATAAAGTTTTTAATCTTAGCCTAGTCATACATTCAGCCTCTACCAAACTGGTAACTTGTATTTTGGTTCTGAAATGCCTTGTGTGACAGAATTCATGGACTTATCTGGAATGCTACTAACGATCTTTCAGTGGCTGATGCTATTGCACCAGCTCCCGTCATGGGGAACCAAGTAAGCATTACCAGAATGAAGACTAGTGAATGTTTTTGTCATAGGGGATGTGGAGATGTCAAAAAGAAATAAAATACTCGTGTTCCAATTAAAATGCAGCAGAGGTAGGAAGGAGTTTTGGGGAGTGATAAAGCTTATTTTATCTCAAGATTTTATTTCATAATGACTTGTTTTATTTTTGTTAGTAATTTCATGTGGGTACTAGTTTGATAGCCTCGAAAGATAAAACACACTTCAAAGCGCATCTTACAACAGCAGAAATCCAAACTCTCCAATCTTGTCCTGTCATTTCTTAAGCCTGTTGAAGAGACCTCTCTCGAAGTGAAAGAAGTTCTGTTCTCATGCTTATTTAAGCCTAGGAATCTCTGCTGAAATTGCCTCCAATTTGCCAGTTACAGCAGTTCATCTGTATCACACAAACATGCCTGCTGAGAACGGAAATCAAACTTCCCCCTCGTTTCATGGAGGCCAACAAACAGTTGCCAGATAGATAGAGCAGTAGTGACTGGATTCGGTTACTCTCAACTAGAAATCAGAAGGTGGAAATTACAAAACCTATTACCAGTTCCATGAATCCTCCCCCAAAGGGGCTGTTAAAGCTGGTATGCACAAAGACTTAGGGAGATATGGCGATCCTGGAAGTGTAGGCCATGATTGCAAATTTAAAAAAAATTTTTTTTTTTTAAATAAAGGGGACAAATATAGCTATGTACTCATGGCATTTGAATTAGCTGCTTGCTTTTTCAGCAGTTCACTGTAGAGAAGCAGAAGCTTGTTTTTTAAAGTAAGCTTTCAGAATAAAGGTATTAGTTGATGGACATGCAGTAATGGTATTAAATGCTTTAACCTTGTTAACTAAATAACTGAGTATCTTATGTTATAATTGCATTTATTAATGCAAAATGCTAGGAAGCTTCCCCCTCCCCAAATTATTTAGGTGGTGCTGTATTTATGGTGGAGGCTAGATTTGCTGTGACCCTTACTGCTTTCTGAAGATAGCTCTGTAAAGACTGAGAGCTTCCATTGCCATCTGAATGTTTCTGCAGAACTCGGTGTTTCAGATGGTGTTGGATGCCTTCGGTTTCTCCCGTTCTGTACTGCTTGGGAAAAGAAAGTGAGGCACTTTCAGATGGACTTGCCCTCTGCTCAAGTAAGTGACTTGTTCACATTGAAATGTGTGGCTCACGCAGCCCAATTCAGTAGAATACAAAGTCCTGGAGTTCATATTTTGACAAGTAACAAATGAAAAGTCTGTGTATTGAGCAGCAAATAGCAATGCAAACATCCTGAAGTCAGTGTTGGGAGTTGAAGAAAAAAGTACTTTCAGTACAACTCTGGAATTGCTGATGTTATTAACACATCAATATTGGGAAGTTGAGTAATGAGACTGACCAAAAGAAGATGACAGAAAAATTGTGGAAGCCTCTGGTGCAATCTTTGGGTAGGGACAGCTGCTTTCCATTACAGGATTCTGGAAGCCTCACTCAAGCAGCCCTGTCCCATCAATTGCTAGCAGCAGGAGGAAGCCGCTGAGGCAGAAAAGCATCTTTGCCTCCAGAAATCTTTCATGGTTTTTGCTGAGCCACAGTTGTCTCGTGTTAGTATCTTTTTCTGCTTTCTTCACAAAAGCAGAATTGGAAGGGAAGCCTTAGGCTGAGGTAGCCTGCTGGCTCTGCACTCTTGCAGTAACAACCTTCAGCTGCTAGCACATGACCTGAAACCCCCAGATGAGGAAAAAAAAAAAAGAGTACTCTGCTTTGAAGGTCGGTTTGATGATACTGTCTATGTAATGCTGTCTGCATAAGAGAATTTGTTGCAAAGGAGTAAACAAGAAGTCATGTGCAAAGTGGTATGAGAATGTAGCTTATTGCAAAATCAAGCAATGGAGGCTGATGGCCTGTCTAATTACCACTCATTATTTTTTTGGCCCTCAAATTTATTGCGTGGTCATACGGTTCCTCTTATTTTAAGCTTTCTAGTATAAAAATGACTTGGGAACCCTTCTACTTCAGATAGGCTGTTTTATTTCTTTCTAAAAATTTTAAAACCCAGCTTGTTTTGAGACTAAAGCTGAAGACTTTTTTTCCCCATTTTTTTTCATCTTTGACAGGTTTGGTGTTCTAGAGGGAAGCTGAGGTGGTTGTCCAGGATGTCCGTAGCAATTCACGCTAATTTGCCTGCTATACAACTTTAAAAGGAAGTAATCTTTCCATGTGCTTGGGGGCTTGAGTTTTTTGGATTGGCCATGCTGGGAGAGGTTTTCTGTGGAGGTCTTTGCTGGAGATATTCCAGTGATCCCTGTTAGCTGAGGAATGCGTGAAGTGTGGGAGATAGGAACGATTTGAGGGTGTGAGGGAGGACACGCTGAGAGAAGACAGGGATTTGGGTAGGAGGATCTGCAGCCTGGCAAGGGTGGGAATGTGGTGGAGAGAGGGAGGTTTGGCAAAGATCTGAGCGCAGGAGAGGTTGGGCTTTCTAGTTCAGAAAGTAGGACAACACGTGGAGGTGTGCATGTGGCGGTTGTCTGGGTGTGGACTGCTGGGTAGTCTGTTCCCTGTTGTGGGAAGGAGATTCAGGTCACAAAGAGGTTGACATCGCCCTGTGTTTGGGGACCTAACCTCACCAGCCTGTCCCTCAGCCGAACCCTGAGACTCTTGGACACAGTGTCATTAGTCTGAGCCACGCTGGGGTGTGCGGCATGTGTCTACAGCAATCCTCTACATAAAGACTGAGGTGGCGTTTTGCAGCGTGGGGAAGGTTCACTCGCTCTGGCCTAGCTGCTGAGGATGTCCCAAGGCAAAGCACTGTTCAGGTAACTCAGAGGAAAGCTCTGAAGGGTCCCTGAGTGCTAATGAGCTTGGCACCCTCGCTTTACCTTGATCCTTAAGAAACTATACACATGTAAGAAGAAAGGCAGTCACAGGTAAGCACACAAATGGTGAGCAGTCCAAATTAAGGCTGTCAGGAAAGCCTTCAGTTCAGCTCTTTTGTCTCAGAAAAGCCTTTGCTGTTTCCCCATCGGGTCCCTGCCTCCCTCCGCTAGCTTGCACAACAGCACGAACAGCTGCCCTAGATACTTTCTGCTCCTGGGTCACAGTGCGTCCTGTTCCCTGCTTATTGCACCGTGTCCACACTCTGCTGAGCAGAACGAGTGAGTAAGTTTGGGTCTCCGAATCAGCAGTCTGCGTGCTTTGCAAATGCTCTAATACGTTTTCCACCATCCCTGGGAGACGGAGAAGTGTTTTCCCCTCTTTGAAGTGTACGCTCATTTTAAGTGCTCGGTGTGAGACCCCAGGACCTCACGTTTCACTTTATTCGGTAGTATGTAAAATGCCCTCCATGTTCGGATGTTTCTTTAGCTTCAGTTACTGCTGTGCATATTCAGCATTTCTGCCGATCAGGATTTATGGGGTATCAAGTCAGCCACCCAGAAAAGGAGGAACACGCATTACAACCTTCGCAGCTTTTGTAAGGAATGAGGCAAGGACTGCACAAGTCGCTACCTTCCTCTGCTAGCTTTTTCTTGAACCTTTTTTTTCTTATCCTGTTTTTTCTTGAACACTAACAAAGACTAATAAGTCCCCTGAGGGATGGGGTGAGTATAGGAAAATATATGATCATAAAATTAAAGGCTATGAGAATAAATATGTATGGAAAAAGGAATTTATATTGCACAGAGTTACAGTTCCAGCATTTCCTATCTTTTAAGTGTCTGACTTTACAGCCCTAATAATAATCTTTTAATGCAGGTATGGTTTTGTGTTTGCATAATAATACAGCTAAATTTTATTTAATTCCAAGGCATGCAGGGAAGTAAGATGATTGATGCCCAGAAAGTTTTTGTGATGGAATTTTACTAAAGAATGAATGTTATGTAACATTTCAAACACACCGAGATCCTTCAAGACGAAGTGTGTGATATAAATGTAAAATATTTGCAAACTATAATTTAGCAACCGTTTTAAAATCACAGTCCGTATTCCAACCTCTTACATGCAGTGGGTGAGATCCTTTCTCAACTGAGAGCTAAGGGCAGTGAATGTGAGATTCATTAAGTAATTATATAGGAACATTAATTTCAAATTAATTTCAACAGTTGTCTTGGACATTAGCAACCAAATTAGCAGGCCAAAGGCAAACAGTAATGCAGCTTAATACTTTTAATAAATGAAGGCATTTGAAGTGATTTACATAAATCGGATGATAAGCCCTCATTTAATGAGCTTCCAAACGCTCCCCGCCTCCCCTTCCCGTTCACCTTTGCCGGTTTCCAGGGTGTGGCCGTGCTCAGCATCTCCCCGGCGCTCTCATTACATCGTGCTTTTCTCAAATCCTTCCTACGCTGGCTTCATAACAAACAGTCAGACTTTCTGGAATTTGTTAGCATGAGCTGGAACCTTTTAATGCTTCTGAATCCGCAGCGCTGGGAGGCATGGGGAAGGAACGGAGCCACCATTGACAAGGCCCCCAGGAAAATGAATGGTGGAGAATAAAAAGAGCAGATTAGGGTTTTGGGGGATGCTTGCCTACGGGCAGGGCAGGGAGATGAAAACCAGCCCATCAGCAAGTGAATGGGTCACATGTAATGGATAATGACCAGCCCTTTTCATCTTTTCTGCACTGAGCTCAAGGCTCTTAATGAAAAGGAACAGGCACTGGTCTGGATTTACATTGCACCTGATGGAGGCACGGCAGCTCGGTGACTCACCCAGGATGCGAAACCAGCCCTGCCAATACTCCAGCCACCGGCTTTGGGTTCCTCCTGCCATGAGCAAAATAAAAGCACTTCCTTCCCGGGGGAGCTGGTGGTCTGAGAGATGTAAAAGGCAAGATAGGGCAGCTGGGAAGGGGGGTGGGTGGGCTGTGTTCCCCTTTCTTGTGGTATTGGTTTGCAGCGTCCAAATAGGATGCAGTGGAACTATACAATGCAAGTCTCTAACATCCATAAAGATTAAAAGGACGAATTGTCCCAGTCACAGGGCTGTTCAGTGGTACTGTCAAGCTGGCAGTAATGTTGGGACCTTGTTTTTCAAGGCTTGGGTAACGAACTGGTGCTATACAGTCACTTCTCCCTTGGGGAAAGCATTGGGGTGACTGGGTGGTACCAGCAAATCCAGAAAACAAAGGTGTAGTGATTCCGTTTTTGCTCAGCTCAGTACCGCTTTCTTACGCCAAAGAGAACCGGTTCAGGTCAGAAATGCACAGAGGCGTAAGCTCTAGCAGAAGAGTTTGATCAATCTGACTCTGAAGTATTTAAGACGTTAGCTTTCCTCCTCCCTTCCCAAGCTGTCTGTCGTGCCCTCCGTGCAGGTGAGTGTGAGCTGGTGCTTAAACTGGCAGAGCTGAGACCCAAGCATGTTTTCTTCTTGGCCGGCAGTTCGCCACAGAGGAGGATCCGAGCAGGACATCAGGGCAAACAGGAAACCATGGCAGCAAGAGGCCAGATGTAAAAAAAACCTTTTCTACCTGAAGGTTAAAATGGGAAAGGATAAAAATCAATCCTAAGCAGAAAGCAACATCTGAGAGGGTATGTGAGCACATCACATGGCACTACTGTTGAATCACTGTAAAGAGGGATTCACTCCAAATTATACGTGTGAAATGGCAAGACCTCTGATGTAACCAGTAGCGTAGATGCATCCATTACAAGACTATTGCTTCAGTGGCTTTTTAGGGCATATTAATCTTTTTTTTTTCTGGGGCATATTAAAAATGCAGAGGGTGCAGTACAACGCCGGACCTCATCCCACAGGTATGAGCGCAGTTCTCTGGCTCTCCTGCCGCATGGCCCATCTTCTGAGTGCTGCAACCAGGTGTGTTCAGAGCCAGGTTCTGGCTACAGCTGACCCCTGGTACCGCAGAAGAGAAACGGTCTGTGCAGATGTGGCAGCAGGATGGGTGCTACTGCGTGTTGCCTGCCGGGAGCCTCAGCTTCAGCCTAGGAACGTGACTTTTTCCCACCCTCTGACTTCACAGATGAAGCACTAGGTGCTAAGAAACTTAAGGGATTTCATAGAAATGTGCATTGGATTCTGTTCCTTGCTCAGCTGCTCTATGATCAATGTCCATTAGAAGAGAGAGCAAAATACTGTTTCCCTGCCTGTGAGCATGGGTAAGATCACATTGGCACTGTACAGCTTTCCCAGGATGTCATTTCTAGGCATTACTAGGCTGAAGCTTGCCTCATTGCAGACTGTCTGTTCCCCTTTGGAGGTGCTTGCTGTCTGTACCACAAAGAGGGTCTGGCATGGGGTAAGCCTTAGAGGTATTACAGCAGTTAAAAGAGTAATTATAAAACCAATGGGTAGAGATTTGATTGCAACTTGGTGGAGCTGCAGAAACTGTGTGACTCATCTTAAATAGAATATTTATATTACAGTTATAAATAGGCTCCTTTTTTGTGGTTGCAATGACTTATTTAGAAATCGCTGTTCTTTTTAAAAATAATTTTGATGATATCTGGGGCTTGCAGGTTACATTGTTTGTTGAGAAAACATACAGTTTAGCAGTAGCTTTCTGTCACACCAGGCATGCATGGTGCTTTTACAAACACAGCATCAGACATGGCCCCCCTGCCCTCTCAGTGAGACAGAAACAATGCACAGGACACGCTGCGAGAGGGGATGGAGTGGGTTGTGATGGCCACTGGTAAAACAGCACAAATAATGGATGTTTGAGGGCAGGCAGAAGAAAGGAAAGAAGAGTCTCCTGAGTGAAGAGGTTAGGATGAAGCAAGGGGCACCCTCGTTCAGCTTCAGTGGATAAAATGGGCTGGATCCAGGTTGCTTCTGGATTGAAAAGGCTGATATGAAATGAACTCTCTTCCTAGCTTGAAGAATAACATACATGAAAGGCTTAGGGAACTTGGTCAATTTGTTTCATCTAGGAGACGGTTGAGTGGTGATCTGATGGTAGTTCTCAAGTTCCTTTATGGAGAAGAAAATTGTCCCATAAGGAGATGGCTTTTTAACCTCACAATAAAGGCAGAGTAAGACTGGAAGCTCAAGTTAGACAAATTCAGGCTGTACGTTTTTACAGCAGGTTCTGAATTGAGCCATTGAAAGATTTTTCTCCCTCAGATGTAGTGGTCTGTCCGCCATGGAGCTGGTAATCAAGATTAAGCTTCTTCCTGATGCTTTGTGATAGCTGACCAAGAGGGTGTAAGTGTGATGCAGGAATGGCAGTATGGAAATATGGAGCGTTAAAGGGAATAAGTGCAGACAAGCATTTCAGTCCTTTCTCACCATAGCTTTCCTGTTCTCTTTCTGCTCAGCACTGCTGTGATTTTTGCTGTGCGTTAATGGTATGCAACTTGAGTTCGTATTGTACCATCTCTAAACTCTTCCATGACAGAAGGCACTAAATCAGGTGGTCTGCCTCCCAGGTCCTTATCTCCTCCTGCTTTAGCTTCATTGATGTCAAAGGGTGTTTATCAATTTCCCGATGGTGTGGGATCAGAACCTGGAGCCTGAGAACATGGAGTAAACTTGTCTTCAGCCATGGACTTGAGGAAGCACCACAGGGTTGTTCGTGGTGTGCATGGAGCCGCTCCCTGGGCACCACTGGACTGCTGGGTCCTTCTGTGTGTAAGGGGCACAGGTCTCTTTTCTCCTCCTTCAGAAGACTGCAGAGGCAGGGATTTAAATACATCTTAACTAGATTCAAACTCCTTACAAACTTTCAAAATACTGAGCAAGGTGTACAAATTCTCAAGTATTTGATTTTCCAAGGGGCACTGGTTGGAGTCCAGTGGCTGGAGTCTGTCCTGTTGGAACTGTTGCAAGCTTCAGCTCTGTAAATTGGGAACATAGAAGGGATTTTTCCCCTAGGAAGTCATATTAGCAAGAGCACTCAGGGAGCTTCCTCCTCGGTTTTGCTGAAGCCAGTTCCGGTAGGTGGAAGAGTCTCACGCTGGTCTCACCTTTGCCATTTCCACAAAGGTTTTGAAAATGGGAGAAAGGTGAAGAACCACAGAACTGACTCAGGAGAATATTCCCCATAAAAAGAAAAGTAAATATTCTGCATATTGACAAGGTAGCTCAGAGGTAAGAGTCACAGCACAAAACCACCTTAATACAGTGAAGGTTCTGCATGCCTGAAGAGCAGCTGTAAGAGGACAGACCAGAGGCTCTGTGCCCGGAGGGGTCAGCTGCTGGGAGAGCCTGGCTGGGAGGAGCATCCCTACAGCAAAGCTTCCCGTCAGAGATGTGCCACTAGCGCTGCTGGCAGGTAGATAGGGGTGTCCTGTTTTGAGTGGGGAAATGGTCATGGAGGAGCATCTTTGCCTTCACGGGAGGATGTCTCCATGGTGCAAGCTGGTGACTTTTATAGCTACGATGAGCGACGAGCAACAGTGATCGTCTGAGGCACTTCAGCATCAGCTCTGTAGTGAGCACCGTTAATCGTCATCACTGATTGCTCTTACTGAGACTTCAAGTGATTGGAGAAACTGCCTGACGTTCACTAAAGGAGTTGAACCTCTTCAACTTACTGCTGGAAAATCTTGAAAACAAATATATGGTTAGTTTGGGAGGGGATAGGGTAAGTCAAATATTGAGGGTTTGGAAAAACATATGAGGAAAGAAAAAATGTAATTGTAGAGAGAGCAAGAGAGACGTGGTAATGCAAAAGAGGTAAAAGCCACAATAGCCACTGAGCTGAAGAGGGTAAGAAATGTTGAATTCGGGCTGGGACCACATCAGAGGCAAAGGATCCGGCATTCCTCCGGGAGGTACGTGTTGCATCAGGATGAACGCTTGTGCCTGATTCCCATGCCTGAGTGCTGTAGGTGTTTTGCCAGTGTCCGGTATGCAGAGCAGCACCGGGGCCTGGGCTGTACCTCTCTGTCTATATGTCAACATATCTGTTTTACAAAGTGATGGCAAGCTCCCAGGTGGATGTCCTTTGGGGAGAAACCTTCCCCTGGGTAGATACTTCTCCTGCAGGAGGGTGTTCTGGTTTTGCTTACTTTGAAATGTTGGAAGTAGCTGCTGGTTTTCCAAGGACATCTCGTCGTGCAAGCTGTTGCATGTCCCCACCTGGGCACACCCTGTGGCATTAGCCGGAATGTCTCTAGACAGAAATTTTTATTTTTCAGAAAATATTTAGTTCCTGAAGCCAAGAGTCTCTGTGGGAATATACCATGCTGAACTACATGTTTCAGATCTGAGATCAGGATAAACACGGAAGAGAGCGGGAGACTGTACGAGGTTACTGGCAACTCCTTATCCCAGGGCAGGGAGCGGCTGGGTGGGCAGAGGTCCCCTTCTGCACCTCTACCTGCCACCCACCAGTGGAGGACCTGTGCCCCAGGTATAGGGGTGGCAGCCAGACTCACCGGTGATTTGCCAGGCAGAGTCTTTCACTCTGTCACTTGTCGTGCAGAGTTTCAGCAGCTCCTGGGTCTGTGCTGAAGAAATGGTAATAAATGAAAATTCTGTTTTGTTGGGAATCCCACACCGCCTATTCAGGAATATTTCTGCTATTTTACGGAATTCACAGTCTGAGACCCTGTTGGTCATTTTTATCTGGTAAAGTTTGCTGAATTTATAGCAGTGTAGTTCTCACTATTTTCAATCACCCAACACTTATGTATCTAAAATTTGTGTCTTCTCATAAAAGATACCTCATTTTTTGCTTTCCCCTGCCAAAACAGTCTTTCTCAGGTTGCCAGAGCTGCCTTTTAACAGGCTTACAGACCGCAGGAGAGCTTCGATCTCAGTACAACCCCTACCCTCCCTGGGACTCGACCCAGATGGGTCCGTATTTTGTTACACCTCCCGTGGACCCTGCGTCCTCCAATCTGCCATCTGTCCTTCCACCTCGATCAGGGGCTTTAGTAAATGTCATCGCCCACAGATTTTTCACTTTTAGTCTGCGGGGTTAAAAACTCCCCCTCGCTAATAAACAGGACAAACGATGTGGAGGGGTGTCGGGCCAGAGGAAGGGGCACAGAGCTCCAGGGCACCAAACAGCAGAGCGGAACCACAGGCTCCTCTCAGCTGCCACCTCGGGGGGGGGGCAAAGGCGGTGGGGTGGGAAGAAGAGCGGATGTTGCCTTCTCAGCGGGGTCAGCGCTGTGATAACACAGTATGCTGTTTTCAATATTCCACTTAACTACTACCACTGCCACTCTTATAATTAGCAAATAAGTGAATTACATGCTATTAATGATCACTAGAAATTCCTATAAGACTTTCCTATTAAAGTGGTCTTTCATGTTATCAGAGGTCAATGCTCTCTTTGATAGTCATCCATTGCTTCGATGGCTTTGAAGTTGCATTTGTGTTTCATTTGAAATAAAACTGAGGAAAGGCAATGTTACAATCATGAGCCCGTGCTTGTTTTCATCGGGAATGCATTAGCATTTCAAGGAAAAAAAATCTGCCTGAAAATCACTGGATGATCACCAGAGCGATGCTCAAATAAGGTTGTGAAGTGACAAGGTGGAAATCCGCGCTCCCAGTGATGAGATGGAAGTTGAGTAACAGCAAAGGGAACGTACATAAAACAGGAGGTGTGCAGAGCTGCATTACTATAAGGGCCATCGAATCACACACACGGTGTTGGGGAGTTGGCACTGCTGATTTTGCTGGAGATTCAGCAATTTAAGTAACCTAATCAAGTGTCATAATTGATTAGAGGTTCATTTCCTCTCTTGGAAATCATTAAGGGTGGTCATTGCTTGCTAAAAGCATTTAATACTCCCTGCAATGGAGCGAGGGCGTTTCTCCCCCTCGCTGACAGAAAGCCATCACCAGCATGTGGCCGGGGAGCACAGTGGCCGGCAGCTTCCTGCTGCCCCCCACTCAGCCCCTACAAAGGGGTGCAATGCCCCCACGCACGGAGGGAGCCCCGCCGGGAGAACGGCAGGTCTTCCATGGCAGCTTCGCCAGCCATTAACGAGCTGCACTTGATGACAGGGCGGGATGGGCTTCGGGAAGCGGCGTTGTGTGACGTTGCTTCTGTCTTTGTGCGAAGAGCTGAGACATCGGGACTTTGTCATTTAACTTGCTGAAAACGCAGAATTGCCGATTAAATCCTCCCCTCTGAGGCCGATGCCACCCCACTCACGCCCCACCCCTGCACACGGGGTCACAAGGAAGACCCGACTTCTGTCTTCAGCCGCACGCACTGGTGGGACCCTTCAGCCCCCGCGCCCGCTGGGGACCCGCTGCCCCGCTTGCAAGGGAGGTGGGAGAGGTTGAGCCCGCAAAGCCAGTCCAGCCCCACGTTGGCGATGTTCAGCTGCGTACGGGTGTTTGCATCTATGTGTAAAAAAGAAGATGTGCGAGGGCAGAGGTGCCCAGGTTTGCTCCTCGCGTGGGTGGCAGATGCCGTCGGTGTGAGCTCAGCTCTCGCTCCTTCCTCCCAGTGACGCTTGCCCAAGTGCATACCTAAAGCCGGGCAGCAAAACCTCTCCATGGAAGAGCACAGCTCCGGCAAAGGGGATCACCATTGCAATGCCCTATCCAGATCACAGACAAGTTCAGTCGTGTTAAACGCTTCCCATTTTACATGTAAAGGGCAAAGCGTTACTTTAATGTGTTTTGAAATAAACTTTCTTGGATTTAGCCCATACAGGAGATAAGACAATCTCTTAAAACTTGTCAAAATTAAGATGGAATACTTCAGTCCACAGAAAAGGGTTGTTAATTTTATTGTAAGGAGCATTTGGAAAATACTGAGCTTTGTTTTTAAATTAAATGTAGCCACTGTTAAAAAGCTGCTTGTAAATCAGAATTTCTGACCTCCAAACACACAATGTGGGCTCCAGTGAGCGGATTTCTGTGGGCTCTAGAGAAGTACTTTCACCAGGTAGCTATACTGTTGTGCCAACTTAGTGTAATCATTGTAATCAGCCAAACCAGTTACAGAGTAACAACCTACTATAGACATAATATTCTAGGTATATATTAAGGATGTTCTGTTAAAAATGGTAAAAGTCCTCTATTTCAGCAGCAGGAAGAAAAGCCTTCATCACTATTTTTTTCATGCTTCATTTCAGTGAAGACTTAAATACAGTTGCATTTATATTTTGCACCTTGGAAAATATTTGTATTTTAAAATAACACATTAAAGCTTTGAGCCTGAAAACACTAATGCACAAGAGTAACTTTATTTATACATTAGGAATATTTTAGTCAAATGGTCTACTGTTTGCAGAATCGGATTCTGAAAAATAATGTACTATTTTATGTTGTACCACCATTGGTGCAAAAATTAATGGATGCATTATTTAAATCAGGCATTTAGAGAGAAGCTTTGCAGCTTGACTGTTTTTTGCTATCATATTGTTGGAAGAAACAAGTAAATAAAATCTGAGGGAATGGGAATTGAAAATTGAGGAATGAAATGGAAACACGTGAAATGTTCAAGTTGTGAGGCACACCTGCTTCAGCCTGAAATGTCCCAGATTCAAAGCAAAGGCAATTTTCAACCTTCCCTCCGACCCAGGATTTAGTAAAACTCTTGATCCGCCTTTTCACATCTAAAAAATCCTTTCATCATTTTGATCTCCATCAACCCCAGAGGTTAAAGCTTCCCTTTCAGCTCTGATTATCACAGATGTGGCTCTGTATGAGTGGAGACCCCAGTTTTACCCAGGACTGGCCTTTGCATTCAAACTCAAATGCCTTTTCTTCTAAAGCTCACACGCAGCAATTTGTTTAGTGCTCTGGATATTAAGCATAGCCTTCAGAGAGAACACCTGGGACTTTGCTGAAGCAAGATCACTTTTTAAGCAGAAGAGCCAACGGTCTGTGGCTTCAGCCAGGACGGCGAGCTGTGCTTGCTCGGCTGCTGGAAGGAAGAAGGTCTACAAGCAATGCTGCTAGAGGAAACACAGCAAACCTTTCCCATGGGGAAATGAAATATTACCCCACACGGGCCAACAATAGCAGTGTTGGGTTAATTAGGCAACTGAATCATTCCTGCTGCCTGCTGATGTCCTACACGCAGATAACCCTGTTTGCTTCTGGGAGCGATCCTTACTAGACCTTTTATTAGAGATCTAACTAGCTGGTAATAGGAAAATACACCACCTGCCTCCATCAAAAGTATTTCTTGACTGCTTAAAGATTAGATTTTTTACCTAGAAGATGTGGTACCTTTTCTGTTGCTGCTTCTGTCACTCTGCAGTAGCTGCTGTGGTCTTGGTGCCATCGTGGTATCTGCGGAAGGGGTCCCCACGCGGAGGCCGGGCTCGTAGCACGCTCCTCTGGGTGCTGAGGTGGGTGAGCTGTAGCTTGGAGTCAACGTGGAGATGCAGTGCTCTTGGGTGGTTAAGCAGTTCCTGCCATCATCACTGTAATTTACTGGTAGCAAAGTGAAACCTGTATTTTTAAAAAATCCCCCTTTAAAGCACCTAGCTAAATAACTTTCATCCCGTCCTGTCACTTTGTACTCACAATCCGCTTTCTGTCTCGTGCCTGAGCCACCAAGCTGGGGAGAGCAGCCCTCCTCGCAGGCTGCGTTGGCCATACTTGGACGTTGCACTCAGACGTGCACCAGGGAGTTCCCAAAAGCAGCAGAGCTGGTTGTGGGGGGCAACCAGGAGTGGAAACACCAGTGAGAATGAAATTATGACAGTCACAACCCTCCGCCTAAAATCGCATCTCAGTTGCACGAACTGTAGTATCACGGCAACTCTAACTCCTTCCCAGGCCTGAGGTCTTCACAGAGAAGGGGAAGGGACAGAAAGGGAGCCCTGGGTGGGATGTTTCGTGCTCTCCGAACCGGGTTATTACTTTCCTGAGAAATGCTGTGTGGACTTGATGAGAAATAGAGCTGAGCTATTTCACTTTCTACGTGGCGGATGGTTTTCTACTGCACCATGACCCGCAGGAGCTCGGCATCCCCCATGAAGACCTGACCATCTCTTTTTTTTCTGTTTTGGCTCTTTGTACCTGTCCAGCTCCTCCTCCTGCTATAAACGTTTCTGGGTGAAGCTTTATTATACACTTCATGGTGCATATATGCTCTTTGACTAACAACTTTTAAAAATGGTATCTGCCTTTTCTTCCTAAATAGGCCCCTTTTACACAATAACTACCATGCATTTGTGACGGTGAATATGTAAATAGATGAAAATGAAAATGCATCCACTGTCACACAGAATAACATTGCAGCCTTAAACTTCAGATCCATTCAGGATGATTTGCTAACATTTGGTACTCCAAGCTGAAGTGCCAGAATTGCCTGTCTCATGCAATTTTCAAACATTCCACCCGCACAGAACGAAGAAAAAATAGCTATCTCCAAGAGGGAGAAAACTTAATTTAACATGTTTTACAAAGCACTAAATAGCTTTCCTATTTCAAATGAAGAGCGGAGAATATATCCTTTGTGCTGTATTTACCAAGTACTTGCAATATCTTATATTCCAGGTGGTTTCAAAGATACTATAACATACTCCATTACTATGGTTATCTATCAAAACAACAATCACGTAACTTTGTATGATCTATGAGCTCATTGGGGAAAAATTTAATTTCTATTTCTTTTAATTTCTTGAAGAATTGAAATAATTTCCATTAAAATTATTTTGAAAGACTAAAGCTTTGTCTAGTCTGCTTGCTAAATACAATTGCAACTATAGGGTGTTTTGGGTGTCATTCAACAAAAAGCTGACTGTCTAACTGTAGTCAGATATCCTTAATCCTAGGACTGGTTCTGTCTTTTGTAATCTGGGTCTTCTGTTACAGCGGAACACAGGCAATTATTTTTCTGTGTTTTATACACACAGGCAATTATTTTTTTGTATGTAAAGACATTTACAGAGTGTACTTCATAAAACAGAACTGCTGTTTAATCTGACAGGTGAAGGGTGACTCCCTATAAAGTTTATTTGTCTGTACAACAGCCATGCTTTTACAAAGAAAACCTGCTTTCCACAAATGCAAACCTGAATTACAGAGGAGGGTAAAGGAAAGGCCCAGTAAGCCTAGTGCGATGGAGTCCAGGCTCAGTGGGGGGGGGTTGAAGCTCTACAACAATTATTTATTCCTAATAAATATTTTATCTGAGCCAAGGACTGTTCTTACAGTTCATAGAAACCTAGTCCATGAACATGGATAATTGCAGAGCATACACACCATTTTGGTTTATACTACTTTCCTCCAAGAATATTGTTGCTTTACCGTTGTTTTTTGTTAATAATTTTACTTACAAACTTTTGTGAGAAGGAACCATGGGTTCTCAACATGGGTGAGAATTCAAAAAGCTTTGAGACTACTTTGTATTAGGTAATATCTCCCCAAATATCAATGCTTCCTAAAAACATCTAAATTGTTCCTATGCCCTTTAAATTGTTTAAATCAAGCAAATTTTCCCTTAAAATAATTAAAGGTTCCATGCCAAATCGTTGCTAATTTGCAATTGATTTGTATGTGATGCAGAGTACCTTGGAATGGGATATAAAGGATTGTGTGTTTTTTTCCGTAGACTTGATGTGTTGGATCCAGGACAAAACTTGTAGTCAGGACAACTGACCCTGGAAAATACGGACTTTTCTATGGCAGAGGGAAAGCAGTCTTTTGAATGGGGAATGCTTAATTTGTGAATATGACATAGTGCAGACTTCCTTGCCATATTTCCAGCATTTTGTCTTGCCCTCTGGGCTTGAACTACCAGGAGAACAATTTGTCTTGTGATGTTTGGCATTTCTGCTGCTAATGCCAGAGTAAACTAAGGAGAGAAAAGGCAAGTGGAAATTAAAAAGGTGCCACGTGCAACTCAAAAAATAAGGTTAAATTTTAGATATCTTTCATTTTAGCTCCTCAGTTCTCTAATATCAGCTGAAAAATATGGCGGCCACTTCTGGGGGTAGGTCCCCATGCTATTTGCCGAAACAACCAAAAATCACACGGACGCCCTAGAGTGAAGCCCGGTCAGAGGCGATGTGAATCACCTTGAGCTCTGAGCTGATGTGGTGACAGACAGAGCGTTTGGCACCGAGCCGGCGCGTCCTCCACCAAGCCGTGCATCTTCCCAACAGCATGTCCCACCATCTCCCGAGACGGTCGTGCCGCGCTGCTGAGCCAACCCCTCCCCTGCGGAGCTGCCGCGACGGGCCCTGCCGTCAGCGCCCATCCGGGGTGCGTGCCACCAGCATCCCCAGGCAGGCGAGGCGTCGCTCCCCCGGGGACGCGGCCGTGACGCTGGCTGAGAGCCAGGCCCGATGGAAAGCTGCCTTCTGCAGTTGAGGCAACAGCAGTTTTCCCTGGTGGGAAGGGAAATCAAAGAGAAATTTTGAGTCATCGCTCGGCGCTCGCCCGTGAGTCAGGAGCGGTGGCTGATGGCCTTGGCAGCTGTTTCAGCCCCAGCCCCTCCGCTTTTCCCGGCAGCAGCAGGTGTTGTTGCACGGGTGTGCGGCAGAAGAAAAATCTTCCATCCAGAGGAGGCAGATTTGATGGAAGAGAACTGAATAAGGAAGATTACAGTGATGTTAAAAGACACCCGGAAGCTTAAAAAACATTGCTGATCTACCAATACAGAGTGAGGGCCAGCAAATACCAGAGCACAGTAAGAAACGGTGACGATGTGCCCTCCGCGAACCTGAGGCGTTCTTGCGGCGGTGCGGGAATCTCCAGCACCGTGGCTGGAAAGCCAACGGGACTTTTGCTCCAACGTGCTGGGCAAACACCTACATGAGGTCTGTGCCATATAGAAAACACCTCCCCGATCGGTTCCCAGCAGCTTAGGGAGAGTTCACGGCTAAGCGCTCAGAAATAGCAAATATTTGGCTGCACTTACGGTGATTTCTCACTCTCTGCTCCCTCCGTGTCAAAACGATTATGTATGTTCTTCAGAGTTGATAAAGTCACTCAGCTCTGAAGCTAAAAACACGTGTTGAAAAGCCGAGGTACATTAAAGGCTCTTTTTTGATTCTGGCCATTTCACACACATTTTCCCTACGCTGTGGCGGGCTTCCAGCGTAGCTGAATCCAAATGTTGCTCCTCTCGCAGGCGCATGGTTCGTTTGCATAGTAAATACGCATGGTACAAACCTCATCCAAGGCTCAGGTTATTTCTTCTCCTTGCAATGCAATGTTTGTTACTGACCACAGCTGTGTAGAATGAACCTGGTGGCACCAGCTTGGCTGCTGCATGTGAAAAAAAAAAATGCCGATCCTTCAATTTTGGGAGTTTTGACATTTTTTATTTGCATATCTCTAAGCATTATTCAATTGTCAAACAAACGTGTTGGTGGTGAGAAGGCAGGTAAGACATAAAAATGAATTGGAAAGATTCTCATTTGCAGAGAGTAATTTGTCTCCACTGTAATGCATGTATATGTTGTCAGGTCGGTAGAAAGGAGCCTTCTCGAGAAATGAGAATCAGATTTATCAGCTCAGTTTCAGAGTCATGTTTGCTTGCTTTATTTGCATAGCGTAGCAAAGAAAATCCAGCTCTCCTGCTGTTTTCCATTTCCCGAGAGCCCCCTTCTCCCCTCTCAGCCCTCCCTTTGCTAATCCCACACAAATAGAAAATGGTGCCGGCATATTTTTCTAGGTCGAAAAAGCGGAGAACTTGTAACCTTCCCCTCCTGTCAATCACCATGTGCAGCCATGTAGTCCTACCTCGGCTGAGAGCTAGGGGGTCTATATAGCTACATCATTGCCAGAACGGCATTTCTTCCCAAGGGCACATGATCGCTGTCTCTATTTCCTGTCTTAGCCATAAACCTGCACAAAAAAGGATGCTTCTCTTTTGCTTTGCCTTCTCAAGGCCCCAATTTTGGCAAGAGTCACGGGGCAGAGCGGTGACACAGAGGACGAGGTTGCGCTGGCTCCTTTTGGGGCACACCAGTCTCGGGGCATTTGGCTCATGTGCAGGTCAGCACATGTCTGGGGTATTCAATGGTTATAACAAACTGAGATTCCCAGACCATCTGCTTACTGCTGTCTTGCGTTTCCTGCTGCACCTGGAGATTGCTTCTTGGTTTTACTCGGATCATAACTGGTGTTAGGACTCTACAGCCATAGTATGGCTCTACTAACTCCACTACTCAGCCATAGTATGACTCTACTAAGTATGGCTTGTAAAACCAAAGCTGTCCCTCACTTTGTGACAGCAATGAGTTCATCGCAGTGTCTCCACTGCTGCAGCACGTTTTGCATTAAAAATTAATTTGAAGCAATGAGGCTGGCAGCAGCCACATTGCCAGTGGGGTACAATGAAGTAGAACTTCAAGAGAGCTGAGCATGGCAGGAGAAAGGCTGGAGATGCTAGACCACAGATCTTCAGGCACTTTCAGAATAATTCTTCTGGCTTTTATTTTTGGGAACCTTAAAAAAGCCACAGGACCCTGCCTTTTCCTTGTCTGGGGCTTCTGCTTCTCAGCCTCTGGCAGCTGTGCTGCTCCTCCTGTTCCACAGCATGTCAAGCAACGTGTGATATATCGCAATTACCCCAAGGGTGGCAGTCCCTGGGGAGAGCTGACAGCACAGTTCAGATCAGCAGAGACTTATTTTCAGGTAGTTTTAAAGATCATTCAGTAATTCCCTAACATATTCTACAGATTCTGATCAAGATTTTTCCTCTTGCAGTTTTCTAAGTCAAGAGCAAAAATCATTCCCTGTTTTCTCTCACAAGCAAGAGCAAGAGGACTCTGCCCTTCAGAGACGCGGTGGCAAGCTATGAATTTAGAGAACCAGACTTTAGAAGTAGGAGTCCAAAGGAAAGGTGTCTGATCTTTTTTCAGATTCAAAGGGACTAGAGCCACTTCCAATGATTTTGAGCTACTGTTAGGCATGGTCTCCTTGGTCTTTCCTCGGTCTCCTCCTTCCACATCTTCCCTTCCCTCACTGGCAGTCACACCTTTCTGCCTATGTCCTGATAGCAACCCGAAGCCAGTGAATGCTGTCAGACATTTTCTCTCACTAGACATACTCCACCACAGATTGTGAAGCCTCCAGAGTCCCTGAAATGTCAATGGATTGGCCTTCTCAGTCCTTGACAAGGAGATTCAATCGAGCATTGGAGCAGGTTGCCCAGGCAGTCTGTGCAGTCTCCATCCTGGGGGGATCCAAGATCTGGCTGGATAAAGCTCTGAGCAACCTCATCTGATCTCAGAGATGACCCTGCTGTGAGCTGCAGGTTGGATCGAGACCTCCTGAGATCTCTCCCGGCCTGAATTATCCTGTGATCTCATACAGTGAGTCAGGTCAGTATGGTATGGTCTACCTAAAGTTGCAAAAAGTTAAAGGAGGTTCTTTACCCGAGACCTAAGGAGGGAACAACCCTGAGGAGAAAAACAGAAAACCCCCATTCCTCTCCCAATGAGAGGTAAGTGATAAGTGTGTTGGCACAGAGTCTCTTTCTCTCCATGCTGGATTAATCAGCCAATCCATAGCCTGGCTGTATGGTTTGAGCACACAGCACAGGCACATAGTTGAGGAAGACCATCCTCTAGCTGTAAATGATATCTCACAGTGCGGCAGTGCTGGAGCCCTTCTAGGGTTAATCACCACTGCTCTGGATATCTGCTGGCACCTTTGTCCTAGCACCTTCTGGCACAGCCACACTTTGGGCACCCCGGGTGCCTGTGTGAGCAGGGGTAGGCTGACAGCAAGGAGTGAGAAACTCGGGTCTCTGCATCTGGTGGGTCAGGATAAGGCCCTGCATAGCTGTGTTTGTGTCCCAACAGAGGCTGGTAGGGCAGGGTGAACATTGGCTGTGGGGCTGCTCGCTCTTATCAACAGCTACTCAGAGGATATGACTGTGTCAGTAATTTGCCAATATCAGATAGCTACCATGAACAGCATGTACCAAGGATGATGGAGATCTAAACACTGAGAGGCTTCAGATCTGAATATGGGACATGACACCAAAATTGGTGGTTTTTGCAACTTCTTGTGATTTCTCGCTCCTATATTGCAACTGCCACATAGCTGGTACAATTTCTAGCAGAAATAGCAGTTTCTGGGCTCATGGAAAACTCCCTGATACCAACAGGATGATTCTCATTGATTCCACCAAGAGGTGATTAGATACGTAAACAAATTCAGTGTTGCCAATTTTTATGTATTTCTTGTGGCCATGGAAATATTTGTTCTACTTACAGCACCTACTGCTCTTGCTATTTCATAACTTTAACTTCTTGTTTGAATGAAGAGTACATTTCTAGCCCTTATGGCTGGAGAGAAAAGCTTGAGGTCCAATAACTTGTGCAAAGACCCTGGCAAAGGAGATGTGTGATAACCTGTGGGTTATCTCCTTCTTGCTTCTAATTTTGGCCAAGCTGAACTCAGTACTTCCTAAGCTATGTTATCACCTACAGGACTTACTCTGACCACTGAATATGGCTGTGAAATCAGTTTTTCTGCTGATGGTGCCCCCATCCCAACAGCTGTTTGTTACCATACCGCATCGCTGAATGTTACCCTCCAACTGCGCTGCTGAAGGGAGGGCTTGGGCACTCCTTAAGTGTTTCTCTGGCAAAGCCAGCTACCTTAGATAAAGGGCTGAGGATGCTGACCTACACTTACCCAGTCAGCTTTGCTGGTTGAACTCAGGATAACTCAGTGTTCCTTCCACCCGCGCACGGTAGGACAGGCACAGCAGACCCCGAAGGGGACCTCGGTGTGTGGCCATTGCACCCATTGTTCAGGCTGAATGGAAGTCCCAGGTGAAGCTCTCCACACAGGCACGGCCTTGTCCTCCCTTCACAGCAGGGAGGTGATGTCTGTATTTTCCCCTCTCAGATGCTGTAGCAACTTACTCTGGAGAATTTCCTTTCGTGAGCCCAGGAGACCTTTTTAACTGCCTTGCTTAGCACTCCATTGTAATTTTGCTGTAGAAGGAGGTGGCCATTTCTGCGTCAGGGCTGTTGGGCACAGAGCAGGGCCCGGATGACAGCTACAATAGAACGAAGGTGGCAGATACACACCTTTGCAAAGCCTTAAAAATCAGTTGATATTCTCCTTCCACAAAATGAAGGTGTTTCCTCAGTCCATACCTATCGATCGTTCGTGGTCACTGATACCGGGCTGGCCACCGAGCCGCCCAACACGCAGCACTTAACACGCGTGTGGTGTGGGTAACCCGAGGCAGTTAAATCGCCAGGTTAGCATCCCTTTCGCTCACCCCCTGCCATGAAAAACCACTGCAAAGAAAGGAGAGGTGAGGAGAGGGAAGGGGGAAGGGGAGCTGGAGTTTTCACCTGGATACAGTTGCTATAGGAACCACTTACGGAGCATCTCGGTGCCTCCACTATACAAGGAAATTTGCTCGCCCTTAATAGCGGGCGAAGTGGTTTACCCGCAAGTGTAGATGTTGGGCCCCTGCTCACCCCCGGCGGGACGGGAGCTCCTCTGCCGGCGCAGTGGGGACCGCCGGCCCCTGCAGCGGGGCAAGGGGCTCCCTCGCCCCACGGGGCAGGAGGTGGAAAGAGCGATGCGGTCTCTGCATCTGCAAACAGCAGCGACGGCCGTCAGAGGGCTGCTGAAGTAAATGGCCAGCGGTGGAGGGCCTGTGGTGGAGAGGGAGGATGAGAAGAAGCCAAGAGATAGCGACAGAAATCAGGACTTTTATTGCAAAGGGAGCAGGAATAGAGAAAGTGTATGTAAGCTCTGGAAAAAATGGAGTAGTGGAAAAGGTGAGAAAAGAAATCAAAGCTGTAGGAGAGGTGGGTGGCATTAAAAGTAGAAACGGTGGAGAATGAAGCAGCATTAGTGGAAAGTGCCCGGCGTGGTGTTTTTAATGTGCGCTGGGATCCTTGGATGAAAGGCCTAAGTAGAAAGAACAATACTGTTTTTTTAACAAAATTTTGATAGTTTTTGCAATAGCTATTAGTTTCAGTCCTTGAAACCTCGTCTCGATGGAAGCTGCGGTGGTGGCTCCATGTCATTATCCCACTGCCAGGATAATGTGTATACTTGATGGTGTGGTATGTTTGTACTTGATGGTGTGGTACAAGTGCGGAGATTGCAGCTACAGGAGCAGGGGCTTATCACCTGTACATTAGAGCAACTCCTGACCCTTGGTTTGTGGGGAACAGTTCATTGGCAACTAGGAATAGACCGCAAACAACAAGTTAATGACCTTTTCCTACCAGTTCAACAAGAAAAATAACTGCAAAATTGACATTGCTGGAAGAGCCTATATCAGAGGAGAACAGTACTAATCACTAGAAGGCGGTGAGGGGAGACCGCGAGACAGGGAAAAGATTAAACTGAATTACACGAAGGACACCCAAGTTCAGCAAAGTACTTAAGTAGCTGCCTAATTTTAAACCAGAACTAGCACAAAGCATGAGCCAATTTGAAGCGATCAAAGAAGGAACAATCTAAGAATGGCTCAACAGAGCAGTGTCACTTAGCAGGAGCTCAAACGAGCAGAAGAAAAGCAGAGGGAAACTTTAAAATGGCTCAGAGTAGACACCAAGTAGGTGAGCAGAGGTCAGGTGAAGAAGTGTAACATGGCAGAGGAGGAAGGTGGCAGCAATAGGAGTGAATTATAAGCTATTATGATAAATGACAAACGGATTATGGTAAATCTTCTTGATGGCCTATTTCTAGGCTGCAAATCAACTTGGAACCTATTTACCATGTGATGCACTTTAACTTCACGAATTAATGTTATAACCTTAAACAACTTCTGCTAAATGCACCACTTCACAAAATTACACAATTTAGGTAAGGAAACCCGGATTTCACATGTCAACTGATATAAATACAATATTGATATAATTGTATTTTTTCAAAGATATGCATTAAAAAAAAACACGTAAATTGAGCAAAAGAAAAGTATATAGACTATCACGTGCTGTTTGTGCACTGCCAACAGAACCTGTATTCAAAGTGTTTTTCCTACAGTCAGCTCTGCAAAGGCCTGCCACCACAGCGCTCCTGACCTCAACAATTACATATGTTTCTGGATAAGTATTTATACATAGTTTCTTTCAAAAATATCCTGTCACTGCTGCCAATGTTTTTTGCCTAATCCCACAAAAGAAACAAAGCAGAGCATTTGGTAAAAGCCAGGAGCCAGTCATACACTAGCAGCTGACATGCACAGGACTATTTCAAGTGGCGGTGTGCTTTAAAAATGCTAGCAGTGGTGGTCTGCTCCCAGCCATCCTCTATAGAGACAACGAGTTTCCAAAAAGTACTGCTTGTGGTCAGTGGATTCATTGGTTTGGGCTCAGAGTTCTCAGAAACCTGGGACAACCATTTCTCCCTTGACCTTGATGGGTGATACACACATCTAACCATCAGGCCTTGCAACTGATCTCCCAAAAATGAAGGAGAGCGCAACAGATTTTAAATATCTGTAACTCACAAAGGGCAGGAGTCAAACAACAAAACACAGGGAGATTATGGGCTTCTGTAGCAGAAAGATGTGATACAAGTAGTGGAAGAGAAAAAGTGGGGAAAGACATTTATGTTGCCAATATTCAAGCTAAAGAAATAGGCTGAGAACTGGATAAGGCTGAGAAAGACTAATTGAAGAGTTTTAGGCAACATATATATGGCAAAGAGAAAAGGTTGTCATATGAGAGAACTCCAGCCAAAGCACCAAGCTTATCCTAAATCTCACCAGCAGGAAAGGTGCTCCTTCACTGGGACAGCAGAGGTGGAGGTAGGAAGAGATGATGAAGACAGCACAAGTATTTCTGCGTGGAAATGCTCCTGAGGGCCGGGAGGAAGAGGGTGGGATTGGGAGCTGGAGGAAAGGTTAGCGGCGAGAGGGGTGCTGCTGCCCCCGGACATGGACCCCGGGCAGGAGAGCTGCTCCTCTGCCAGGCAGGGATTGCCTTCCACAGGCTTCTGGGAAGAACTCCTTTGCATTAAGCCTCCTCCTCTGCTCTGCTAATTAACTGTTGATCTGCATTCTCCTTCAAGATACCTGTTCTCTCTTTATTTTTATCATCCTCTCTTTCTGTTGTTCTGGATGTGTTTTACATCCATGCACACTGAAGTATCATAACGTCCCTGGGACCTGGCGATGGCCGGGAGTTCTGCAGACATACTGCTCCTTGTATAGAATAAGTATTTCCGCGTTTTCTAGTTCAATACTCTCCCTTATTAACAAAATTGGAAGTTTTCTTTTTCTGGGTTATTATGACACGAAGAAAATAGACTTTCCCACTGTAATTTCTCTCATGCATTCATTCTTCTATTACCTGCTTTTCTCATGGCTCTCTCTCTTTTCGTCTCTTATTGAAAACTGACCCCGTTTTTTTCATTCTCTCCTCAGAGGAGAGTTTTGCCAGCCCGGCTCAGCAGGCGTCTCTCGGCCGGGAGGATCCCCTTCTCCTCTGAGGCGGGAGGAAGCAGAGCTCTGCCCGTCTTTGCAGTCGGGGCTCTCTACTGCTTTTTACAAAGGCTCTGGAGCACCCTCCGTACGACTGAGCATGCTGTTCCTTACCCAGCAAAGCGGTTGTTTGCTTTTGGGCTGTAGCTGCACATTAGGCTGAAGTCTTCCCTAGAGCTGTGAGTAACGGTGCCCATCTCTCTTTCTCCAGTTGCTAGATTCGGTGCAAACACTGTAGGATGTAAGAGTTGCTATTTCTGCCTTCCTCCCACCCCAGTGTGTGTTATTTTGCTTCTCTATTGTAATGCAATATTATTTATCAATAGCATCGCAATCTCCCTGGCTTCCCCATGCATAACAATTATTATTATTACCAGGGTTGAATGGCGTAATAATATCCAACATGTTGCCCCGCAGGATTTTTATCCTCAAATGTGAATTCCCGCCTCCATTGAAATCCTAATAGATTTCAACAGATTTTCAGGATTTTGTCCCTAGTAATGTTTATAACATCACTTCAAAACTCACAAAAGCCCGAAGAAATACATTCAGTGAAGTTCCGCTCATTCAAACGAACTTACACTGGCATGAAATCAGTGCAAAACAGTAAGAGACCAGAAATATTCAGTGTTTCTAGGTTACCCTGCACTAGCTTCCATTGCAGCTAGAATGTTTTCAGATGTTTTGCAGTATTAGTAGGGTGGGTCATGATTTTCAGTTGTTTTTTTTTTTTTTTTTTCCTGAGAATAAAGCCACATAAATAACAATAGATCCAAGCCATTTATTCCCGTAAAATAAAAACAAAACTGAAATCTTTTCTTCCTACAAAATTTAACAGAGAAAAATATCCTGATTGGCAAATGATTTTTCAGTCCTTTCATCAAGTGAAACCTGGCTCTTGAGGCTAAGATTTGAGACACTGGCTCATTTTTTTGAAGGAGCCTGTCCAACGAGAGATCTTTGACAGGCTTGAAACACTGCAGCAACCTTTAATTTAGAGAAATTATTTCCAGTAGGGAAAGCGGCTGGTCATGTGCAGGACTAAAATTAGGACCACCCCCAACCAAAAAAAAAAAACAACCCAGAAATCAGGATGCATCAGACTACCCGGGCTTGGCTCAGCTCTGAGGCTGATTTGTGCCTCACCAGCAGCTGTTCAAATAAGGAGCTGCCCCGAGGAAAGATCTGTACAAATGACGGGGCGGGTTTTGTGTTTTTTCCCAGTTCTTTGCCTCTCACCTAAAACCCTGAAACAACTAGTTGCCCTTGCGGTGGATGATTATAATAATTATTGGAAAACAATTGAAGTGTGATCAGGCAGGGAGGGCAGTAACTGAAATATTGACAGGTGGTTGCTTTGTGTCAAACAGGACTTTTTAAGATCAGCTGTGCTTTGAAGGACTCCCAGCTAGGATGCTTCTGATAAACACTTTAATTAGCTGTGCTATAGATTTTACTACAGGATCTACAGAAAGACTACAGCAAGACTTTCTAGAAGAAGCTGTGAATCTCATACAACTAATTTTCTGTTAAGGAATGCTTTAGTACATATGTTTTTATATAAGTTTTTCCTGATTTTTCCACCTTTTTGTTTACATAGATGATGTGTATAAAACCAAAAATTTTGTCTATCATCTTCTCTGATGATTAAATATGATTGACACATGGTATTATCACAATTGGGTGATACTAAGGTAATCACATCATGAAGCCGCAAGTAGGAAGGGCAGAATTTAATACCCAGACAACTGTGCCAATGGTAAGAGGATGACTGATTTTTAAGGATTCTGAGAGTTTATTTGGGGATGGAATGCAGTTTATGGCCTGGACAGCAGATGTTGTGAATTATTGAGAAACTAATAATATTAAAAAGTATATTTTTGTTCAAGCACTGCTCATAATAGAATAAAATAATAAGAGTGATTCCAGGATACTAACAAATATATATTCCTCAAAACCTCCTGGCAGGCAAAAATACTTCCCGAAGGGATGCTAAATTTGAACTGCTTCCTGAGGCATTCCCTTCTCATTAAAGGTCATTTCATCAATTATTGTCCAAAAGATTTAAACACCCAATCTTGCAAAAGTTTCTACAAATTTAACTTTTTCCTGAAGCATGAGGTCTAAGACAGACACTGTCCATCATTTTGGACCTTATAAATAATGTATGCACTTTTCCATCAGCTGATGAAATGGTATCCATTCCTCTGCTGGCAGAGAACACATTCCTGGAAAAAAGGCAATGATCGGGTGTCATAAATAAGAAAAACATGAAGGGTGGGGCAGGGATGTGCAGTTCAATTTGCATAAGTAAGTGGCTTTTACAAACATACAGTCTCTGGATGAGGCTCCTGTATCAACTGAAACACCTTTGTTGTTGGAATTGATGTTTCTGAATGAGCTGATTGTTTGTAATTTAAGGCTACTGAGCTTCAATAAACATTGTAAGTAATTGAACTATCTTTTTAACTGTCTGCATAACTTCTGCCAGCCCCACAATTAACTAGACAATCTCTGTGGTAGCATTTATTGTTTCCTTTCTAACATTTTCGTATTAACTAACTCTGTTAACAAATTGCAATATCCTTGCTAAAACCTTGGAAACAGCACGAGAAGCTGTTTTCTGCCACGGTTCTCCCAGAGAGCACACGCACGCAGCCTCCCTGAATTTCTCTGGTGGGCCAAATGAGCATGGACAACGGATCTTACTCCATTTTCCTCCCATTTTTGCTTTGCTTGTGCCTGAGTCTGTTCTCTCCCTACATCCATCAATGACTGCATTCACCAGGGCATATTCCCTGCTGCTGCAACTTGGTACCTCGTGGCATGTTTTGAGGGAGGGGCATTAGCTGTGGGTCTGAACCATGAATACAGTTTAAATGTACCCTGTAACTCCTCATGTCAAACCAAGTAGATGGCTTGTGAGCTGCCAAGGTCCATAAGAAATGGATGGTCTTTGTAAATTCCTTATGAATTCAAGGGGAAATTTCAGCCCCCCCCCCAGCCATAATGCAGGGGGGGCACAATTCAGAAAAGCCAAACCTGATGGGACTTTCCCTCTATAAAATCCTTTGACTTTCTGAAATAAAGTGTAACTTTGAATGTTTAATTAATGTAACTGATTATTTTTTCTCATATGGATAAAAATACCTGCCCAGGGCTTCAGAAACACCTCACTTTGGGTGGACTGAAACTCTCTCGATCTCAATTACATCTTTCCTGTTGAAAAACAAAATTTTTCAAGCTGACTTGAAAAAAAAAAGGAATTTTAAAAATTCTGCAAATCCTGCCTCTAGCCAGCAGAGCAGGTTATTTGTGCATCCCGGCGTGTGGGTGAGAGGAGGGACGTGTCCCCCCATTTTGTACCGTGCTGCATGGAGCGCGTGCTGTGGGACCTGACGTGGGAGAGGCTGCGCTGGCCCGCAGCCCTGTCCTCCTCAGTGCACGGTCAACTGCATGGCCAAACCTCTTCATGAGCCTCTTCCCATGCCTGGTGAACTGGAGCAGATTTGCCTTCTTTGTACCTGAGGCTTTCTCTTGTTTAGAAATAAAATTTGATCATCCAATGTCTTGTTTTCTCAGCCTTCCTTCGATCCTTCTCACAAGTACGTGACTGGGAGAACAAAACAGGTCTGCTGAAGCTCAATCAGTCCCTTGTCTTTGGTTTGTTCTTCTTACCTGTTTTGGTTGCCAGATCCTGCAAAGTACATCCTCAGGAAAATCAGTAATGTAAATCATCAAAACAGACATGCTGATGTTTCAAAGCTGGGCAGTGTCTTGAGAGGCACTTTTAGTTACATTTATTCCAACTGATAACTAGTTTTCAGAGGGGCTGCATCTTTGATTTAACAAGAGTTGCAGAAGCATAGGATATTTATTTGGGTCGCTAACTTCAGCCAATGCACAACGGAAAATCTTGGCCTTGGTGCTTTGATGGCCACCTTTTCAGTGGAGAGAATGTGTTTTATGCTACAAGGTAAATGCTCAATTTCGCCTCCAAACAGCTGATGGGCCTTGGCTCCCGTTTGAGGGCACTCGGTGATTCACACCGCTATGGTGCCTTTCTCTCATTTTTAAAGTGTATAGTGCTAAGAAGACCAAACAAGATGAAGGTTGTGGTGAATTGGGCTTTTAATGTGGAACAAATCATATCACTGTGTAATTGAACCGTCAGACACAAAACTGCATAGTAGCTGTACTTATAAAAGATATGGTGAGCTCTAGCTTCCCATTTAATATGCATAGGTAAGAATCTGGAATTATGGAAAGAAAAGAAAGATTTCCAAATAATATCAAATGAAGAAGATAAGAATTCTGAGATTCAGAAATATGATCTTTTTACCGATTAGATTCTCTGAAGAAAGTTAAATGTGGTAGAAAACGAATATAATAAAGACATCCAGAAAAAAAAGGGCAATACTAAACTGAGCTCCTTGTGTCCACTCTGGAGGGAGTCCCACCAAGCTGCAGTGATTATTTAGAGCTGGGTCCAACCTGAAGGTTGGTCATGGATGTAAAAGATAGTCCAACTTTGTACTGATACAAGAGTAGGAAACTCATAACCACTTTGTAAATGTTGTCTCTTTATGACCACGTGGATTTTTCTTTTTAATAGATCTATCTATCTACCTACTTACCTACCTATCTATTTAATGAAAAATCTGTACTTAATAAAAAGATAGGACATTGGTGGAAATAATTTTGATCAGTGCTTATTTGAACGGCAGTAACAATGATGGTTTTTTTTAAACGAGTGGCTCACAGCCTGTCAATAGATGTAGACACAGAAAGCCGTGATCTAAACAGGGATAGGGAAGACAAAACCCCCAGACTACAGCATGTGACATGGGATGCACCACACCAGCCTTGCTGGAGGGAGAAGGATGAACAGGGGTGAGGACAGGGGAAGGCAAGCCTCTCCTTCCCGTCTCCTCCCTGCCCCCAAATCCAGGAAACCAGCGTCTAACTGTTTTTTTCTTAATTTTCCCATTCTTAAAATCTGGGCTAAATCACGTTGCCTGCCTGCCAACATCGCTGTCTGCAGCACCTTATTAATACAGCAGGGATCAGAGCATCATGATGAGCACTTTTAAAAATGACCACAGAAAACTGCTAGGTTAATGACTTTGGTGGTATTTTGCACCATTTTAGCTCTGCTGGCCTATATCTGGTGGCCAGTAGCCCGCCAGCTTTGTTTCTCCGTTTGTGGAATTGCCTTTCTGGTCTTTGTGTAATCGCCTGATTCACCAGTGTCGCGGGAGCTGCTGAAAAATGCATTCTCTGTACCTAGGAAGAACCTGTATAAATATTCTCAATAAATAAATAACAGTTGTCATTTTCAAAATATGACAATCTCCAGTTGCCTGTGCTTAAATTGAATGACATGTCATTTACCCTAATAGATGTGAATGCATGTATAGTACATATGAGTGAGTCACCTAATTCTTATTCACCTCAGCCTTGGTCTCAGTTGGGGGCAAGTGCCTCTAACAGGGTTTGGATGGATCAAATCACAAGCAGAAAAATCTTGGTCAATTATAGACGCCTAAGGCTAAAAGGGAGGTGTCTTTTTCTCTTCCTTTTTTTTTTTCTTAATTTTGCCGAACACAGAATGCCCCTCCTATCCATAGGCTTACTGAAGGAGCAAGTCAATCTCCGATCTGTGGAATTTCTGGGAATATCTCTTCCCCCTGTAATTTAACATGACTCAATTCTCCATCCTGATAATACAAGCGGTGAGAAAAGCTCCTAATCCTATTGGCATACCCTCTTGTCAGCACCTCTTTATTTCACTGCTTTAAAGGCTCAACATGTTTTGATTTACAATAAGCACTAAGATAACTGCAGGTGCCCTCTCTAAAAGCAAGGTTAACTCACCTGAGATGAATTCTTTTATTGCAAACAAAAGCAACACATGAGCAGGAAATACAATTAATACAGGTGCTTCCCTCAAACTTAGCAAATGCCATTTGTCTTGAAATGACATAAATCCCCATTATATAAACAGGCCCCAGAGGCTTGGTTTGTATTATTTCTGGAGAGGAAGGATTTAAGCAAAAGATAAATGGAGTGATGATGGTGGGGGGAAAGAAATCCTTGTACTTACAAGGTATTTATTTGACAGTAAAACTACTAGTGTGCTATATTCTGATTGTATTTAAAAATACGCAAATGCCTTAATAGAACCAAAAAAAGCCCAGTCTAGGTGGGATTTCCAAGTTAACTGATTTTTGCTGATTATGTGTAATATCCTGTGTATTTGCAATATACCACTCAAGCGTTCAGTCTGACACATGAATCTCTTAATGATTTGCTGTTTGGTGATGTTAAAGTCGGATCCTTCTGGGCATGAAGCATTGCCAGACCTCGAGTGCCTTGGGTCTCCACAGCAGCAGAAGGATGCTCCTTCCCAGCTCTCTTGAGGGGGACCCTGCAGAGCTCCTGCTCCCGCTGGGGCCCTTCGCACCACCAGGAGTGCAGCTCCAGCCCTCCCAGAGGCAGGGAACAGGGGCAGGTCCATGGAACTGTCTCTACACCCACCATCTGCAAGGCTGCTGCTGTCCCTAGGGATGCTGGAGCTCAGGGCTGGGGTGTCTGGTGAGCCTACGCCGCTGCCACAGAGCTGGAGAATAGGGCAGCTCCTGGACAAAAGGTAAAACAGATGTTTGGTTTGCGGCTGGCACCAGGGTGCCATGTTCATAAGCACGCTGGAAATAGGTTGACAAGGAAGCAGACAGGGAGGGCAGCAGCCTGCTAGATGAGGTACTGCTGTCAAAATACTCTGGTTCTCTTTCCAGCTCTGCTACTGACTTATACTGAGCAACCTTAGAAAACCACTCCAGCTCTCCGTGACCCTTCATGCTCCTTTCCCCTGCCGATTTTGTCTAGCTAGTCTACCTAGACTACAGGTAGACCACGGGGCCCCAGGTCTTTTAGATCCAACAGCTATTGTGCTATCGACAACAGTCTATACTACATGATTTTCTGAGAAATGCATGCAGTTTTCTTGAGACCATCTACCTCTCTTCCTTTTGCCATTAAGAGTATGAAGCCTTGGTGTTTATAAACAGGTAGGAGGAAGGTGTAAGGCTATCATAGCTGCTTATAGTCTAAAAAGCCAGTTCAAAATAGTACTTAGATTATAATTTTTCTTACCTATTATTTCCTTTATAATTCGTATATAACTGCTTAAAAAACACACTCCAAAATTACCTAAAACAAAAAAATGGGGGAAAAGAAATTGCAACGCTTAA
The DNA here is from genome assembly GCF_964195595.1 of Calonectris borealis. NCBI lineage: Eukaryota > Metazoa > Chordata > Aves > Procellariiformes > Procellariidae > Calonectris > Calonectris borealis. The sequence goes on from NC_134313.1 coordinate 143,349,535, forward strand.
TAGGATCATCAGACAAACAACTGCAATTATGTTGACAAGTATATTACACTGTTTTAGATATTCAGCGCTCTCATCACCAAATCCAGTGTCCTCTCTTTCTTCACCCAAAAGCTGTGCTTTGTCTGATGAGTGTTCCTGATCCTCAGTTTTTAACAACTGAGGCTCTATATTTGCAGCCAGTCCTGCTTGGCTGGATTTCTGCAGCCCTGTGGAAACTATTGCCTTCAGGTTAACTATGACCCCACCAGGAGTCAACCTACAGAAAGCCAATTGCATCATCTGGGCCAAAGCTGAAATACTGAGTCGGGCCGGTCTCCTTTCTCTTTGCTATTTCCTAACAAGCCGATAATTTCCAGTATTAAGAAATCAAAGGGGTAAATCTTTACTATTTCCCCACACACAGCTCCCCAGGCTTGAATCCACTGGACATCCCAAATGTCCTCCATTATTCGTTGGATCTTTAGGTGTCAGAAAAATGCTGGATCGGTCCCTTTCCCCTGGAAATTCAGGATTTATTCAGACAGCTACAGCAACATTTGTCAACCCCAGTCTGCAGACACTACCTGCTCCAGGAGTGACAAGTTGACATGGTTGTACGCTCAATTAAACCTGCTCTTCCCTTTTAAACAAGTGCATTAGACTACTAAATTATGTGCAAGTTTTCTCGTACACTTTGACTACATTAAACTTGAGATGCCAAACTTTGGCTGCAAACCTTAACTTGCATGTTTGGAGAGGAAAGACTTAACACAGCTTTTTTGACAGATATTGAAGTAAAATAAAAATTGCTTTAGAGTTTTTTCCATTTTATAGAAAACATGCAGCTTCCCCAGAAACAATTCTTAAATGTGTGATGTGTAAAGCAAAGTATGAAAGCCCTACTTTCCAGAAGTCTCAAGAACATGCAATTCCAGCTGACATTGGAGATGGAGAACCATTACCTGAAAATCTAGTCCTGATGTTCCACAAAACTTGCTTTTAAAACTTTATCAGCTATACATAACACTATACTCGGTTGGCAGGTGCGGTATTTTTGCTTTAGGGCTCTTTTCTTACAATTAGTCTCCCATGAATGGGCCCTTTCCTTCGTGTAGAACCCCGCTGAGGTCATCAAAGGATTTGTGTCTAAAAATAGAGGTAAGTGTAACAATTCGCTAAAATTATATTCTGGGCTGGCTGACTGGCCTGTGGATGTAAATGTCCTTTTGGGAAAATGGGACATTTTTATAAGAAAAGCTATTTCTACTGAAATTCTTTAGGGTTTTTGTTGTCAGATAAATGAATGAGAACTTAACACAGCAGAAGCAGCAAGCTGCTCCTGGTGCTACTCTGTCTTTCTAGGGTATTCATAACTCTTTCTTTAACAGAGGGAAGAGTTAAGCAAGCGTCTCTGTCTCCAAAAATAATTTCTAATCTTCTCTTAAAGGGGTGGGTGGAGCCGTTGTTTCCAAGGAATAAAAGGTGCTTGAGGATCTTTCAGAAACTGAAGGTCATCACGAATTCCTTATTTGACAGATTCAGACTTCCAGAAAGACCATTTTCCACACACTGAACCTCCTGAGGAGAACTAGAGATTGATAGCCTACCTCCCTTTCCCACTACCACGAGCGGCCTCAGAGGGACATGTTGTGTCCATCACCCCCACCACAGGTTGGGGTGTCACCTTGCCACAGCTCAACCTCCAAAGTTGGAGGCTCCAAACTCCTCTCTGCTTCATGAAGCTGTTTGATTTTCAAAAAGTCAGAGTTTCCTGTAATTCAGGAGGCCACTGAGAGGCATTTGTGCCCGAGAGACCAAATGCTGGATGGAAAGGCTGTTGTAGGAATAGCACCACTGAGCTGAAGTGCTTCAGGTGTATTGGCATTTACTTGTAAGAATCAGTCACGTTCCCTGGTCTTCCCACCCCACCTGAGAAAGGAGGATGAACCACTTCACGGACATTTCACTGGTCTAAATTTAATCTTAACCAGAAGTAGCTGACAGTGCAACAAACACCAATGGGGGGAACTGAACTACAAAGTGATGAAAATATCGTAAGCGACAGGCAGTGGTGGCAGAGGAATGGGAACTGATTGCAGTATCTAGGCACATTGGCCCTTCAGGAGTAGAGGAGTAGCCAGACCTGCTTTGTTACAAACCGCTCAGGACATGGTTCCTGAGCATCGGGAGGCTGAACTGCATCTCCCTTGTGCTGGCTTGCAGAGTACAGCCAGATGTTGCTGTGGCACCCCCTGGTCTGGCCGTGGCCGCCACCTGAAAAGTCCCATGCCACGAAAAAGAATAAATGGCACAGGCAGCGGGAGGCAGCAGCGACCACCAGAAATGCAACAGCGGTGCACGTCAGACCATGGTACCTGACATGTCTCACTGGCCCTTTCCTGGGGAGGAGGAAGTTGTCCTACCAGTGCCCCACACCCTTGGCTCACACAGCGGGCAGCGGGGACGCATTGCTGGAGGTAGGGGAAGGTACACTGTTCAGTGAGGTGGGACATATCCACCAACTCTGTGAAGACTCAAGAAAAAACTCTTCCAGAGAGAACAGCATGGAGTCATCCCAGTCCATCCCAACCATTCTTCAGTAATTGTTAATATGGTTTGCAGCCACTGGCTTTAAACGATGTAAAGAGAGTCGGAGAAGGTGAGGATATGGCTGTAGCATATTTAATTTTCATTCTCTGGGTATCTCCTCCCAGGAAACACCTTCAAAGCCTTTGGATTCATAAGAAATAGCAGCAGAGGAAGGTTTCCCTCTGGAAAGCATAGAAGCAGAAGAGGTCTTTTGCGAGGCCATGCTTTTCAGTAGGGCCAGAGGGTATGACCTTCAAGTCCATGCAGCAGAAACACAAACCTTTCACTAACATTTACAAAAATCTATGGTGAGCCAGAAGCAAAGCAACACTGTCCTCCTGCCACAAGTGACAGAAAGGTCTCTGTCCCCTAAATGGAGGAGCCCAGGAGTGTTCAGGGTTGGCTCCAGAGGAACCTCTCGACCCAAAGAGTGATACCAGGTAAGCCTGTGGGATCCACCAAGAGGAATGTCTGTGTGCAGCTGATAACTTTTAGTTGCTAAAGACCAACTAAATCTTAAATATAATCTTACCCGACCCCAACCTCAAAATTCCATGGGAAAAATGGAAAAAAAATCCTCTGCCAAAATGTTCTTATAATAGACCTGGGAATGTCTTTTATTTCCTCCAAATGTAAAACACTCAAAGATATCTGGGCAAGGAATGGAAAAGACATATGTCTCTGAGTCTCCCAGACTTCCAGGAAGATTTAGATGCCTTTGAATGCAATGTGACCAAAATGATGATAATATTTTGTATATCAATGTTTTGATTTGAAATGTTTGCAACTGAAATAAGCAATGCAATTCATACCCTTTTCTCAAAAATTCATGTGGGTTTTTGCTAATTTTGAGTTGGAGGATTTACACTCCAGATGATACACAAACGCTTAACTAACAATGCTGTGTTTAGAGAGCACTGCATTCATCGAAATGGATCTGGAGGATGAGAGCAATATTTCCATTTGGAACCTGAAAGAGGACTGCAAACTCTGCTGTGGGGAGGGGAAAGAACTGCATGGTCTGAATGAAACCCTAAAAGAGCAACAATGACTGAAGAGATGGAGAACCAGAGGAAAACAGGGCTGTGAACACTGCTTTTAGCAGATGGGTCTGGTGGTATCAAAATAAGTTAAATGATCGCTAAGAGGGAGTGGAAGCTACAGATATTTGACACAGGAGAGGTCATTGGCCATAAGATTGGACCTGATCAAATGGAGTAAAGGCAGAGGAAAACAAGGAGTTGGAGAAGGAAAAACACATTTGGTTTTCTCTGGATTACCATTCTACAGCTTGAATGCGCTAAATATGTACATCTTAGGCATGATATGAAACTTATCTACCAACTGTTTGTGAAGAACTTAGAATGAGAAGCACTATTATGTCAATAAAAAATACACTTTGCATCTTCAAAAAGGTGCTGTTATTTCTGGATATGATTTTCGGATGTGCCTGATCCCCAGCGAGTATTGCTCTCAGTCAAGTCAAAAGGAGTTTTACTATAAAAGCTTGATGTTTTTTGAAAATCACACCTAATATTCCCTCAAAAGTTATAAGAGAAATTACTTTAAATCTAGGGAAATGCAGTATCTGCAATACAAATTGACAGGATTAGATATAAATGCTGTACCTACAGATAGACACAAATGCTCATTTGCAAACAGACCGAGACAGCCGATACCAGGCGCTGGTGCTACTGAACTGCTGTGGTAGATTTGGCATTCTTATCTCATTCTCGCTTCAAAGTCCAATTGTGCTTGCAATTGTTGTTCTGATTATTTAGCAGTAATATTGTTCTCCATGTTGCTATACTAAGAGATGTTTCTTATGCGGGAGACAAATACATTTCCTTCTTTTTAAACAGTGCCTTCTCCCCTTCTCTTTGTCTCTGTCTATAAGCCAAAACGTATATTAAAAATGTGTTGTCCCCTAATTCCCCTCGTGTAAAAATCACGTATTGTGACAGACCTTCTACCCTGCTTTGATTCCTATGCCAACATTGCGTCGTACACTGCCCGAGCAGAGAATACATGGCAGTTTCCTGCTGGGGATTTTTCCAGTGTGGCAGATTTCCCGAGCGCGCAGAAGGAGCCTGGCCGGTGCCCATCTCGCTGCCCTGCTGCCTCCAGCGTGGGAGCAGGACGTGGCAGAGGGGCTGGGGTGGCCCAGCCACCGCTCGGGTGAGCTGCAGCATGCCGGAGCTATGGGGAAGCGGGAGGCTAGATTTCTTCCCAGATCCTCTGGTCTCACCGGGACTTCAAAACAAAGCCCGCTACCTGCCCTTAAATATATTGGGTGTCGTGGTTTAAGCCGGCAGGCAGCTAAACACCACACAGCTGTTCGTTCACTCCCCCCAAGTGGGATGTGGGAGAGAATCAGAAAAAAGGTAAAACTGGTGGGTTGAGATAAAGACAATTTAATAGGACAGAAAAGGAAGGGAAAATAATAATAATGATAAAAGAATATACAAAACGAGTCATACACAACACAATTGCTCACCACCCACCGACCGATGCCCGGCCAGTTCCCAAGCAGCAGCTGTGCACCCCCGGCCAACGCCCCCCAGTTTTTTGTTCAGCATGACGTCATATGGTATGGAATGCCAGTTTGGCCAGTTTGGGTCAGCTGCCCTGGCTGTGTCCCCTCCTAGCTTCTTGTGCACCTCCTCCTCGCTGGCAGGGCAGTATGAGAAGCTGAAAAGTCCTTGACTTAATGTAAGCACTGCTCAGTGTGTTTTCAACATTATTCTTATCCTAAATCCAAACCACAGCACTATACCAGCTACTAGGAAGAAAATTAACTCTATCCCAGCCAAAAGCAGGACAGTGGGGATTCTGAAGCTGAATGCAATTGCCATCCCCTTAAGCCCTATTTCAAATGTGGGATGCACACAGGCCATAGCCACTGCCAAATTTCCAGTGTCTTCTGTGAATGACACCAAGGTGATAGACATCATATGAAAGAACTGATAACTAGAATGTGTCCTAAATTCAGAGCGTGCAGAGAAAGAGTGGAGAGAGGTAGTAGCTAGCTGGCACTATTTTCATAATTATAAGTAAATAGGCTTTTAGCATCAGCAAAGCCCCCATAATCTAATACTAGTAATCTAATCAAAGAGCTTGTGAAAAACAGATTCTATATCCATATGATGATGTGATGACCTATAAAATGATGATAGATGTTCCTAGCTGGCATTGGTAACTAGGAGAGAAAAACAGGTTTATTGTGTGCATTATCTGAAAATGTAAATAACATAGTTATACGCTAATCTGTCCGCAGGACTGTGGAGTTCCAGTTGTTAAGTCTGCAGATGGGTTGGATAGAGATATATAAAGTAGGAAATAAAAAGGCATTATAAAACATAGAATAGAATAGAATAGAATAGAATAGAATAGAATAGAATAGAATAGAATAGAATAGAATAGAATAGTAGAATAGGCTATTTCAGTTGTAAGGGACCTACAATGATCATCTAGTCAACTGCCTGACCACTTCGGGGCTGACCAAAAGTTAAAGCATGTTATAAGGACATTGTCCAAATGCCTCTTAAACACTGACAGGCTTGGGGCATTGAAGGAAGCCTGTTCCAATGTTTGATCACCCTCTGTTCAAACCTTTTAAAACATCATTGCTGAAGGCCTATGCTAGCAGAAACAGCCCCTCTCCCACCTATTTTCTCAGCAACAGACAATATCAGTAAAAAAATTTGCACCATAGTCAGCAGAAATAAACCCTGCCTAGCACGTGAGAAGCAAGCCAAGACTGGCAGAAATAAAGGACCAGCATCTCAGACTTTATCATCTTTCACTGCAAAGATAGGACACCTTTTGACCAGGTCTTCTGCAAAATAAATGTCTTTTAATATGAAACATTAAATCTAGAATTGGTATTACCAAGACAAGACACACTTTGTATACACTTCTGTCTCATACAGCAGGTGGTTGTTATACTACTTCATGCATTATTCTAAGATGCCAGATACTGTGGTGATATGTAACTAGGAAACTATTAATGAATTACTTCCATAGAGATTTCAAAAAATGAAATAACATATTGAAACAATAACGAAAAATAAATTATAGGATTAACAGACTTACCTCAAAGTCAGCTGGGGTTCAGATTAAGGAAGGATGGATTTCATCTATGTGAAATGTATAAGAAGGAACTGCAGGTCTTGCTTCTTTAAAGTACAGAGTATATATTTAGAAGTACCGAATATTTCAGTGTTTGTGTTAAATACCCTTCACTTCTGTATTTCATAGCCACGTTCTTTCTATTTTCCATTTGCTTAAAAAAAAAAAAAAAAGAAACTTTAAGTTTAGGAAAAAATTCCTGCTATCCAGCACTATGCAATTAGCATATATGAATAGGAAATGAGTTCCTGCTGCTCTGGACCATTGTTAATCCATATTGATGGAGTAGAAAACATGACATCAACTGTAAAAATCCAGGAACATTCCTTAAAATATTCAAATGATGTGCCTGGCCCTGTATTCACTCTGCATCTCAAATTCTCCTTGACTTTGTGGGTGCCTGGAATGCAGGAGGAATGCAGGATTAGGTACACAGCTAATGTGGTATGCCTACCTTGACAGCAAAAACAGTTTTCAATTCTGTCTGAAATTCTCTGAGACAAATATTCAGGTCAAAGGAACTGTACAAAAAATACACACAAATTTTGTACAGCTGCTATTTGTTCTGGGCCAGGTGCCACCATGAGCTGGATGGGGCTCTGTTTAGCTGCTGCTGAAGTGGTATGGGCATGCTGCACCATGCAGTGCTAGAGGAGCGTGGAGCTAACCACACTTTGAGCTCCCTCACTAGACCCACACCTGCTTGTTCTTTTAATGTCTTTTATTTTTTACAAACTTTATGCAAACTGGTAGCATTACAAACTTGTCTTTATTTGATGGCTTGTAAGGGTGGGAGAAAAATATCATCAACCTGATGATGGTCAAGACACCAGGCAATTCTGTATTTTCTGGGAAGTTCTCAAGAATTAGAGCTGAGGAAGTACCCTGGGAATTGCTGTGTAAAAAAGACTGAGGAGCCATCTCAAGTGGTGTATATTAGAGCAGCCCTGAGGGTGATCTTAAATGCAGCCAAAGCCAAAATTATCCCCTATAGCACTAGAGATAGAAGCAGCGCAAGAGGTTAGAATCACATTCACTTTTACCATTCGTCATTTTTTTTCATTCTCTTCTGTGCAGAGAACCGTCCCCTTTCAAACCAACAAATTGTATCTGTGTATCTTTGCCTCCATTAAAAAATGCACATAGAAATACCATAATCCATAAAAAGATGTACCTCTGAGTTCAAATCTGTCTGTGAGAGAATATCTGAGTATCCCTAGAGTCTCCAAAGAAAGGTATCCGTCTACCTAATGTCAGCCTGCCATGGCAGGGGCTGGCTCAAAGGCTTTCTCTCAAAGCCCATTTACTTAAATCGTGGTTCACAAATTGTTGACCTTCTCGACTTTAATGACATCTTCTGAACCATCATTATTGATAGGAGAAGTATGTGAGCCATTTCTCACCCAACAAATAAAGGTTCAAAAGTTTCGAGCACAAGCTAGCCCTTTACTTTTCAGACCAATCTTTCTACCCCAAAAAGTCAAAGCCATTAGTCCATTTTAGGATTTGCAGGCTGTGAAATGTCATTCTAAAAAGAACATCCATTTTTGAGTTATTGGAGTACAAAAGCTGCCTTATAAACGTATCACAGTACTATTGATAATAGCTTTGGCAAAGACCTTTCAGGTCATCTAGTCCAAACCCCAGTAAGGAACAGTTATACTAACCTTTTGTATTAGCCTTGTTTTGAACACCTCAAAACTGATGCAACTCCACGACCGAAGGGTTTGTTCCAGGACTGATTTCCTTCTCCTGTAATCCCCTAAACCTGACTTTTCCTTTCTTTAGAGTTAGGCCTCCAGTCTCTTTTTATTAACTTCAGCAGCACAAAATGTTTCTTCTCTGAATTCTTGTCAATTTTTACCTTAGGTGAGTGGAAGGTCTAGTTTGGATGGGCAGCTGGTGAACCGATGGGTTCCTCGACCTTTATAGGGCTGTTTTCACTCTCTTATTATTTTGCCAGGCTTAAACTATTTGAGCTGACACTTCTCTGCCTCTAAGTGATTTCTTTGAGGGTGCAGAATGTAAGCTGAAGGATCCAGCATTTTCCAAAATCAACAATAGGAAGAAGCATGATGTTAAGATATTTGGGTGGCATTTTTTGGCAGAGGGATCTTAAAATATGGGAGGGACTGCTTTCTGTGGAAAAATACACTTTTTTTAATCAGCACAGAAACCTGTTCATCATAATATTGGGTTCTGGAAAACCTGCAAAGAGAAAGGAGTAGGTTGGGCCAGGCAATCTGTCAAATCAATATGGACCAACTAAAAAACAGGCAGTCTTTGGGCAAGCAGACCTGACTGGGAAATGCAGCAGAGTGTTAAGTCACTTGGCTCCAGGAAAAACTGAGCTTGGTAGTTCTCACCGACTTTGTTGGGATACCAGACTAAGTCTCAAATAACTCTGCTGCAGAACAGCGAAAAGAAAATGTCAAAGCATTTCAAGGGCAAAAGCAAAATCTTTAAGTAGGAATCTTCATTTTTAACGGATGTTTTTTTGCGTAGCCTCGTGAATAAAGCATAGTGATTGCAAATTCTCATTGGATTATACTTTTAAAACAATTATTTAGCTTGCTGTGATCATCACATTTACCAATCAACTAATTCGTACTGAATTCCAGCTGAAATCTCAGAAGAATCAATTTTCACAGGATATTTCAGTGTTTCTTCTTATGCATCAGCCACGAAGTGGAGAAACGCCAAGTTTAAGCCTACTGAAGAATGGGAAGGAGAGGTTGGAGGGCCTCTGAGCAACGGGATTCAGAGCCGTCCACGCACAGAGGATACGCAGGCCTCCAGAGGTGGGGTCACCTTCCAGTCCTTGCCTGCCAGACCTTGTGCCCTGCTTCACCCCCGTTCCCCAGGCGCCGTCTCCCGCAGCCCCCGTGGAGGCAGGCAGGCGGGTGCCATGGATTTCCAGCTGCCTGTTTCCTAGTTGCTACGACAACCCACCAGAAAGTACATCAATACCTGTATCATCAAACCTCACAGACCCAGTGACAGGAGGTGTCTGTCACATGAGCCTTCAGCTCGGGCCGTAGGTGCCGGCAACGCTGCGCCGCTCCCTCCGCGGCAGGGCAGTAACACAGAGGCAGGTCACCCTGCGCGAAGCCACAGCCTGTTAGCACGTGGCAGATGCAATAGCTGGCTCCTTGCGCTCCGAGCCGCTAGCATTAAAACGCCTTCATGAGGTTTTGTTTTCTACCCTTCCTGTCCAAACTTGGGATGGATTCTATGTAAAATGAGTCATTATTTCATTTAATTCCTCGCTCCTTTCCTGAACTAGCATATCCTTTCATCCCCAGTGTAACCATCAGTGACTTTCTTTTTTTTAAAACATATATGAAATTGAATTATTATTTCAAACACTTACCAAGTTTCTGCCCAAATGAGGTATCTTTATTAGATGTTGCATTCCCTGCTTTGTGTGCTTGGCTGTGTTTAGGAAGCGAAAGCAGAGCCTACCTCTGTTTCTCAGTATAATGAAAGATCAAAGCACCGCAGAGGCTGTGTCACATAGTGTGTTTTCCCCCAGTATATGCTATTAATTTTGTTCTCAGCAAAGCTATGTCGTTTCAACTCACGAGAGGAAGGGATAGCTTCTCCCTCCATGCAAGTAGGGGGGAATGCTGCCATTGGTATATTGGACCACGGGTGAGTTTATCCCACCCAGCCTTCGGGAAAAACTGGGGAAATGAAAGCCTCTTTAGTCATTGCCAGATATCAGCTCCTAATTTTAGCCACTCAGCAGTATTTCTGAGGGTAGATGGTTGCTTTGAAAGGCCCTTGTGATGTTTCCTCAGCCATTCAAAAGCAATGCATTATTTTTAACTTGGGGCATTTTACCACCTTCTTGCCCACCAGCCTGCCTGGATTTCTCCCTTATTATGACTCCTACACTGGAAACATTTTCTTCTCTCATTATTTGAAAAGTAGAAGTTACCAAAGCTATATAAATAATTCATGAGCAAGCATGCCTGCCATGTGTGGGAATAAATTGTATGTGTTTGAGAGGAAGAGTTCAGGGGGTACAAAAATTGGAACAAACGAGTGCAAAACCAGGCTGGATTTATGGCTAATTTCTACCAGGCCAGTAAAATGCGAAGGAGAAAAAGCAGTGAAAATGGGCTTGAAGCGATGACCTAACCTGGAAGCAATTTGGGGCCAGGACAGCATGTTACATGTGTGTACACCGTCTGAGTACATGGTCTGTATAGAGGGGTAGTGCAAACCGTTATGTATATATGTACCATAATATGGCTAACCACACTCAATATTCACTACTAATGAAAACCAGTACGTAGTACCTTTTACCTCCTTCACAGTAAAGGGGATTACACAAGAGGGGGAGAAGGAAATTGGTGGTGGAAGATATCTTCATTTCAATAAAAATTATGAAAACACCAAATTAGCTACTTTCATTTGGATCCCAGTTTTAGGTGATCTATTGTGTGTTTGGGAAACTTTGCAGAGATGTTGGCCTTCACGGGCAGCTTTGTTTCTTTCTTTGTCCATTGATGCCACTAGAAGAAAAAAGCGTTGAGATACTGAGTGCCCAGCCGCTTCAAAAGGTGAGGAGAGGGCTCAGTGCTTTGCAGATTTTGGTCCAGGATTTGAACTGCAGTTCAGGTCATGCAGTTCTTTCCTGGAGAAATTCTTAATGCGTTCATTTGAAGAAAAAAATGTCAAAAGCCACAATTTGCAAAGTTGTAAGGGCGCAGAGGACAAATCCGACAGAGGATTTAATCCTCTGCATGTTGGATGCTGGGATTCTTGGCTCATGTATACCAGCCCCTTTTGCCTCCACCATGAGCACCTTTGGTGTGCCATACCCATGCGCAAGGGGCGTGGGGTATCTCCCAGCAGTGATCTGGACATCCAGCCCAGTGAGGCGGCGAGTGACTGCTCAGGAGAAGGCTGTGCGCGACACCCCGTCCCTCTCCAGGACTAATTGCCTGACTCCGGATGGTGGGGAAACTCTGCAGAGTCCTTGGGACAACAGCTGAAGTCCTCCTCTGAGTTTCTGGACATGGTAAGCTAGGCTCCATCTTAGCTCCCACAGTGTATATTTAAGAAGCTGAGATGGATCGTGCATATTCCCCAGTAACTTTTTACTCTGAAATACTGAAATGAGATTGGGAGCTGCCAGGCACTGCCTCCCAGTGACCACCCAGCAGCCAGGCTATATTGATGGTGGCTTCGAGGCTTGTTTGGGAGAGGAGTGGGTACGCCTGCCTCCCTCTCCTCCGCCCACCAGCTTCACCCTGGGCTCAAGAAGACACTCTGAGTCCTTCAGACAGATCAGGCCCCAGCTGGGCTCCCTCACTTGAAGAACAAGTGTTGAGCCCATGATATCTCTGAATGGGATGGAGAGCCAGCCCTGCCTTTTCAGGACAGCCCTTGGCATGGGGCTTGTCCCATGAGTGTGCTGTGGCCAGTCTCTGGGAGCATCAGCTGAATTAGACCCTCATGGGACTTAGGTGGAGGGAAAACTGAATTCTGTCTCGAGCAGGAGCAGAGTGCCAAGGGTCCAATCTGAGAAGGAAAGGTGAGGTTCAGGGATTTAAGTTCAGCCTTCCAGGGACAGGTGTTTTGGTTAATACCTGTCTGGGCTCCCGCTATTGCCAGTGGCGATAAATGGGATAAAGCACCCCAGACAGACACCCATTTCTTTCCACTGACTATTGCCATCACTTAGACAACTTTCTTCACCTACATGTGACTTCTGGTTACTTCCAGATGGCTAAAATTAAACTAGCTGGATCCTGTTCTGGGTACCTGAAAGCAAAAGTCAAGCAGGGAGGCACTGAGGCATCCCTCACCTATTTTAAGAGTTAAGCAGCCCCTGGAAATGGGCCTTTTGGCTCACAGGCTTTGCTTTAAGCAACTCTGTCCTGGCTAAGTCTTGTTTCAAACAAGGCTGCTGGTGCGCTCACTTCCTGATGGGAAGTCAGGAAGAATAGATAAGGCAAAGCAAATGCTGAAGATTTGGCCCACTGAGTTTTAAAATAGAGAGAGAGGTCTCAAACTGCACGTGGACTCCCATGCGGAGGCATGTGCAATGCAGCGCCAAGATAAGCTTAGCGTTTGCCTGTTATCAGTATGTACATCACCTTTGACATTGCTTGACAAAAACATGTTTTATAAAACAGGCACGTTCCTTCTCCACAGCTCATAGAGATACAGAAACTGAAATCATATTTTATGAATGGAAAATGAAATTAGCCTGAAATTACAGTGATAAATGTAGCTTTAGAAAATCTTAATTCACTTCAGTCGAGTGATTAACTTCTGCCACTCCACAGTACTCAGTTATTGCAAAGTCATTTGGTGACATTAAACAATTAAACTTTAGACCTGGGAATAATTTTGCAAATCTTTATAGAACCATAAAGTTCATTATTGTTTTACATGCTTGCGATGAAATATGGTGCGTAACTCCAGCTGTTTGCTCTAGCATAAAGCCAGCCTGGATAGAAAACGATAAGCTCTGGGCAAACTACCAACTCTCCATCAGTCCAGCTCTCCCAAATGGCTATTCTCTGCAGGGCAGAGAGTTTCTTTGTTTCTCATAGCGAAAAGTTCCTGGAAAATAGTTTCTACTGTAATAGTCTGACCAGAATGATAACTGCGGGCAATGGTAGTCAGAAACAATCCTGGGGGCGAATGGGCTCTGCTGGGGCCAGTTCCACCGCTGGCGAGCACCGGTTAGCCGGGAGGTGTTTCAGAGGCTGCAATTCACCTCGCCTGGCATTCAGAGCACTGGAAACGCAGGCATTTTAACTTCGCTTTGCAATATTCAGCCTGGTGCCTTTCTTCGTGTCATTATTCCACCACAACAGGAACGTTTTCATTGTAAATAGCCCTATTTCTGAGGAAGAAAACTGGGGCCCTTTAGGAGGAAAATTGTTGTTTTACTGAAAACACATGTGAAATGTCATGATTTCTCATTTTTTCACCACCAAATTACCATTTTGTGTGACACGCAACAAAACCAGAACATATGTATGGGTGTGAAAGCGGGTAATAACACAGCAGAAAAAATGTAGTGAATGTTCTCAGCGATTTTTCAAGATCCCGCTCTTTTTAACAGAGTGGATCTAATACACATTAAACTAATAAGCAATATGTATTTGATTTCCGTAACGTCCTTGTTGACAGTAAAGGCAGCTAATTAGCGTAATTGATATTTGTATTTACTTCTCAGCTGTTTTCTTGCGTAGTTTTGGAGAGAGGCTGTTTGTGCTTGCTATCCAGGAGCTGGGTATACGGAGCAACCATGCCAGTGACACAAGCGTTTTTTAGGGATGAGTACGGACCCCAGGAGGTTTTGGTGAGCCCGTGAAGCCTGGCCACCATCCCCACCTGGCCCTTCTTCATTCCCGGGGCCACCAGGCAGGGTCTACAGCTCGGAAACTAATTTCTGAAGCCTGGAAAAACTAATTTCCAAGCAGAAGCTTATTTCCAAGCAGAAGCTTATTTTTTTTTCATGTTCTGGCTACCAAATGTTATTTATAATAAGCTGCAAGACTCCAGAGGTGATACCACCGTGGCAACAAATCGCTGCATGACAATACTACTTACTGTAGCAAGAAACAGCTTTTCTCTGTGACCGCATTTCTAATTGGGCTGTAAGAAATAGCATTAGAGCAGTGGTGTATAAGCAAGAATCATATTTGTATGGGGCTCATGGCTCGCTGTGGCTCATCCAGATACCACTTTACAACTTCAGTCATCAAATCAGCAGAACCACAACAGGCTCTGGTACAAGCCAAAGGGGAAAGTGCCATTGTAAAACTGAATACAGCTGCTTCCATAATAGAACTAATTGCATATTGCATCGCAGAGCTAAATTAGTAGTGAAAACAGTTATAAAACCAACAGACAGTGAAACATGACTCACCGAGGAATTGCTGCCAGTTCGGCGAATTCTCATTGGCCCCAGTTCAACAGCCCACACCTGCATTTTCTGAATAGTAAATATATAATAAGGCATAATTACTAGAAAAATACACAGCACTCCAAATGTGACAACACGCTACTTGTTTATTGGGATAGTGAATAGTATATAATAAGTTTGACCCAAAGTACTTCTGAGCCACCTGGGGTCACAACGCAGAGGGGAGACGGACAGCACAATCCTGAAGCATGTAATCCACGAGAGGTTATCTGTAACGTAGCTGACGGCTGCTTCCAATTGACATGCTAAAGTGATGCAAACCTCCCCATGCTACTAAATCAAAGGAGAGTAAATAGGAAGAAAGCATAAACAATAATCACTGTTAAAAAAAAAAAAATCAGATATTTATAGCCTGGCTTAAATATTCAAGCTGCAATGACTTGGGATGTCTCAGCTGACTTTACTCACAGTAATAGCTCCCTCAATAAAAAACAGATGTAGAAAGCGAATTTCATCTGTTCCTTCTGCTTATGGTCCCTTTCTCCCCTCTCTTTCCAGAGAAGTTTTGCGACTATGCTGCCCACAAGTCCCCAAGAGAGGTGGAAATTGGACCCAGGATTCAGGGAGTGCACGCGTGGGGTTTGCTCTCTCCGCTGCAGACCTCGGAGCCGGTGCCGGCTGCTGGAGCCAAACCCCTGCTCGGGCTGCGAGAGTGGCAGTACCTGGGCACTGCTCCAGGCCCAGCAATGATTCCCGGCTTGAACAGTGATTTTGAAGGACATTGACGTGCTTGGGTCCAGTCTTCCCTTTCTCCCATAAAATTCCTTCCTCGCTTATTTCTGCAGAGGTGGGAAATCTTTGCTTCTCCCGCACCTTTATCAGCTCAAAGTCACTGCGATACTCTGACTGCTGCTTTCAAAATCTATTTTTATGCCTGTCTCTGGACATGATTGGGGAACAGCTCAACAGGCACATTAACATTTCTCGCCTCACCTCCAGAGCAGCAGCTTTCACTGACCAAGAAATTCAGACATCTACATTCATTTAGCATTTCCACTAGTGCTTCTGCACGTAGTTCACGGAAATAATTTCTCTTCTACAGCTTAGCTCTCAGAGGTGCCGGGGTCTCTACCCTGAGCCACTTTAAACTCGCGAGCAGTCTGACTGAGCTCAGGTCATTTGATGGCTCAGGTCAGAGAGCTGAGCAGCTGGCAGGACTAATCCCGCAAGAGGAGGAAAAAATTAATTTGGGTACCTTCAAGAAACAGCTCTCCCTGCTTTCAGCAGTCTGATACGGCACCACCACCTCAAACAAACCTGTATTCTTCTGTTTTTCACTCCCACGAGCACTATCTTTTGAAATTGTTCCTTGAGCATTGAAAAATCCTCATCATTTCAAGATTATTCCCTTTAGTAGCAAGGAAGAGGAGCTTTACCTGTGCTTCTGGGGCAGCACGTGCTACAGCTGAAACAGCTGACTCTTACCAGGTCAGTAGAGCAACCCCGTGCTCGGGGTCTCAATACTAGCTATTCTCTGTGCAGCTCCTTCCTTTACCTGTTCTGTTCTAGATTTTGGATCCTTGTAATGCCTCTTACTCCATTGCTTTTGGGGAACAACAGCAAGAGGTGTGCAATACCCAGATGGGGTGTCCCTCAAATCAGGCATGGTTGGTGCTGTTTCACTCCACACTTCCATGGTCTTGAGGACCAACTGGAATCAGGGGGTTCATTTACTTGACTGGGCACATATGGACATTTTGCAGTACATCACATTTCTGCCATGGCTTCAAAAAAATGTCAGATATTTAAATTGTGTACCGATCAGAAGCAGGTACAAGGTGGAAGGCTCTCCACCTTCCATAAGACAATGCAAAGCTATGTAAAGGTACATTTTTATACATCATGGCTTTCCAAGCATTTCCTCCTTTTCTGTCCAGAAATTTTGACTTGGTAGATTTTTAGAATCGCCCATGTTTATCTGGGATTTCCAGACATCTGCGTGTGCTATCAAACTGGCAGCCACGCTGAATCAGATTTACTGGGCATGCACGGAACTGTATGCAGTCTGGAAATGCCATAGGGGGGTAAGGTAGATCCATGGGCCCCTCACTACAAGAAGGACATTGAGGTGCTGGAGCGTGTCCAGAGAAGGGCAATGAAGCTGGTGAAGGGCCTGGAGCACAAGTCTTATGAGGAACGGCTGAGGGAACTGGGGTTTTTTAGTCTGGAGAAGAGGAGGCTGAGGGGAGACCTCATCGCGCTCTACAACTACCTGAAAGGAGGTTGTAGCGAGGTGGGTGTTGGTCTCTTCTGCCAAGTAACTAGCGATGGGATGAGAGGAAATGGCCTCAAGTTGCGCCAAGGGAGGTTTAGGCTGGACATTAGGAGAAATTTCTTTACTGAAAGAGTGGTCAGGCCTTGGAACAGGCTGCCCAGGGAAGTGGTTGAGTCACCATCCCTGGAAGTATTTAAAAGACGTGTAGATGAGGCCCTTAGGGACATGGTTTAGTGGGCATGGTAGTGTTGGGTTGATGGTTGGACTCGATGATCTTAAAGGTCTTTTCCAACCTTAATGATTCTATGATTCTATGATTTTATTCCTGTGCAGAGTAAAGCAGCCGGTTGAAACAATGGGAGCTTTATTACTGACACGACAGGGCCAGGATTTCACTCTGCGTTTCAAGAAAACATTTTAAGGAGTAAGATTTTGCCCATGATAGTACTATTTTAGGGATTATTGAGTACAGTAGCTTTTTACTTCTGGAGATCCAGGTTCAAATTCATGTTGTAGGACTACAGATCTTGTTCTGGTCCCACCTCCATACATTTTCTTTTAATTTCCATAGACACAATTTTGAGGGGCGTACTGCCTGCCCTGATGAGCTCAGACTAGAGCAAGAAGAGATGCTATAGTTCAAGACTGAAAGGCATCAGGAGCACTGTGTAGAGAATTGCTTGCATTAAATTTTATGCTGGCAAGTAGCAGAAGCCTCACACAGAGTTAGAAAGAAAAAATCTCTTAGCTCTGAATTAAAACCGTGCTACCAGGAAGGAAGGAAGGGAGGGAAGGAAAAGAGCGGGCATCATGCTCTGAGTTCTCCCTTGGTTTAAGACACTGAGAAATAGCTAAAACATAAGTGTAGGGCAACCGGTAGCCTAAATCCATCTGAGGTGTTAAGTCATTTGTGTGCTACAGGGGAGAAATTAGCTTGCAAAACAGAAACATTTGTCCTATTGTTTACGCTCAATCTGCACATGTTAAACATTAATATTTTCTTGTGTTCAGTGACAGTTTTCCTCCTGCTATGCATGCATACATATGTGTGTGGAGTGCTTGCACACATTTAAAGCCACTTTTCTCTGGTAAACTTTTAGGAGCTTAAGTGTAAAATATTAAGCAAGCAAGCATTTCTGTGAAGCTTTGGAAGATATTCAGAAAGTCTTGTTATCAGCTTCTCGTTGGCAGGTTCATGGTATTGCTTAAAACCCGGTGCCAGCCAGCACTAACAAACACCCTTTATTCCTCCACCACATCAGTTCCTCAACACTGAATATTTCTACTCATATGGCAATATTTTAGCAAGCTGTTGAGTTTTACTTCAGTGTAACTTCAGGGACCAAAGAGCTGCTCTTTTTCAAAGTTTCAGAGGAATGGAATAAATTTAGGTTAAGTAACGATGATTATTCTAGGCAAAGATTTCCTTCATTTAATCTTCCCATAACCAAAAAATGCAAGCAGCATTACCACTCATTTAAAAAAACTAATGAATTTCCAAGGGAAATTAGAGAATCAGTCCTAAAGTATTTGGATTAGGGAATCTAATTCTGCAGCCTCTTTGCATATGAAGCAAAAAGCAGAGTGGATGAGAGCCACATGCTACGCAGTTTCTTAGCCTGGCAGATTTATTTTTCATTCCCCCTCTCTCTGGCCAGAATCTCTGTTTCATTCTCAGCTCCCTTCTTGCCCCAATAATGTTGTTTTTCTTTAATTTCCCTAGAGCGGCTGTAAATTCAGACCTGTATTTAAACTTTTGCAGAGGTCTGACCTTTATTCTTATGCTTGACCTCCAGTGCCAGAACTTGGCCTCGTCTTCAGAAACGATCTGGGTGTTTGGTCACCAGCAGGTGAGTCCTGGGTGCACCTTGAGTGAGGAAGCGGTGGATGCCTTGCTGCCTAAAGAGACGTTTACATGCCTACAAAACACACCGACTAGCACGGTGAAGTCCATCTTTCAAAAATTACCCCATCTCCTTTCGATTTTGAAGCATTCCCAAGGAAAGTCAACAAACCAAGACCAGATGTATCTCCTCCGGCAGCGCCAGGGGGGCCCGCCCAAGTTCTGAAATTGCCGCGGTTTTTAATTGCCTTACAATGGGGCAGCACCCAGGAATGCGGGGCACGCTGGTGGGCTCCAGCACCCTCCCGGCAGGAACGGCAGTGTGGTGGCTCCCCGGGAAGCTGTCTCAGGAGCTGTGGCACTAGGGGGTCCACGTTTGTTGCATCTCCATATCACGTTTGCTTAGTTTAAAATGTAAACCTTTTTTCTGTCTCTGGTTCTACAGACCAGCGTGCAGTAGGAAACCAGTGAATGATGTTTTGAGACAACTGTATATCTGCAGAACAGTACAACTACCCCCAGGTGCCCCTTTGTTTTCATACAGCACCTCTGCAGCAAGTCCACCCTGCTCTACTTGTACAACCTCCAAACTGAGCAGTTGTCTTCAGACAGCTAATATTTCAGTCCTGCTGCTGGGCCAGCCAGTCTTTCCTCAGCCACAGGTCAGTTTGACTCTAGAAAGGTTTCAGGCAGTGAGGAGCGCAGGATATGGGAGGAGGGATTTCTCCCATGCTGAGGAACCAACCATCCTTCCTCTCTCCCATAAAATCAAGCTCAGGATCAGGTAATAATACACCCTGCAGAGAAAGAGGGCAAGGGAAGGAGGAGGTTCTTCCGGCCACGTTGCTGGACTAGGTCTCAGAGACCTGGGTTTAGTCCGTTGCTAGACCTTGGGTTGCCTGGGTGTTGTTTAGGGTTTTATCCAGATCATACCGAGCCTTTCCATCGATTTGGACGTGCTGTGGGTAGCTCTGCCTCAGCTCCCAAAGGAGCCAAGCAATGCTGCTTCCCCACTCCTGAGCCCCTGTGCCACCTTGTCTATTCAAATCATAACAAGTTTGAGGGAAAATACGTTTCTGGCAGGAACAGTGTGCCAAATTTTATGAGATGGGACCCACAGGTCTTTCTTTGACAGGTGTCGTGTGGTTCCTGCTCCTGCAATGATGTTGGAGTCCAGGAGGGTGGTGATGGGAGCAAGGATGGGGAGGCAGGGACCTCGAGGAGCTCTGTCCCTGACACCGAGGAAACTGTGCCCAGAAAATATTCACAATGTCATTTCAAAGTGATGGTCAGATTCCCAGAAATTTGTGTCTCTTCATGGACATTTGCCAGACAGGAGAACATGGCAGCATCCTTCTAATAAATTGTTCCTGCGAATGATTTGCCTGACTCCTGCATGCGTGTGTGCGTGCGTATCAGGCACTGCTATGAAGGTCTCTTTTAGGGATATCTCAGGCGGCTCTCAAAGCCCTAAAATATGATGGTGAAGGAAATTCTGGAAACCAGGGTAAAACCAGAAATGGATGCAAACACAATTAGAATGTATGGTGTGCTGTCTGCATCTTTAATACATGTTTGTCTGCAATGAAATACAATTAACGTGTAAGATAATGCAGTTTACCTCATTTAGCTCTTCACTGGGTTTATAAACAAATTCTGCCGGTTAACTGTCCCTGTTAAGCAGATGCACTCACCATACATGAGCTAAAATACACCACAGACCGCAAACTGGAACAGGTGCAGGGATTATAATGGGATGATGATTTGTCAATTTACCAGCTCTACATGTTGACAACAATGAATGCATTTTATTTAAAACACTCGACATTGAAAAGCACTTTTTTTCTCAGTCTAGGGAGACCAAGGTGAGGGAAAAAAACACAATAAAACTTCATAATGCATGCTAACTTCTGATTTTAAATGCTGGTACAGAAGATGCCCAAAAAATATTTCCGATAAATTCTATGTAGTAATTAAGAAAGCCAAATAGGCCATCCATTTTGAAATGGAGAGATTACTGGAGGAAAACATAAAGAGAGCTTCTGATTCCTCTAAGGAAGTCCTGTGAGCAAGGAAGCTATGGTAGAGACGAAGCCGTGCAGGGAGAGCTGCTGAGGGAGAAGGCTGTGCATAGCATGAGATGAACTCCACAGAGAACTGACTGCTTATGTTAACTTTTATTCACATCATAGTTGATCCCAATGCTGGTTTTGTGCTTACCTGAAGTGCCGTAGAGTCTGATTTCCACATGCGTCCTGTGGCCAAATGATGCTCATAGGCACCTCTCCAATTCAGAGACACCAGGAAAGGCAACAGCTCTAAGCCAAGTACCAATCTGCATCTTTGGGCACCTAAATACAGGGAAATTTGGGTTCTAGTGCCCAGATCCCCAAAAAGGATCAATGCTTCATGCTCAGCCTTGCTCAGAAGCATGCTGAGGGACAGACATCTCTCTCCAAGGATGTCTTCTTGAAACCCATACCTTTGCTTTGTGATGTTAGCTTATATAGCATATTAATGGCTATTAATTGTTTCATCAGTCTCAATGATTTCACTTAGTTCTCCAAGAACAAATCAGTTTAGGTGAAATTTCTTTGTCTTTGCTTTTAAGCTAGGGCTGGGTCCTCACCCAGCATGAATTCCATTGTAGTCAAAGGAGCTAAGCCAAGTACGTTACTAGGGAACATTGTGCCTATAGTGTGAATAACAGCTGAAATGTTACTATTCTCAGCCGCTTTTTCAAATAAATTATGCTAGGTTTAAGTGTAGATAATGAAAGCCTGGAATCAGCCTTGGTGTAAATGGGTATAACTCCTTTGACAGCAGGAAGGTTGCATTTGGTTACCCCACAGCTGAATTTAGCCCAGTCAGTTCAGCTTGGCATTATCAGTGGGAAGATGTGGCTGCGAGTTCATGAAATGTCACAGTCTTTTAGCTATAAAGGTGACACTTTAAATTGTCTTAAAGAGTAAGTGTGCATTTAATTTACATTTAACAGGATGGTTACTGTATATCATTTAAATACGAAATCAGTCTAAGGTTTAGTATGTGCACTAAGGTTTAAGAGTTACAGAAATTGGGGAGAACAGGCCAAATTCCCCCTAGTAAAAGGGTATTGGCTCAGTGGAGCCCCAAAAGGGAACATTTTGGCCCTTTTTTGTTTTGTGGGGGTTTTTTTTTGTTTGGTTTTTTTTCAGAATCTTTCAGCACAGGACATCATAGAAAAAGCTTGAGACAAACTAAACACTTTCTTGCTCATGTTTTCATCTACCTACTAAACCTAAAGAAAGATTAGTATTCCCAAAGGCTGACTATTCTACTGCTGACACAGTTGGCTGCCCAAAAAATTTGCGGCTGTATTCTTCAATCACATTTCAACTGCAGATGCACCTTTTAAAATTGCATATCTAGGTCCTAAAGGCGTAGGATATGTAGCCAGAGACACAGAGGGTTTTTTTGGGGGAGAAAAGCCAGATTTTTCATTTTGAGGTGAAATTTCAAAATGTAAAAACCGTGATCATTCCAGAATAGAACAAAACCCAAATCATTTCTCAGAAATGGAAATTTCAGAGTACAAGTTGATAGACGTGTTTGTTCCAGTATTTGGTTTTTTTATATCATTAAACCTATTTTATTATAATATGCAATGAAAACTTTGTAATAAAAAGTCACCTTTCTCCGAAATTTAAGTGCTGTGTTCTAAGAAGGTAGAAAGATTTCTTTTTCTCTCTTCTGTTTCAAAACAGATTCTCATCAAAGGTCGGAACTTTCTGCAAAATATTTTTACCTTTGACAGAAGAGCAGTTTTAGGCAGGAAAACAGTTTGTGTACAAGATTGCTGCTAGCTTTAGCAATCAGAGTAGTATCAGGAGTGCACATGCTAAATGCCTACATACACACAGAGGATGGATGTTCGAACGCGATTGTGCCTGCAGGTACTTTAACCGAGTGCTGGAATTTCTATCCTATGCAGAAATGCTCTTCAGCTTCCCGTTATCTTCCTCTCAGCAAGATTTCCAATATTCCTGGACATTAAGGAAAAAAATGAAGAGGCAGAGAAAAACATTCTTGTCTCCTTTTAAAGGCGAGCGTCATGGCTCCCTACCTGAATCTTTTTTTCTTTTAGGAATTTAAGGCTGGGAATTAAGACTGGCCAGAGCAGCAGTCATTCTAGCCCAACTGTGTGATTGTAGCAACAAATGAGAAATGGATCTTTAAACTTTTTAAAGCATATGTCAAAATCTCAAGAAGAAGAATGTGACAGCTGGCTCTTCCATCTACAGGAGGCAAATGTAAACTTCTCAGTGCCTAAAGATGGGTGAAACAACCTAATTTTAGACTACCTTCTCCTTCTGTTCATTTATGTTTTTTACATCTTGGCCATGCTGTTTTTCATTATTAAGCTTAGATTTCTGCATCATGAGCCCAATCAGCTGAGTGTTATTCAGGCAGTATTTGTTTGTAGTTTACTCTCGTAGATACGGTTAATCCTTTGTTCTCCCTAAACTTCCTCAGGGTCCGTGGCGGTTCCTTAGACAGAGAATATCAGATGAGGACCAAAGTGCTTTGTAAATCTGAATTTTGCTTTGGCACCCGCATTAACAGCTGTATGTGACAGAGTGTGTATCAGAGAACAAGCTGAAACTCTTGGCATTGAAGTGAAAATTGTCATTAATTGAAAGTATGTCAGAGGCAGTTTTTACTGATGAAACTTTATGGCTAGAACGTGTTTGATTTAGGCTTCCTTTTCATACCTTTGGATTTACAGGAGGTAGTAATATCCCTGTGAGCCACTGATAGGAAGCTTGGCCATGTTTTAAGGCTTCAGGTTGAGGAAGACGTTGGAAGGGCTGGCTCTGCTAAAGCCACTGAGAAAACACACACACTCACTTCACTGGGACCAGAGTTTCATCTGAGATTTGGTTCAGACTAATCTCTAATACGATATCTTCTGTCACAGCTTGACAAGTAAGGCTGGGATTTTCCCATTTATAGAGTAAAGCCTAAAGTAAAAGCTCTTAATGCACATAGCATTGGGGGGTCATATATTAAATGATTAGAATTTTGTTTTTAACTCCTTTGGCCTTGAATTATGATAGAAAGGTTTCACAAACAGTGCGTTTACTTCCAAGATGGCATTTTTTTATATCCTCTGGGATTTAAGATCCAATGGTCATATTTGATTTGCCAACTAAGGAAAAAAAGCTGTTGTTATTGTAAGTTACTTTAAGTCACTTTTGCTCTGCAGTGCATGCCATGTTCATGGTTTTACTTAATGGTGTGTGTAAAGTATTTTAAAGTGGTTTACCTTGTCTAGATTGATTGTCTTTATGTGTATATACATGAATATATATATAAATATGAATATATATATATGAATACATAAATAAATAAGATGTAAACTGTTTTCTCTTAACCAACCCTGAGAACCTGGGGTGGGGTTGCCTGAGATAGAATCACCTAGGATTTGGCTGCGTATGGTAAACAGCTTTTCCTTAGCATGGTCTGGAGATCATTGACCTTCGATGAACCCCTACATTGTTTGGCAACTCACCCCATGCTCAGCGCTGGCTATGTGAATCTTGCAGGGCTTCCCAAGCAGTAATTGTTCATTAGGCAGCACCTCACCACTGCAAGGCAGATAACTGCTACAGAAAGGCCTTGGCAGAGGGTTTAAGTGCCTTGTTCGCAGCAGCAGATGGAGGCAATGTCTGGGTTGGAGTCCAGGGCTCTCCCGTCTCGTCCCTACCTTCAGTCCTTGGACTTCACAGTGCCAGGAAAGAGGATGGATAACGTTGTAAGCTTCTTCCTCAGCGGCTTATTTTGAATTTTTGAGCTTGTGTATCTTGGTAAGTAGCTGTCAAATTAAACAAAATAGAAGTGGAGGAGGAAGCATTAGATGTCAGAGCCCAACTTAGTCTGCTTCCATTTAGCCTAGTTCATGCACTGACATTTTCAAACAATGCATTCAATTTTTTTATACTAGAAATGAAAAAGCATATTTTCCCCTTTCAGCCTGTGACCTCGTCTTTTGCTGATGACTTCAGTCATTGTTTGTAATAGTCAAACCCCTGGGGCAGAGAACAGAGTGATTCATTTGTACTTGGGGCACTTGGATTTATAGACCACTAAACAGACTGAAATTATTCTTGAAGCTTGCATGAGACAGTCTTCAAAAGTAGAAATGGTGCCAAACCGAAGTCCTAGACCCAGATTCAGGTTTCAGTGGGCAGTGCAACCTGTTTCCATAGCAGGCTGAGCATGTATACCAAACTTTTGGAAAGATCTCTGTTTTGATTATTCAAATTTATGAGCATTCACTTTATCAAGGAACCCACCAGTATGTAAATACTGGTCAGCTTTACTGACAATTAAGGTGAAGCATGGTGTAAATCTCTGCCAACATATCCGTGCTAGACCGAGCATAAATTATTACTCGAAAAATGTTACTGGCTTACGATGCTGCAGTGTCCTCTGCCAGCAGCTGCTGACCTCTGTAAGTTGCCACCCTCCCCGGGGGCAGCTTGTCTGGGCAATTCCTCACCCACTTCGTGCACCATCAGCCAGTTTCCCTTATCTGGCTCCTGTAGCTATCTGCTGGGCACCAGAGAAGGCTGAAACAAAGGGCAAAACTTGGTAAGTCACCGTGCGACTTCCCAGCAGCAGGGCGGGCTAAACAGGTCTACAGCACCACATGGGTGCCAGGAGCATCATCTTGTCTTTGAAGTGCCATCTTCTGGGGGATACCAACTCACTTGTTAATGAGAGAAAGCTAAAGCCAGATTATATACTCAGCTTCACCCAAATCTGAACCAGCGCTGGTTTTCATTTTGCAAACCAGAACCTGACAGGTGAGGATTTGCAAATCCAAATCTCCTTTGATTTTTGTCTGTAATAGAGGTCAAATGCAGAACTCATTGCTAACTCTGAGGAAAATTTTGAATTAAATCGGAATTGGCCTGACCTCCCTTCCGGATTCGACTTTGCGAAACCAAGCTCTGACGGACAAGCTCTTGTGAAACCCAAACAATCTCCAGTTTGGTCATCTCTGCTTTGCATATTTCAATAGCTCCTTGCCAGCTACAATGCTTATGATAATAAGAATAACAGAAACCAAAGTGAAACCACAAGTTAAGCTGCTTATTATATAATTTAATTAGACTTCACTGCACTTTCTCTTCCAATTCCCAACTTACAAGGATTGAATTGTTAGGTACATTTTTCACATTGGGATTCTGAAGAGTTTATTTTGACCTGGCAAATGATTTTAAGTCTGAGGAAAAGCAGGTCAAGCAGTGGTGAAATAAAATAGGAAGTATGCAGTTTCTTCTCACCAAGCCTGGTATCTGCGTGACTCCAGCACACAAAGAGCTGGTGTGAATTTCAGGTCCTGCGCCTGCCTTAAATCAAGGCATTTGCAGAAATTAGTCATGACATGGTTTACCCAGTGGTCTTTGCTAAAGGAGCATTTTTGGGGGGAACTTTTACATCAGATGCTCATAACTTATTGGCTTCATGAGGTCACATGTGCCACTGAGTTAGGAAGGAAGGAAAAAACATGTTGTTATTAGCGAGCCCCTCACCTCCCTCCCCCCGCCTTCCTCCCTCCCCTTATTCCTCTCGCATGTGCTGTTTCCTCCGCAATATCTGCTAAACCTGCACAGGCACGGCAAAACGGTCCCTCTTTCTTTTGCAATGCAAGGCCCAGTGTTTCCTTTTTGCAGGCACGTATGTTGATTTATCCCCCTTTCAGCCGATGGACTGATTGTCCCGTAACACACCATTTAACTTCTATGTCGCCAGGACATTCGTTGTCTCCCCTTCAGTCTTCTTTCCCCCCGCCTTGGCTTTAAAGGCCACATTTTCCAAGAGGGAGACAATCATGAGAAATAATGTTTTTTTGAAAAGGGAGTGATTGTCACTGAAACCGATACGTCTGTGCGATAACAAAAACTGTCATTGCCTCACATGGAACATGTGCCCCGGGGACTGGGAAAAACAAAGAGATCCTTAGAGAGGAGCAGCGAGCCATGTGCGTCCGCTCATCTCTGTGGCACCAGGCAGAGCCCACAAGCCATTTTTCTCATACGCCACTGGGACAGATAAATGAAGGAAGCATTTGAACGGTTCCCATTTAAGGAAGGAGTTAAATAGTTGAGTCATTCTTTTCAGCTGCATTATTCCTTCTGCAGTTTTAGAGGCACCCAGTCGCTAGAGGAAGGACCAGGGAGAAGCTGCCTCTTCCAACTGTTGGGGCTGAACTGCAGGTTCTCCATATATCGACAGAAATATCAGCCAGGGAATCTGGCCTTTTCTCCCATCCTCCTCCTAAGCATCAGCTCTTCAGTTCTCTGGAGGGAAACCGGTCACCTTCTTCTCGTGTTTGCTTTCTTAGCAGACTGAAATGATAAAAAGCACTCTTGTTTTCCTGAAGCATTTCCTAGGGACCAGAAGAGAGCAATACACCGAGTTTCTGGATGGCAAATGCCGTGCTTTCTACCATCTGTTTAATCAACTGATCTGCTGTTATCTGCCAGCTATTAGTTGTTAATTCGCTTTATTGCATCAACTGCACAGTGTCGCCTCACGTCCTTTATGTCACTTTTCTCTGGTATTACGAGATGCAAAATGAATAAGTTGCAAAACAGTAACTGCAATCACATCTGAAAATGAGCCCTAAATAAAATTAAATAATGTTAGCTGTGCTGATCAATGATCGCTATTAAGGCTATACAATAAAAGGAAACACAGCTCAGCTCTAGTTGGAGAGAATAGGACTCTGTGGGCCACTTGGAGGTCTGCATCTTTTCCCTCCGAGGGATCCTGTAGGCCTTCATTCAAACAGCCATATTTTCCCTGGTTTACGCGATAGTTACAAACAATGCTTTTATTAGTGACAGTAGTGTATGGCCGAGCTCACGGACCAAGATGTGCAAGCTCTGCCTGCAGAGGCTTTGCATACCAAAACGGGGGTGCTGAGGGAACAGGGACACAGGGCTGGCTTGCCTAGGCTGAGCTGGAGATCCGGAATTAAGGTGAAGCTCAGATAGGTCTCAGGTTCCCATACCTCGGTATACGTGTACCATGGTACTGGTATAGATACCATCAGAAGCTTGCCAGCTGCTTTAAATAGACAGTACCTGTTGCCACTGCTGCTGTTTGTTGCTGTAACTGATATTTTTGCCACTTCTAAGGGTGCACCTGGCCCAAAAACTACTGAAGACAATAAATTTTTTTTTTTTTTGCATTTTTTGGTGCTTCTTATAGCTGAGATTTCTGAACTATAGGATACAAAATTAACTATTTTATTGACAAAGGGTTAGATCCTCAAAGTTTTTAAAGTATTTAAATATTATTCACGGACCATGACTTCAATTGGCTTCTACGTTTCTGAGAAGGATCTGGAAGCCCAATACCTTTGAGAATCGTGACTAAGTAAGTATAATCAGGTGCGAAGCAGTAATTCAATAGAGACACATAAGGGAAGAGAATTCTTCATGCAAACTTGTTTCTTGTCTTATTTTCTCATATGGCAAAATCTCCAAGAGGATATTAAGGTCCATTACAAGATTGTATATAAAATGAAACATAATCCTGCACCACTTCTTATTTCTACATTCCAAGCCCCAAAGTTAAATTATGATAATATTCAGCAGCAGCAGTTGCTTACTGCTGTCAAAAGGCATAAAGCAGTAAAGAATGTGTTTTGCTGAGAACGATATAAGAAATGATATCTAGGTAGGGGGTTAAACCGGGGGAGCTTAAACATATGCACTAGCAGAAAAGGACAGCATGAAAGGTCTTTGCACCTTCGCTTGTACAGAGAGCTGGAAGGTGTTCACCTAGGACAGTCATTCAGGCTCACAGAAAACATTCCCAAAGGGCAACCCATAATAAAATCAAATTAATAAAATCAAATAGGGCGTGTCCATCATCTAGCCCTGTCCCTCTGCTTTGGGCTGCAGCTGCAGAGGTCATAACCACTGGTAACTTCCAGTGGTGCCACAGCACTTGCACGGCCATACTGGGGCCGTACTGGGGCCGCCCAGAGCCGCTGGGCAGGAGCTCTTGACTGCCTCTGCAGCGCTGCTGAACAAAAGGCCATTATTCCAAGAATTTCCATGTTATAGACAGAAAAACAAAAACCACGCAAGCTGAACGGCCATCGAGAGCAATTACAA
Organism: Calonectris borealis; assembly: GCF_964195595.1. Classification (NCBI taxonomy): domain Eukaryota; kingdom Metazoa; phylum Chordata; class Aves; order Procellariiformes; family Procellariidae; genus Calonectris; species Calonectris borealis. The sequence continues at coordinate 143,378,433 of NC_134313.1, forward strand.
CCACAGCGCACACGATGCACTATTGATTTAATCTGTTTCTCTTTTGAAATTGCCTCAGACTGGGTTTGTTTACAAGCTGTTTTATCAGATTCAGGCAATACTAATTATAAAGCAGATGCAGCAGCGTGCTCTCCATGAGGGCTATTGGGGCTCGGGAAAGCTCCCACCCTCTTCCCAAAAGTCCCGAGGCCTCGGCGGCGTACCTACCTGGGAGCTGTGCCGGAGCCAGGGTGCGCTGGGGGACGGGGAAAGCACTGAGGGTGTTAGGCGATTGGGAATCAGACATGTTTTGCTCTTTTTGAGTCCAAACGGACAAATCATATACAGCATTAACGGTCGCCGGTGAATAATTTTGCAATACCATAAATGTAATGTTTTTTGCAGGGTGTGGATTTAAGAGCAAATCCAGCTTGCTGCATGCAGGTAAATACGAAAAACCAGACTTTGCTCTGTCTGGATACTTAGAGGAAAGAGGGAATTAACTCTGCTGTTAGGTATGGCTGTAGCACCCACATCTCTCTCACGGCAGGGCTCACTGGTTAACGAATGCACAAGCCCAGACAGGGAGCAGGTTGCGGGGCTGCAGCATCACCCAGCTCCCACCATCAAGCCACTAGGAGATGCCACCAGTGCCCCGCCGTAGTCTGCCGGTCGCGGGTGCGTGCCGGACAAAACGGCAGTCCTTGCCCTGAAGGGCTCACAGCATCAGATTTTGAAAGCAGACACAAGTCACACCAAAAAATCACATGAAAAATAGCCCAAAGCCCCAGACTGCTGGAGGTGGTGTCCCCGGTGAGGGCACGGTCCTGTTCCCACCCACCCCACCGAGCTGTTTTCCTGAGAGTCCGGGGTGAGCTGGAAGAAGGCCAGGTGTACCAAAACCAGACTCTATCCTCCTACACACACTTATTTATAAATTTACACCTATTAAAAAACCCACCCCAAAGCCTCTGCCTGGTAGTTACTAATCACGAGTCGACTGATTTTCCTCTTAGCCACACTTCTGCTCACGTACCTCTCCTTTAAAATCCAGCACTTGTCTGGCGTTACAAATTATCCCATACACTTTGTCTTTCGTGTTATCTGCAGATACTAGCTACCACGGCCTGTCAAAATGCTTCATGCTGAATTACTCACAGGAGAAGATGCCTGTACCAGCCTTGCTACCTTATGGTTTCTGAATGACTCTGTGCACATACAAGAAACATCCCTCTGAACCATGCAGCTTGTGTATCTTGTAAAAATTACTTCTAAATCTTACATTTCCCTTGCAGCTCATCTATTATTTGTGGGGAAAGCAGAAAGTTTCTTTTTATTCCTGTCTGTCTTCCATTAAACTAAAGAACTCTATAAATCAATAATAACCTTTTAGAGATGAACCTCTTTGTAATTATGTCTCCAAAGCCAGGTAATTGTTTGCATATTTTTATAGAGAAATAAAGAAGGGAAACATGTGTTCGGTGTGATTGAAACGGAAAAAAAAAAAGAAAAAAAGAATTGAAACTGGTTATCAGCATTCATTACATTCACACTTTTCATCAACATTTTATATTAGTCGTAGCCAATTAATTTCTTTTGCACAAGACTCAAACCACTCAATCAGACAACAATACACACACCGGATAGGGGAAAGTACAGTGTCTCAATTCGGATCTGATTTGGATTTTATTACAATATGGTCTTTATTAAGGATAATAATCTACAACCTCTGAGTTAAGGGAATGGTTGATTTCAGTCAAATCAATCTTTGTGTATCTCTCTGATGCCTCGGTGACATTTCCAACAGGAAGGGGCTAAGAGCCCAAACGGGAGTGATCTCAGATTAAGAAACAACACAGACATCTTGAAGGCACTTGGTTTGTAGAATAAGATGACAGCAACCAGAGCGCCCTGGGGCACTTTTCCAGGATGCCTACTCCCTGTGTGCCAGCCATCTGGGTTCATTTAAAGCCTCCGCATGTCAGTCTGTGTGTGTGTGTGTGTGTGCGCGCGCGCACACGCGTGTGCGAGTGGAAGGTGGGGAGCGGCAGTCTCAGGTTGCAGGCTTCAGTGTGGGCTGCGCTGGGGGCTAAACCCTCCCGCCTGGACCTTCTCAAACCCGGCAACATCATCTGCCGGTCCCTCCAGAGGAGCAATTTCAGCAGGACCAGCTGCAGGGGGGATGTTTAGCGTATTCTTTATTCAAAGTGAAAGATGTTAAGCAGGAAATTTCAGGAGCCCTCTTGTTCAGAGAAAGAGAAAGGAGGATCGGGGGGGAGAAAATCGAAACTGGAAAACATCCATGAAATTAGTCCCAAATCATTGCCTATCCCAAGCATTTCCTGACAAGCTGTCTGTCATGTATTCGCAGCAGGTTATGCAGGAGTCTCCTTTGCCGGTAGCATATCCACATGACTAACATGAAAACTCAGCTACCAGAGTTTCAGGAACTACATCCGCCAATGTGTTTTATTTGGAATTAATTTTAAAAAGGAATGTAGTATTTTTTGAAGGGAGAACTCACATAGGATATGGCCGGCAGACAGCTCCAAGCCATACATTCCCTCTCCTTATTATCCCTAGAGCTAAGACGTTTTAAAAGACAAGTGTATCAATCTGGACAGACGTGCTGCCCCCGTCCCCCACCTTTCAGGCAGTTCGGCCGGGGCAAATAAGCTTCGACATGGCTGGGGGAATCCCAGAGGGCTGCAGAACTGGGAGGGAGGGAAGGACTTGAACTCTGCAGTCCTACAGGGATGGAAATAGGCAGAAATTCAGTAACATGGTGTCAATTCTGAAGACATGAAGCCTGAAAAACTCTTTAGGAAAAAAATCAAGTGGATTCACATCCTGCCGGACTGAGTGGCGTGACACCAGGGATAAAGAAGAACCACGCGGATCACATGTACTGAACATGCAGGACTGAATATATAACAGAAAAATTGAGAATTCCATTTTTCTTTGTGCTTTTATGCATTAAATTGTAATGGAAATTTAATAAATTATACAATTTTGATAGCAAATTTTTTAATTTATAAACCCCAAATTACTTCTAGAGCTGTTATTCTGTTTCCATTAAACTTAGTGGATTTGTTCAGTGGCCTTCGCCAATCACAGTCTAAAGGCCCTAATCTGAGAAATAACAATGCCATGCAGGTGAGAGGTAGGGCTGTGACAGTGGCATTAGCCACAGAGCGTGGGGCACAAAGGAATGACCCACCTTCATGCAAGAGCAGCTCAACTAGACCTTTTGTATGCCAATAGACAAAGGCAGGAGGAAGCGCCTGCAGAGAAAGGATGCTGCTGTAGCTCTCCCCAGAAAGGGAGGGTATTTCTTGGTTAAAATTTTATTGTCTCTCTGGTTGTGCTGATTACATCACTAGGTACCAGATTTTCCAGTTTCAGGTGAGATCCGCAGCAGATGGCGATGATTTCACCGGCCGGTCTATACTTCTGTCTGGGTTGCCAGCATACCTCCTTGACATGTTCTGCAGGACAGGTGAATAAGAAAAACCATCCAACTCCTGCCACTCTTTACCAGTCTGACTGACAGGGAGATCCATGCGTCTCATCATATCCGCAGAGGTGCAGAGAGGCCTCTCCTCCCACCGCTGGGGTCTCAGTATCCATCTCCTAACGGAGCCTCAGCTCACCAAATTGCTCATTGCTCATAAGCAGCTGTATTATCTACTGGCTCCCAGCGGAGTACGATCAAAGAAAGTGGTAGCACATAACTAAATGCCCTCCTGGGGCTTTACAGTAAGGTTATATTTGTGTATTCAGATTTATATGTGTATATTTTCTGTCTGAGCCAAAAGGAAAAATGAATGAGGAAGGATTTAGCCAGATGGGACTTTGCCATGCCTGCCGAGATGTGTCCAACTTTTTAAAGTAAGAAAGCAAAACCAGAATAAAATTGTGGAATTACCTACCGGCTTCATCTGTATCCTCCAATGCCCTGTGGCGATAGATGCAGAGAAGGGCCAGCTACCTCAACCTCAGCAAAATCCAACACAGGAGAGCAGATTGGACTAATTCTGCTGACCATTCCTCAGGTTATCTTGTTATCCTTTCAATGAACAGGCATTGTTAATGTCTTGCAATTTTTTATATGATTAGTTTTAGAAATCTTTAATGAAGCAAAAACCTGCTTTCTTGCGCTGTATAAAACACACAATAAGAAACAGTTCCTGCTCCCCAAAAAGTGTGTGGAGCAAATGGCTACACATTAGAAATAGTAACTGCAACAGAGGCGCAAAGGAAGAACCAGGAACAATATACATGTCTTTGCAGTCCTGTTTCTGCGTCGTATCAGCTGGACCATATTGAATAGCCCACGAAAAAATAATTATGTTTGGAATGAAGTGGCATTAAGAGAAAAATTGCAAGTTCGTTCCCTGAGTAGCTCCTCTGAAGCTGGTGGAGTTGCCCTAGGGATGAATTTGGTCCGGTATATGTCAACTGGCCGTAAGACATAATTTGAACTTCTACCTTTGCCAAATGAGCAAATATACACACACCATTTATTGCTGGTTCTGTTGGTTTAAGAGGTGCTCTGTATTTCAAAGCTAACATTTGTACCACTTGTTGCTGTGGTTGTCTCTTATTAACACAGCAAATAGCTAATGAAAATCTATGGCCTTGGAAAAACCCAGCTCATAACTTAGGACTTTAAATTAGGCTGCCTGTCATATATGCGCAGCATGGTACCCCACTACTTTTTGTCTCATTCAGTCAGCCCATTTATAAGGACACAAAATCACCGGGTACAAAGGTTGCAAGGAAAATTTTTTCCAAGAGGAAACAAGCCTGGCTCAACTGCAAACAGCTCATGCTCTATTTAAAGTCAGGCAGCATTCATTTCTCATGCCAGAGAACCCGATTCATCCAGGGCGTAACTCCACAAACACCAGCGACGTGCCACCAGAGACTAATTTAGCCCGAAGTGCTTTAAAATCTTGCTTAATTTATACACGTTTCAGTTTGGCTTTAAAGCCGTCAGTCCCTGTGTTTCCTCCGTGGCTTCTCCTAGAGGACAGGGTGCCACTGCGCTGAGTCCCCCCCGCCCGGTGCAGCGGGGCTCGTCCTTGCTGTCCCTGGGCAGAGTACAGAGGGAGATGCTTGAAAGCTATCTCCAACTCAGCCTCCTTCCTCAAGTGTCCTCTTCTGCAGAAAATGTGACACCAACCCGGCTGTAATAAAAACCCAACCTGTCCAGCAGGAAAGTCTGTCTCCAGTTTTGGGCCTTCAAGGAAGCCAAGTTTGTTTTGAATAACAAAGTAATGGCTTTTACGTATGTCCATTTAGCACAGCTTTTCATTGCCACACGTGTAAGGATGCATTTGCGTATAGCAAAAATAAACTGTGTCAGGTTCATCTTAGCAATAACTCCCTGGCCTGCATTAGAAACTAATTTAACCCATAACATTTAAACAACGTCAGAAACTTGGGTTGTCTGAAGTGTCCTTTAGCCTCATTTAATCTTGAATATAACATGTCCGTCTCTTAACAGGACATGTGACTTGTGAATGTCCACCCTGAAGTTGCCATTAACACATGGTGTTGAAAGCGTGGCCCGCTGATGAGGAGATTGCATCCAAGCAGTAATCACCAGACTTTCCCTAATGGGAGCTATATGCAGGTCATGGATTTGCAGAAGCTCCTCCCAGGATAATTAAAGCACTGAGCTGTTAGGATTTTTTAAACAAGGTTTCTGGCCCTTTACAAAACATGTGTGCTATATATCCTTAAACATGACATGTTTTCCTCAAGGAGTTCCTTGTCAAGAATCTTTGTATTTAATAGTGGGTGATGATGAGAATATGCCCTAAATGAAACGTAATTGAAAATGAGATTATGTAACTTTACTTCCTCCGTAGGTAGACTTTCCCTTGACATCTTGTAGTCAGGTTTTGCATTGAAGTCTTTAGTGTTAAGCAAACTGACAAATACAAGATTTCTTTGAGAAATTAAAAAAACCCACCGAGATCTGATCTACATCTGCTGGTCTTCTGTGGCAGAAGGAAGCAGAGTTGTGTTCCAGAGGAATATACTTGAAAGAATAAAATCCAGTGGGCAACAAATTATAAAAAAGTTAGTTTAGAGTGAAAATCCTGATGTCACTCAAATAAATCAGACATCAAAACAAACAAGGTTTAATTTACTAATTACCCTATTGGTTGTCAAATAAAATTTTAGTCACTATTAGTACAGCTGCCTATGCTCCTTCGCAACAGCTCTTGAAGAAAACGGATTGAGTTTTTGTTTGATTATAGACAGCTAAATTGAATGATTTTTTTTTACATCCAGGCTTGGGAACATGAGGCGATATTTTGCTTGAAAGTTTTCATACTCTTTCAGCAGGCAAAACACAGAGTCTGATTAACTGATTCTCAGTGAGACCTCAGTCAGAGTTTGGCTGGCAATTCCTGTTCAAACCCAAAAATAAGTGTTAATTTACAATTTTGAATAACGCAACAGTGCCTACACTTTAAATGTTCATACGCTGTCAAAACAATAATGGAGTTTGTTGCTTACAAAATACAAACTTCCAAAAACACTATAGAGAAACAAAATGCTGTGCTACTCTTTTGCAATGGACCTGATTCTTTTTAAACTTGGTCTGTGATTCTGCAAGTGATATTATTTCTGGAAAAAACTGTGTGTGGGAGGTCCCTTTTTAATTTTCTTTTTTTTTTTAACCCTTAAAGACTCGCAGTTTGCACCGCTGAGTGGCTATGGCAGCAAAAAGTATCCTTTTCTCTTTGCAAAACTGATAGGAGCTTATAACAGTGAATAGTTTTACTCACCATGTTTATCATAAACATGCAGGAGGAAAATCTGGCCAAATTCTGTCAGGGTTACTGGCTTGCTGGGTTTAGTTGAAACAGATTTTCCTTGTACAGCTTCTTTCTGGAAACGATGCTGATACCTGCTCCCCCTTTCCCATCTTTGCCAGGGGAATAGTGCTTCCGTCCTTGAGCGCAGACCACGTGTGAATGAAATGACCAGTAAAAGTAATTACAGAATCAACAGGAGCTAAGCTTCTGCCAATACTCCTGTTCCCATCTCAATTTTCAGTTAAAACGAAATACTTTATAAAGTGTCTGGGGATGAGGTTTAGGCATCTGATATTCAGATTAGAAATATCTTTTTGCTGGGGGTGGTCCCCTCTGGCCATGTATTTAACATATATCCAGGTTGAAGGAGGTGCAACTTTGGGTGGCGTAATTGCTCCTGCTGCGCTGTGGAAGTTACAATAATGCACTTACGGGAATCGCAGCCGTAGCAGCTCAGCAATGGTTGAGTGGCCAAGAAGAAGAAAGAAATAAAACAGCTGCTGATCTTTGAGCCAAACAAATAAACAGCACTAAAATTATGGTGCTACAGCTTGCTGACTCAGGTCGTGCACCTGAGAAGCTGTGATACACTGGTCAAGCCTATGCAAGAGGGAACTGATGAACGCAACTGCACTGTCTTACATGCAAGGAAGAGGCAGCCCCGATAGAGAGGGTCACTGCCTTACTCCCCTGTCTACGGGGTCGTTAAATGTGGGACAAAAATTCTTTCTGATAGGTAGATTTGCACATCTGCATCTCTGAACACTGCAAAAGATGAGTAGAATGACCTTTATGTTCAGAGATGGTTTCTTATGAATATATTTTCATCTGCTTAGGTAGGTTTGTTGACCAGAGTTTCATTGTCATTTAGGACAGTCAACAAACCAGAACTTTCCTTGTACGAGAACTAAAGAGGACCTCTACCAAATATTCCTTAGCAAATGGGTGATTCCAACAGTCTATACCCTTTCTTACATTTTACATGAGAAATTATCATTTTCTTTGTCTACTGCAGGTTCATTTCAGTTTCCTAAAAAGTTGTGCCTGAGGCTTAGAGACGAAGCAGGGCGCAAAGAGCAGTCGAAGGCAGCAGAGTGCAGCCGGGGCAGCCACGGCTCCTCGTTCCTGGCTGGGTGACTGCCAAGAGCATCCCGCTGAGACTCTCCATGCGCAAAACGCACGTTTCACGTTTGTGCAGTGGTGAATACGGGGGTGTGTGTGTGAATGGGACTGCAAGTGCTCTCAAGCATTAATGGGGAATGGGGAGCTGGTACCTGTTACTGTGGATCTGGGGGCTCCCTGGGACCTCCTGGCACCAGTTTTGTCTCTTAATGTCCGAACTGGACACGACCGTGACGGTTCAGATAACTCCAAACTCAGCAGGAGCTAAGCCCCAGAGGCACAGTTCAGCTGGAAGGGCTGGGACAACCTCTCTCCTCAGGTTCCACACCAGGACTATGACTACTTCAGCTTCAGCCTGTCCATGGGGAGCAAGGGGCAGGGGCTGGGGACCTCCGTCAATGTGCCCAGGGCTGTTCTGGCCCTGAGGCTGGCTGGCATGGGATGGCCTGTGTCCATGCTATTAAACTGTCCGTCCCCCCGCCACAATTTAAAAGGACGAATGATTGATTTCTAGGGCCTGGAAACATTCTTCAGTACTATTTAATTTATTAGTATGGACAGAGTCAATGTGAACTGACTAATAACCAAGTCCAGACAAGGAGCTGCAGTCCATCTGTGGAGGAGGGGCATCAGCAGCCACCCACAGCCAGGAGGCAAGGATAGGGAGATCGGAAGTATTGCTCCAATTTACTACCATATTGCTGTTTTTCTGTGTTTGCTGTCCCCTATCCCAGGAAAATTTTGCTTTCTTCTCCTTTTGGACTCACTGGTTGTAAGTGGAGAAATGTTGTCACCTGCAAGCACTCAGCCATGTCATCAGATTTCTGGGTTCTTTTCATGGGATAGAAATTGAGCCTATAATATTTAAGTAGATGCTTACAGTCACCCACCCACACCTCCAAGCTCTAGATTATTGTTGCATAGATTTTGGAATAAATCAGAGAGCCAGATTTTCCATTTCAGTTACTAAGTCAGTTGAACAATGTGGAAAACCCACTTATCCCCAGCCATATATCAATTTTACAGCATGCAGTTCTGATTGATACATGTTTTAACCAACAGAAGGGAGTGCAGTTTACCAACAAACTTTTGATGACAATGCTGTCAAACCCTAGTATACAGCTCTCTTAGGAAATCATTTTTCGGCAGCCCCCAGTGGAGTCCTCCAACCTTCCCAATGAAGCTAACACCCTAATTTTTGTTTTATTTGGGCTAGTCTGTTTCTTGGACTCTTCTTATCATACACACATACCATTTTCTAGTCTGATTCTCCCTTGTAATACTCAGCTGGAAGCTTTTCCATCCAAGCCACCACCTACAGGCACGGTGAAAGTGGGCCACAAAGCAGCCAGGGTCAGACAAAGCATAGGAAGCATTTGAAGAGAAACTGCAAAGAGGAAGAAATAATTCTGGCTGAGACTGGGGGGAAAGTTTCGCTATCTCTTTCCTTCCAGGATCTTCTTGTCTGGTGTTTGCTCTATTTTTTATCTTATCCCCCGCACTGCTTTGTCCTTGCATCCCCAGGATCCTTTTTTTTCTGTCAATGCCTGAATGTCCTGTCCCACTCTGCACAGCATATTCTTTGCTTTTCTATTTCCCCTGTGCTTACCAATCCTCATGTAGCCTTATATCTCAGAGAAATGGATGTAAAATTCTTTTTCCATTACCTGTGGCTCATTTTCTTTCCATGACTGCTGCATTTTCTACTTCTTATCTGTATTTGTATGTAAATATCATTTCAAATTCCCTTTATATAAAAGAGGGGCAGCTAGCACAAATGGCCAGCAGAGCTATTGAAAAGCCACCACAGGACATACATCTATATGAAAGAATACTCTGCTTTTTTGATACCGGTAGTTGCAAGGTCATTAATGGCAGGAATAGGAGACAAACAGTGTTAATAATAGGCTAGTGGGGAACTGAAGGGGCTTCATGCTTCCCATGAAAGCTTTTAGGATTTTATTCAAATCCTTCCCCTGACAGGGAGGCTTCTTCCACCCTAGTCATTTCTCTGGTACACCATAGCCAAAGCAGGACGCCGTAAGAATGAGTGTTTCCTAACCTGGCCAGTGAATATGTTATACATTGACCACGGAGGCAGTGGAGCCACCGTTATCTGCCCTCTTCTACCTGCAGCCCTCTGATTTCATACAGGATTTATATTATACCTTTCAGGGTAATTGTAGAGATCCTCACTCGATGGGAAATCACAGAGATTAAGAGAGATGGAAGAAGGCAACAGAGAAAGTTACACTCTGTTTCCTTTGACACTTACCATATTAAGTCTTCATACCCTCAAGACTCATCCACCTGGATGGAGATGGGTGAGGTGGCTCATTCCCATGTGACTGTGAACGAGAATTTGGCTCAATGACATAATTGCTTTTACAACTCGGGAACAGAATTTTCTTCAACAATAGTTCAATTAAGAACATCAACTAGTTGGGATCTGGCTTTCATTTCTGCTGTTTACAAGTTTAATTTAGGTTGGGTTAGACCTCTACGAACTTCCAAATGAGCAATTGTGATCAGCTGTTCACTGACCAGCTGATCAAGAAAGGCTTGCTTAATTAGGGAAGAAGAGTAATTAGCTTGTCAACATTGAAGCCCCACAAGTCTGTAGCAAAAGGCTACATCGAAGGATTCCTATCACCGTATTTATTGACCTTTAAACCCTTCATCTCTTCTGTCATTGATGTTTAATCGAGTCACTTAGGCTGTCAGGCTAATAACCAAGATAATGAAGTAGTCTAGGGCCTTGGTTTACTACTTTGTTATTCTAACGCTAATTTTAGAATGCTAAAAATAGATTCACTAAAAATAAGACATTGTGGGTGGGTTTTTCTCCTAAAACAATTGAGCTTCTGTTACTTCCCTCCCAAAACTGTTAAGACTTTATTAGATTTCAAAGAGGGTCTTTTGTAGTAAAAGTTAATCATCATTTTTGTAGTGAAAGGCTTCATAAACTGACTTCATGTGGTGATTATATTTGAGGAATAAAGAAAGATGGGATTTGTTACTTGTTTACAAATCTATATTTCTAAACATGAAGGGAAAATAATGCTTATGGCAGAATAAGGGCATCAGGAAGGCGAGCCATTTTTTTTTGAAGGACAATATCTTTAAAAATCGAAGTCACTGAAGCAGGAACGATCACTACTAAAATGTTTTAATAGTATGCTGATTGCATATGGTGTCTGTAAGGACAATTCAGGTTCTTCAGATGTTTACTTGAGTATTTTTTTTTAACCTTGAGTTGCTCAAATTTATTTTTAAGTGTGATTTTATTTAGTAAATTTCTGTGTGCACAATACTTGGGCTTCAGATAATGTTGATATAGCTGCAATTTCTTCATTTACCCTTAGGTTACTGGTATATATTCTTAACCTTACAGCCATTTTAATATCTATGTATATTTTGGTATAGCTAGCAATATGCATAGGTGAAAGTAGTGTGTGACTTTGCAGGAAAAAGCATGCTACTAGAATCAAATTCTGAGGAGAAATAGAAAGCATCTAAGTATGTTTTTAAAAATACTTGCTTGATACATATTTTTAGCAAATCACTTTCTTAGAAAACCTTCCTCAGTTCTGGTTTTATTTGCTGACTTTTTTTCACACAAAAGCCCCGTCTCTTCTGATACTCTTTCATGTCCAGAATGTTAAATTCATTTATGAATTTTTGCTTTTCTTTTAAAATAAAATACATTTTCTTCTCCAACTGAGAAAATAATGTACCCTTAATACCTGTAAAGAGTTCTATAAGATTTTAGGCAATAAAGAACATTAAGGGATGTGTTTTTTAGAAAAATGTATTGGCGGCTGTTTTATGTATGGGAAAATTGTTTCAATGGATTTTACTTAGTGGGAATAAAAGAAAATAAATTCTCTACATTTTGGGTCTTTTTCCCAAAGTGTTAGCTCCTCTTCTTCATTTTAAAATTCTCTGTTCACTACTCTACCGCAGTTTGACCTGTCGGGTTTGTAGCCGTAAAGACTCCTGGCTATTTTATTAGCCGGCAGGTCAATAATTGCTAATTTTACTTTTTCCTCCAGTTGAGAAAAATAATTTCCTGAGTTCCCATCTCTTCAGAAGGCATCCTCTGAAATGGAAGTTATGAGGACAGCCTTAGATGTCCCATAGCCTGACAAATTTCCCAGGTTATTATTTTGGAGCACATGGCTGATTGTAGTAGATAGGGGGAATAACGCTACCGCTACTCACAGAGTCTGGTGAAACCCTTCGCTACCCCAGCCCCCTACTGACTTGTGATTTAATGCCGTGCGCTATGTCTAATAAAAAAACTCCTTCAGGCTGAAACCGTATCAGTTTTATTTGTCTGGTAACCACTGTGCACGCATTAAGACACAATACAAACAAGAGTAATGTCTTTGAGACCAGATCCATTATTTACTGCACTTTCATACAGTGCTTAAACCCGGTGGCAGCTTCAGCGTTAAATAATTCAGAACACTGCTATGATCTTGCACGGTGGCGGCTTATACCGTCTTCTGGGTCACCTCTTTCTTCTTGTGGATCCCTGGCTTTGAATGAGATGAGATTTCGCTTTTAGTGAAAAATCTTTTCTGGAATTTCTTCACTATTACTCCGGGCCAAGCAGGCTGTCAAAGGCTTCATTCAGCAACAAGACTCTTATCTGACCAAGCTAATGCACGCTGACCTCTCCCCAAAGGACATCCTCCCGAAGGTACAGTTCCCTGCAACACTGGTACCTCCTGATACACTGATTCCCATACTTCCCTCCAGCATCACCAGCTGATGAAGCTGGTAGGCGGCATGGACCGTCAGCCCCGTGGGATATTTTTCTATTTTTAGTCCACAGCAATCCTTTTGTTAACCGTCCGTGAGTTTCTCAAGTTGCAGTTTTAGGGAATGAGGGGGTTCTGGGTTAGAGATCAGGAGGTATCAGAGCTAACCGCATTTCACAGGCATACTGACTCACCTCGCGCTCGTTGGGAATGCTTACCGAACTTCATGCTGTATAACGTGATGGCATTTCAGTGTTCCATTTTACAGCTGCTGATAGAAAGCACATGGGAGCACACATGCCTGGGGAAGCAGTTTCTGCATGTCAATATGCCTGCTGTCAATGGATATCTCAGTTAGGCAGGGCTCTGGTGGAATATATAACAGAGTATTATTCCAAGTATTTCCCATACAGAGAAAAGGTCTTTTGTGCCATCAAGTACACCACGCATAGATCACAGCACTGTTGTAGACAGTGGTCTTGGGGGTTGCTATTTCAAAATAAGATATACTCCTATAGAAATACATATCCATTACTATGCCAAGAGAATAATATTGTTCCCATCATTTGCAAGAGTGTTCTGGTATTCCACGAACGATAAATTTTGCTTTTTAAAAAAATTTGCTTCTGCAGAAATGTTACATTAAATCCATATTTCATCTGCATCTCCAAGTATTTTCTCTGACGAACATTCTCTCTACTCACTAATTACACTTCTGAATTTGTCCTTGACAGATACCTGCTAGCATCTCTGTTCTCATTGCTTTGGGAACAACTGCTGCACTTTGCTTTATTTTTTTCTTCTCTTAGAGGTTATTATCAGGGAATTCACCAGTTCCATCCAAACTTGCAGGCTTTCCCAGCTAGTATGGGCAAATCAGCACCTCGTTAGACTAAGCTTACACAGGAGCCTAGTCTCTGACCTCCATGCAGCTGCGAGCTGGTTGCACTACTGCACTACTGCACTACTGAAGGAAGGAGGCTTGTGTCTGCAGCCCTGCTGTTCTGATGCTCCAGAGCACAGTTAAGGACATAGTCCCCGGCTACATATCGCCTCGGCCTTAGCAGAGGTCATAAAAGCAGCCCCACACAGACAGTGGTACAGGAGGTAGAGATTATCCACACCGAGTAATGCTCCTTTGCATCCCTGCATGCACACCGAGCCTGCGGTGCCTCCAGATGCTCCCTGATCCTGCAGCTGCAGCCTCCCTGCCTGGAGCCACCTCCACCCACCAGCACGCACCTCCCGTGATAGCACATCTGAGCCTATGCCTCCATGCCCTTACACTAAGTCTTTGCTCCTGGACACAGCGCATTTCTTCAGTTTCTGTGGTACAGGCAGGGAACCCAGCCCCCCCACCTGCTGGAGTGACCACGCAGGTGTCCCACCATCCCTGCCTCCACCAGGAAGATGGCTTTCTGCCACCACAGGGCATCAATCCCACACTGGATTCCCAGTGCACCAACAGATTTATGTCTGAAAAAACCTGTTTCTTTTTGGCTTTCAGTAATAGTTACCTGCTGCAAGATGACATATGCCTCATCTGAAGAAGGGCTCACCTCACGTCCATAAATTCCAGAAATGTCCTCCCACCTCTTCCCAAACAGCTGATGACGTGTTCTTGGGCAAGACTGGACTCTGCTTGTCTCTGGCCAGTCCCCTTTGGCTCCACCAGAAAGAACCATCAAGGCCGTGGACTGTGGGCCGCAGAGGGGTTGGGGGACGCCGAGGGACACACCAGCAGGTACTGGCTGCAGAGTCCTGCAGAGCAGAAGGGAGTCAGATAGTGGTACTGCGAGGTATAGGAGCAAAGCAGCTGTAAGCTCTCTCCAAAATTAGACTCCTACCCCAAGTTTCCCCTTCCCCCTGCTGCAAAGAGCCACTCTGGCCCAGTAGAAACAAACATTAGTAGGAACGTGCCGCAGATTTGCTACATGATTTTCCTATCCTGCGCAGATGTCTTGACTACCTTAAGGCATCTGCCTGGCACTGAGTTTAGGCACCCGAATCCTGCCCTAGATGGCAGCAGTAGGACAAAGAGAGACACGGAGCGTTTGACTTCAGTGGGTGCTCTACCTTGGAAATGACACTCCAGCATTGCTTAAGCCTGTAGTTAACAATGCACATGAAAACGAAAACTCATTTAGGTTGCACTGCCAGCTGTAGCTTGTAGGCATGCCAAGATGAAAAAACTCTATTTCTACTCACAGTCAGCCAGAGTCCATTTCTCAAAGCATATTAAGATTTCTCATGCTTGTTATCTCCTACAGAACATAATTATATGAGCTCCTCGTTAATGGATAGACTTCAACGTCTGATGCTGCCCCGCTCTGGGGTTACTGCAGAAGGCTTAAACTGCCTGCACACTCGGTTGCAAATAGCACGTGCTGGTGCGCTCGGGACTTGGGTTAGTGCTGGTTCAGCACTGCCCTGAGTAACACTGCAGCCACTCATCCACCCTCCTGTATTTGCATTCCTGGATATTTCAGGAACGCATTTGAGTTACATTCTTCACCGCAGCCACATTGACTCTGAAAGAGAAATGGTGGCCTTAAAAAAACCCCACCTCTCTCAGTGAAGGGCTTTCCAAATTGTGAACTGAACTTTACTTTAATGTCAGAGATATTACAATTCTCTTTGGCTATTCAAAATACTTGCATGAGTTGCCTATTTGCTG
The DNA here is from genome assembly GCF_964195595.1 of Calonectris borealis. NCBI lineage: Eukaryota > Metazoa > Chordata > Aves > Procellariiformes > Procellariidae > Calonectris > Calonectris borealis. The sequence goes on from NC_134313.1 coordinate 143,393,819, forward strand.
TGGCCTTACGAGCTTTGCAAAGCTATTCCTTTTGTTTAGAAAACACCTTTATTAGACTCTAGCTACCTGAAAAATATTTTGCCATAAAAAAAAAATTCAAGTGACTAAGAAATTTGAAGGAAGCCAGAAACTTTGCCACAGATGCCTTTAATCTGAGAAATAGCTATGCTTTTATTTATACATTTATATTATATATGTAGGGGTATGTCTGTGTATATATACACGAAGATATTTATTTTAGAAGGCTTTTAAATGTATTCATTACTTTTCTTTCAATATGGATTCCTTTCTTGCAGTTAAACTCATTGTACTTAAAAAGTTTATAAATAAAATGGTACCAAAAATTACAATGCAGAGTTTTTAATCTCACACGTTTTAAAAATAGCTGCTTTTCCCTTTGTGGGAATGCAGTGGCATTCTGCCATCGCCCATGCGCACAGCTGTCTGACTGTGGGATTCGTTAAACAGGCATAGCTGACACACAGTCAGTGACGCACAGTTAAATATACTATTTAATGAATTTGACTCAAATATATGATAATACGAAGACAGCGTATATGTACCAGCGACAAAGGTTTTGCTAGCTACTACAGTAGTAGCACCGCATTTTCCTGACAACAGCATGATGACTGCATTTTTGGATGTTTGAGTAAAGAAAGGGTTTGTATGTGCAGGGAGAGATTGGTTTTCCCTGGAATAGCTGGAAGTCCTGTAGGTGCTGAGCTCAGCTTACATTTTTCTCAGAAGGCAAGCTGGGAGTTGGCTTTATGTCCACAAGTCAGTATTTGTTCTCTTCTCTGCCAAATCCTTCCTGCCCCTGTGTACCAAATTCATCTCTGGTTTATGATTTTGAAAACAATAATTTGAGTCCATATTTCAGCCAACAGTTTCTTTTTTTCTTCCTCTTTTTTCCTCCTGCTCGTAGTTTGCCCCTGTTTGCCTCTGTGCAGTGACTTACTGCATACACATAGCCCTGGACATATCCCAAACTGGTTAATTATACCCTTCCTACCTCAAATGATTCACCCTTTGCTTCCAAAATGGGAAGTAATTTCTCTTTTCCTCTCCTAAGGACTCTCATATAGTGCTGCTGGAGAAAAACTCTCTGCTATATTTAAATAGTATGTGTGGCTATATTTCACTGATGTTTGAACAAGCCCTTCTAGGATTGCTCCAGATGAAAGCATGAGGTGTTAATTCCTGTTGTTATTAGCCAGAAATGCAACAGAAAAACTTTAAGTCAAAGTGGGTGCAGACGTTGCTCCCTAAGCAAGTTGCTGGGGGTGACATCCAAAGGATCATGGTGCCACTTGTCGTCTTCAGCCTGCTACGGGAATACGAAGCCCGGCTACAGCATCCTAGAACAGATTCACTTCCAGAGCAGCCTCGATTCTCCAGCAGACACCTCTCAGCCCAGGGCCATGACACTGCCCTGTAGGGCCTTAGAAGGTGTCTTTGAGAAAGGACTTTTTGAAGTCCTATTGCCACTTTCTAGTTCCCACCAACGGGACATACAAATAGAGGATAATGAGATTTTCCAAAGTAAGTAGGAGCCTTTTAAGGCGATGTTTGAGGGTCATGAGATTTTTCAGAGGAAAATTTCTGGTCAGTAGATATTGTGACAGCAAAGTTTTTTAAAATCTGCTAATGTCAACAATAGGCTCTCATGAATAAGAATAGGCACTTAATTAAGCAGAACCATGGTGCCATGACTCCTAGCTGTGATTTAGCTAGAAATGTTTCGAAAGTGTCTGTCACTGTAATATCTAAACACTGTGCAGGGATTATAAAAATGCATAGAGAGCCACTCAGAAGGACAGTAGATCAATTCAGTGATGACAAGTCATATCGTATTTCATCAAATATAATTCTATTCATTTATTCAGTTGTACCCCATTGCCAGCCATTGTAGGAAGCAACAAATGTGGTATTCAAAAGTCTTCAGGCTTCTCCTAGAATAAGTGAATAGCACTGGCTCAAACCCCACTCAAAGTTTTTGGGCTCACTAAGCAGCGTCCCAAGGACCAAGGGCAGAGGTTACACACGGAAGGGGGGACCTTCACGTGGGAAAAGGTGCTTGGCTTGGGAATGCACACCATGGCATGTCTGGGGCCATATGCCTGCACCCGTTAGAAGGAAGATTCCCATAGACAAGTGCCCCATCATCGCACCACTTCTCACGGGCTGAACAATTTTACAAGCTTAGCATGATCATATTTGACCTGCCTTCAAGTCCTTGAAAAGTGCAGCTTCCTCCTGTCTTGCCAATTCTCTGCCTGAACCAGCCATGTAACCTTTTGGTGCATACAAAGAGGTCACTCAGCTCTGCCACTGTCCTCGTACTTCTTCCCTCCACAAGCCCTGACCGTGTTAGGAGCTTCTTGCTCAAGGACTGCCACAGCTCCCTGTGTCCCTGAGCAGGGTCCTTGCCGGGAGCCTGTGTTGCCCACCACAACATGGGACCTTTTTCTGCTCTCTTTCTTTCATCTGTTCTTCTCAACCTCTCTGCCAGTTCTGTGTTGTGCAATATTATTGTTTTGTCTCTTTCCTGGCGCTTCTTGTTCTGGCTTTCCCCGAGCAGCCGGACATGGTGCTAGCAGGCTGGTCCTGCTGAGTGCTTCCAGCACATGAAATCAGGATTTCTGTCTGACCTAGCTCAGCTAATGATTGCCTGCAGGTTTTGAACGGAAGCAAAGAGAAATCAGTCTCTGTACAAGATCTTTTTGCGCTGTTAGCACGGACAATAGAAAATCTTATTCATCAATGAGCTACGAACTCAAAGAAGTGTTGAACCAAAACCATGTCCTTATAGTGTGCTCTGAAGTTCAGGAGCACTCAGAGGGAGGTGGAAGAGCAACAGGAGAACCACAGGGCGGGGACCTCTCGCTGGAAAAGGTGCTATCTCACCTTCTAAGTGGATATATCATGGGACAGTCAACAAAAAGCATTCAAAGATCTCACCCACTGCACTGCAGCGTTGGATCGAAGGAAGCATCTCACCAGATCTCTTTACAAGTCCTGAGGAGGCATGGCAGGTGAAGCAAGCACATGGAACTGCTGGGTCACACCAATGAAATACATTTGCTAAACATATTTCTCAAATCTGTGCAAGGTATCTCAGCATGTATCCAAAATGCATATAAAGACCAAAAGTAATTTAACTCAAGTTTGGTGTAATCTATTGCAAAAAGAAGAGCTGTAAAGGGCAGTAAATTTAAGCTCAAACTTAAAAATGTTCAGAAATGCAAAATTGGACAGTAAGAGAACTAAAAGCATACTTCTGTGTAGTAGCTTAAATTTTCGATATGGTAGCACAGAAATCTTCACATTAAAAGAGGGGTAATAATGTTGCTAATTCTTTCAATACTATAATGGATTTTTAACTGCTTTAAAAAGCATCAACCTCTGGAGTCAAATGATAACACAGGTCTTCAAGTTTCATTTTTTAAAGATGATTCTAAACCTCAGAGCAATTAAAAATCTCATTTTGTTTGAGGATTTAACTCACTGACTCATTCACTCTTGGCCATACTGGGTTAAAACAGGACATAGCAGGCCTATACCTATCTGGGAGCAGTGCAGAAACAGCTGCTTTTATTATGAAAGACATTGGGTGTAACCATGGAGGTCAAAGATCACCCTCCATTCTGGAGATGAGTCAAGATGTAAGGAGTTTCAGATGCTGTTTATCACAGTGTTTTTTCTTATTTAATGCAACATATCATGTGCTCTAAACCTTGCCTCTTGGCTTGAATGCAAAGAACACAGAAGTCCCCCTCACCCACCAACACAAATCTGGGTAGTCTTCCCACAAAAATCAGCCAGATGAGCAGGGAAAAATGATTAGGCAGTTCCAGCAGAGGTATTTATGTCTCTTCACTGCTAAATAAAAAACTGACAGGCATGGAGAACCAGCAGCTGGGATTTGCCAAGGTATTCACTTCTGGTTTAACAGTTCTCCCACAGAGAAGTGGGAGAAGTAAAGGGGAGTCCTTCTTGTTACAATGACAAATCTCATTGGCATCAGAGGGAACGGCATTAGCAAAAATCGAGTGCTTTTGGAAATTCCATCGACAGTATTTTCAAACCAGACCCAGCTTTATTGGCGAGTTGTGCACTATCATACAACATAATAGGCACAAATATCTTTTTTGCTCAGACTAGAGGACAATAAACTGAAAAGGGGAGAGGATTTGCTTTTTGGGATGCTGAAGGACATTTGCCATGCATGGCAGAGTGCTCTGCGCTCTGTTTCTTCCCTCTGCTAAAGCAACATTTACTATTTTGTCCTGTTTTTTCCTATTTCTTCCTCACATCATTACCAAAGCAAAGTTTGTTTTTTGTCACCGTAACATCTTTACCCCGGACAGAAACGCACCTAAATAACCCCCGTGAGCCCGCTGCCAAGGCCACCCTGCGGATGAGCTGGCAGGGGACGCTGTCGGAGGCGCGCAGCCAGGACCCGCTCCCGGGGACGCTGCACCTTGTCCTCACACTCTGCCTGCGTGCCCTTGCTCACCTCGGGCCACGGCCTCCCACCCGGACGGTGGCTTTTGGCTTCCAGCAAAACAGAGCAGTGGTAAAGAAGCCCTTTGGTTGCTTGACCCCATCCACAGGCTGGATCCATCCAGGCATCATCACCCACCAGAGACTGTTTATTCTTTTCATGTCTTTTACTGGCTCCATGGCAAAAGTTGTAAATACTGCCTTTTATCCCTCTTAAAACTCAGAAGCAATGTGAATGTTGTCTTAGTACATTCGAGACTGAACTCCTTTGAAAGAAAAACAAAACATGTTTCGCATCCAGTTATTAAGAGTTTTCTCCAGCGTGTGTGAAGGGGCTCTTTATTTTGCAGAAATATGAAGTGGAAAAGGTCCGTGGCCCATAGTCCTACTGATGTGGGGTGCTCTGCCCTCTGGCTGGCTCAGAGCAGCAGGAGGGATGTGTGTTAACCTCCCCAAGAACAGAAATCTCTGCATCTACAGTATATTTAAATCACTTTTAATGGGATGACTGAAAATCCAGGCAAAGGGTTTGGGTTCAGCTATTGACTGCACAGGAGACCAGGAGAAAATAGAGCAGAGGATTATATTTATTGAGGGAGCAGGGGGCTGGGTGGGAGAAGTTGGTGCTGATCAGGTGTGAGGCCAGGACTGCAAAGTGCAGAGCTCAGCCCGATGCTCATTTCAAGCAGAGTTATAAAAAAAAAATATAAAAATATAACAGAAAATGAGTGGGAGCTTAGGGAACTCGGCATCTGTCCTTTTGAAAGTTCTCCACCCTTTGGGATAGCCAGGGCATGGTCTGCATGAAAAGGCTACTTCTGTGCTCTTGCACAGTTTTTGCTTTTTCACACTGAATTTGTGCAGCAATGGCTTAGTGAGGTGCATGTTGGAATTAAGAGAATATGTTTGTTCATTTACTCAAACACAGGCTGTTACACCAGTTCAAAACATTATATCCTTCCAGACTTGTGGTAGAAGGGTGACAGGAAATAATAAGGGCGCAGAAATATGCATCATCGTTCTACTATTTTGCTTTTTTATCCCATTTTAATATTTTTCACTTTTTTTTTTTTTTTTTTTTTTGCATGGATGTTCTGCACAGTTTTCCTCTCCTCCTTGTTTCTGAAAAGTGGCCTTTCAGCAGAACCTCCTTTGCTTCACAGCGTCCATCAGTGCACATCACGGAGAAAAGGGGGACTGGGCAGGGATGCTGCTGAGAGCCTGGACCGGTGCGACAGCCCCATGCACAGCCCATGCACCTCCACTGCCCCCTCCTCTTCCACACCTCCCCTGCCTGAGCCACAGCGGCTCCTCTTCATTTTGGAGATGTCCCTCTTCTCCAAGCACTGATGTCCTACCATTAACATGAGGTGAAGAGAAACACTGATTTTGTGTTGACTTAGCCCCAGCTGTTCATCTTTCGGAGCCGGACAGTGGCTGAAAGTCTCTGTGAGTAAGCACAGGGCTAAGGAAAACCGGTCTGGATATTGCAATTGTAAAAGCTTACATGTAAATGTGAGTGATTGTACATGCTTACAATTACTAATTTGTGCTAGCAGGTAAACAGAAATGTCAGCGGTCAGGGAATAAACAGGTTTACACATCCTGTGTGGAAACCTGGGGCTGTGCGCTTCTTCCATTGTTTGCTATTTACATTATGAAAATCAAATTGACAGTTAAGATGCCAGAGGTTAAAAATATTCTGCAAACTTAGCTGAAAAAAGCCCAACTGTCAAGAGTTCAGGTAGTTTCTATTTTATTTTATGTGCTGTCAGTAATACATTCACACTTCAAGAGGCTCTCGTATAAATATTTGCTTGCAAATGCCAGCAGAATGGAAAACTACATAGAGACTCCTGATGCTTTGAATCAGGATCCAAGGCTAAATTGCCCAACTGTTTTAAATGGACTCCTTTGGTAAATCTGCTGCCTCATTTCCAAACAATCTCATTTACTCTTTATCGTCCAAATATTTGTGGGAAAACTGTTTACTTCTAATTTTGAATAAGCCCCTACATTTTCAAGTATCATCTTCAATGTTGTATAGTCAGAGGGCTGCATCCTCAAATGTTGTAAATCAGAATAACTACAGTGAATTTAAAGGAGAGACCTTGATATAAATGAGCTGAAGATCTGGCCAGCCTAACCTATGTGAAGAATTATGTTTTATTTTTAAACTGTTGGTAAATTAAGTTAAGCTGCAATGTAATGGTAGTAATGCAATTGGTAATTGGCTTCTAAGCTTTACCAGATTCTTATTGTAATAGCTATTAGGAGGCAAATCAATGGCCTTCACTGATGACTTACAAATACGCTCTGTAATATCCTCTTCCCTTTGCTGTGGATGTTCTGAGGTTCAGGGTCTGAAAAATTAACTTTGTCTTCCCTGTGGACTCCTGTCTGAAACCTCAACTGTCTTGAGATCAAAGAAGATCCCCTGTCTGTGTTGTCATTTTGAGTGACAGATCAGCAATGTGTAATTCAGTAGATCAACCCCTACTATGAAAATAATAATACCTCTCCCTTAGTTGGATCGGTAAAATCAAAGTGATGGTCTAACACAACTTAATTTCATCCTTCAGAAAGAAGTCATTCTTGAGCTTGCTATAACTTCAGAGATCTTTTCATGTAACTGTTTCCTAATTAACCATTTCACTGCTCAAGCCTGTGCTTCATTTGCGTTTATCACTATACTGCATTTTCTTTTTTCTTTGCTTCTTTTCCCCCCTTCTTTTGATAGTGGGGCATTTTTTAAATGAAACAATTCAGAGGGAAAGCTACATATGCAGGCCATCAGGAAGCAGTGAATATTTGTGGCAGCAGGACCAGGAACCCCAAATTTCTGTAAAATCTGCCAACAATGTCAGTCAAATTCTCCCTGAACATCTGGGTGTGTCACAGAGTTCTTCCTGGGGTCATAAAAATACATTTCTACATGTTGCAAGAGAAACTTGCTTTTTTTAAAGCTCAACACTGAGGAGCAGAAGATGATAAGCACAACTGAGCTTTTAGGCTGTAAGTGGGAGGTGAGTTGACAAGGCATTTGTGGGGGGACCACATTTCCATTTACAGGGAGAAAAAGGAAGTACACAACCTCCCTTTTGACAGTGTGATCACCACTTGCCTTGCCAGATTTGCAGTTAAATTTCTCCTAGATGCTCACTTTTAGACATACTTAATTCTGAATGCACCGGAGGTGTGAACATTTGAATACGCACTTGGAAAATTTCCAGCATGTGGGCACATGCCGTATAACATTTGCAATCACAACATCTATGGCAGCTGGGCTTTGTAGCTGGAAATTGCAGAATGGCCATATGGGATCAACTGGCTTGCTCTGCAGTAGTGACCAGTACCAGCTGCTTCAAAGGAAGACGCACAAACCCTTGCAATAAGCATTTACAGGATAGTTTGTCCCTAAGGTAGTTTACCTCTCATTTTTGCTTGTTAAGGATGGCTCATGCGATGGTGCGTAAAGGGTCAGCAATTCTGAAGTTCTCGCTAATTAGATAAAGATTATTTTCATGCTATTAAAGTTCTACAGAAATATATTGTTCATGTAAATGTCCAATCCTTGCTTCTTTGCATTTTTAATCTTGTTAAGTTTTTGGCATCAGGGTAACTTTAGTAACAGACTCCTAGTTTCCCTAGTACTTTCAGCCTTTTTGTCTGCCTGGAGATGCAAATTCTCTTTCCAACTCTTGCCTTTGCAGGAAGGTCTGGGAATTACTTAGGTTAAACCCAACTATTCAGAAGAGACGGCTATCTCTAACCACACCGGTTCCACCACCTGGTTCATTTTTTCACAAGCGCTCTTGCAAACTCATGGGGGACAAGAATGAAGCAGCCAGGGTCACAATAAAGAGAGATTTAATTTTAAAGCGTATCCTTTGCATCACCTTGCAGGAAGAAGAGAGAGACCCAGAGAAATATTTATGGAACGTCAGTCAATGGGGTGACCCATTCCTTCCCTGCTTTTTTTTTTTTAAATTTTAATTCTTTATTTACTTCCTTACTTCGGCCAATTTTTCAATTATTCTTGCCGAAGGCTTGTACAGTCCTTGACCCAAAATGTGAAAGGATTATTTCTGTTAAGGTTGAATGGTAGATTCCTTCTCTCTGATTTCTCCTATAGTTAGTCTGATCCAGAATTAACTCTTATCCATTTGTTAACTCCTCCCCCTCAAACGAAAAGGCTAGCCAAGGCTGAAGCAGAGGCACTTCTGCTGTCTTATATCGCTAGTTCTAATAATTTCACATTGTCCCTTTTCCACTGCAAGCTGTCCACATGAACCCCATCTTTCACCAGCCTTCAAGTTTTCAACTCCCCACGCCTGTAGTCGCCGGGAGGAGGGGTGGAGGGGTGGCGGGAGCGGAGCTGTGGCACTTCCTCGGTCTCTCAGGGAAGTCTCTTCACATTTGCTCAATCAAGACATGTACACGTTGTCATGTACCTGTCATGTCCGCTGGATAATGAAGTGCCACCACCAAACCTGAGTCAGTGCAATAAGATACTCTCCACCATTCCTAACTGCCCTGGCTGACTTTGCACTGTTTGGGACGCCGGCCTGCACAACTGCTGCGTATCTGAACGCAAGGTGAAACGATGAAACCGAGTGTATTAAGAAATCAATCCATTGGTTTTCTTTATTGATGATATTTCCTCCTGATATCTTTCCACGGGCATAAACTGCTCTGACATTTTCAGACTCCTGCACCTAAAACACCAGGATATTCATTTCCATCTGATGAGAACAAGAGATTGTTTCATGTCACAACATTGGATTTGCTCAATTTGTCCAACTGAATTAATGTCAGAATTTTGTTTATGTTAAAAGTTCAGGATGCTTATTAACTTTCGGGAGAAAACACAAAAGCTCTATTATATACCTTTACTGTATTAAAAAAAAAAATCTTTGATGTGTTCAGCATGCGACTTTTTGAAGTTTCAAATAGTATACCAGGTGAAGCGTGGAGCGGAGAGCCTTTACTTTGGTCCCTGAGTCTATTGACCTGTGATCTCATCCAATAAGCAACTAATAAAGACAAAATTTAGATTTACTGGAACAGATTTCCTTATAAAATTAGACTTTTTTTTCCCCTGTTGTATCACAAGTCAGGGTATGTTTGTAATTGTTTTAGTGGTCTCAGAGTCTCAGCAGCCTCTGCATGCTTATAGAAATTAAACTACTTTCAAAGAGAATAGCAAGCTGTACAGTCAGAGAGAGAGAGTTTAAAACCCTTCACATTCATTAAAATTTATTTGAAGAATGATAAATCTTCTCTGCATGTCAGACAGCCATCTTTTCTGTTTTATTTTAAAAGCTACTTTTCAGAGATCTGAGAACAAACAAGCATCTTTAACTGCACCTTTTTTTACTTTTTTCCCCCTCTCTAATAAAAGAGTGTTTATGGCTTCATACACAGGACTGGAAAGAAAAGGATGTGAGTAAGAAAGATTAAAGGTATAAAATCCCCAGGCTACATTTAAAAGTAATTTTAAGAAGCTTTATTCAATAAAGAATATGGAAATCAATTCATTCCTCTTTTTGTTTAAACCAAACTATTTCAACTTCCTTTTTTTTTTTTTTGCTTATATAATGTTATTACTTGGCATCAGCTTTTATCTGAACCTAATGAAGGTTTGGCAAAACCTAAATACAGTAATGGCATTTTCCGCATTAATTGAGCATACAACGTCAAATCATAGGTTTTAGAAACAATTTCACATTTAACTAGAGACTAATCAACTTTATGCAGATACAGCATTGCAATGAATTTATTCTAATTTCTTGGTGGTAAGTGGGATAGCTAACTGTTTCTACTGTCAGATTTATGGTGCTGTCTGTTTTCATAAACACAGATTATTTAGAAAGAGAAGGAAAATCTTCAATCATTGTAATGGTCACCATTCATTGACCTCACTAAGGCAAGAACAATTTACATCAGCAGAGTCCCAGGGTTTTCTTTTCAGCTTGCTTACCCATAAAACTATAAAGTGCCATCTCTATATTGTCCTCAGTGAAGGACTATATAATTTATGTATTCTTACCATACAGTATTAAGAATGCTACACTAATTTAGTTGAAAGGAGACACAAACCACATCTAATATATTTTGTAATTATGGCAAGTGACTTTGCTCATTCTCTGTGTTCAGCCATGCCTCCTATTCAGGGCAACGGGAACAATGTTGCTCTATACTCCCTTTGCTATGTGCACCATGGAAGTCATCATCCTTTTTAATATTGCCGTCCAGCTCCAGATAGTTCTCTCACCTTCCCTTTCATTCACAGTTGCCACTGTGCTCTGTGACAGCCACAGTGAATATCTCATGCTGAGACACCCTAAATCCACTGCTCCTAATGCCATCTGACCTAACTGTGATTTTCGTGCAAAGCAAATGTGCCCTAAATGATCTGGAATTGTGCATTTCCCCACCTCCCCTACAGAAAAAAAAGCCTTTGGATGTAAATATCTCCCCCTTTTTGAAAGGCATCTTGCATCTGCTCTGAAAATAGGTAGCTTTCTAATGATTTTCCGACGAATTTTAGAGCACCAAAAATCATCATTAGCATATTACAACACAAAGCAACTTTTTGGAAGGATATTCAGAGAGGCAAAGAATTATCTGAGGACATTACCTAATTTCAATTCCTTCTCTCATGGGTTTTCTGCATGACCTCAGGACATTCTCTTAGGATAAAATTTCCAAGAGGGATTTGGACGTAAAGCCTAGATCTAGAAAAGGACTTATGTGATTAAAACGGAACTTAGGGAGGTTTTAAGTACCTGTGACTGAGACTGCAATCCTGCCAATTCCTGCTCAACTACAGCTTAACCTCGGAGGCACCTAAGGAACATACGGGCCTGGATTTTTAGTTTTTCTTAAAATGCTTTAGAGGCATAAGGTACTGCAAAAGACATGAAGACATCCATCCCGAAGCACACAAATGTCCTTTAGCAGCATATACGGAAAATAAATGCCTAATGAAAGGCCCAATGGTTTGACTACAGGAATTGGGCGCCTGTTTTCTTCTCATTCTGGGCCTGTAACTGATAATATTAGTGACTTTCAGTTAACAAGGTTATGATATTCAGATATTCCCAAGCTTAATTCCCAATTATTTTAGTAGGAGCTGACAGCACATACAATTCTGAGATTTGTTCTTTGGATGCATAACCTGCTTTTGAAGGTGTGACTTAAATATTTTTGCTGATGTTACTTGCAGTATCTCTGGACTTTAGTTATTCATCTGCGAAAGGGGCTTGAAGGTGCTTCCCTGCTAACCAAGATGTTGTGCTAGGTAAGTACATTAAAAACCATGTAGCTCCTAGGCACTAATGGAAATCTATACCAGACTAGTTTTCGTTGAATTCTACCCAGTTAAAATTCATGTGACACAAAAAATAATTTTAAGCACAGAACAGCCCCAGGAAGTGTTAGGAATTAAAGTTACACACTGATAGGTGCTGGAATTGCCATGAAACAGCCACCTTAATATTCTGGTCCTTCTCGGAAATTGGAAAGGAATTTGGACATGAGTATTGCCTTTTTTCTTAAGCTATTAAATCAAATTTGTCAAAAAAGTAGAGCAAACAAGTACCACATATCAGAAAAGATTGGCTCCTCAAGAGTCTTTCAACATCTGACAGAGTAGTATATTTGTTGTGCTACTGTGACAGTTATTTGTGCAAAGTTATGCGCTGGTCACAAGAAATGATGCACACTGTAGTTTTTAGGAACTTACTGTATTTTGCAAAATGTCTCACACTGACTTGCTGGTCTGCAGAATCTGCACAAAAACCGGGAATCTAAATGTTACTGACGTAAAGAGATATTGACCTCTGGCACAAACCGGATCTGAAAACTGCAATATTTCTTTTCAATCTGACAGAGGGTTTTTTGTTTTGTTTTCTAGGCAGTTGTTTTACTAGGTAAGAAACGATTTTCATTATATTATAGATTATTTCTTCCCTGTTTATACGCGTCTTGTCCAAACTAGTTCAAAATAACACTTAACAAGGGATCTTTGGGAACCATTATACTTTGGAAATTGTTTCACAGTCTCATAGATATTTCTGCTCGGAACTCACCCCTGTTTTTCTTCTCAAAAACATCGTTTGTTAAAATAATCACATTAATTTTTAATCCTTTCAACCATTCCCTTCCGAGGCTTTTCAAGGTAACAGGCAGCACTTAATCCAGCTCTCTACCCTCCTCCCTTGGCCTCCTCTGCAGTCACTCACACACACACGCTAGCCATCTTATTCTCCAGTTGCTCCCCAGGCTTTCTAGCCCCAGGCGACCACCAATACCAGAACACTGTGAGATGATCCTGGAGCTCAGGTTCAGGCCAGGCGCTTGAGGAAGCTGTTGCTGTGAGTTGCTGGTGCTACAACCAAGAGAAGCAGGGCTCTTCCTGACCGCGCTGGCGTGCGCCCGGGAGGACACCTCCACCTGGGGCTTCTTGCTGTCCTCACACCAGCCCCTTTGCACACTCTGCAGAATGCCTGCTCCAAGAGCAGCGAGGGCAAAAGAAGCAGCATCTTGACAATGCGCAATATTTTGCAGAGCAAGTCATTCAGACTACATCACTGCTGTGCTAAGCCCCGTTTTATCTTAACGAGTTTTCCCTACTTTTCGCTAGCTTGAGTAGCTCCCGCCTGCTTGCTCTCCTGTTAGCAACAGCCGCTCTCAGCTGGCTGTCCTGGCTCTGTATCTGGGAGACTTTTCGGCTTGCTGTGTATACTGAGTTGGTTGTTTGGTTTGCAGGGTTTTCCATATCTGAGCTCAGCTGTGTGGTTTGTTTAGTTCTTGGAGACTGGGGTTGGCCATTTGAATTCCTAGGTCTTGTATGTCTGAAGTGAACCAGTTTGGTTTTACAAAAATATTCTACAGTATGACAGGCTCTTGAATAGTAATCAGTGTTCAGCAGCGATGACAGACGGCAGTATCCACAGGAACTGGGTAATCAATGGAGACTCAAGTAATTGACATGTTAATGGTAAAAAAAATTAACTCGTTCTAGGAAAATGAATAGCATGGACTCACGAATGGTACTTTTTTCAAAAAGGTTGTGATGTCAATATTAATAATTGGCCCTTAGAATATTAGCATAATGGCAATGTTAGCGAAGGCTGTGTCCCTCAGGGAAGAAAATAATCTGTCACAAGGAAGCATAATGGTAAATTAGTTACAGTATAATAAAAACAACATACACTTAAAGCCTAAAGGCTTATTTGTATGTTACGATTACTACAAAACCTCTTAATGTATAATTGCTAATAACTTAATCAAGTGTTTTAATTTCAAGCCCTCTCCATGACAGCAAATTTAGACTTTTTGAAACTGGAAGTTCATTGGGGCAGGCACCTATTTTTGAGAATGGGCATGTGTACTGCGTTGCACTATCCCACCCAAATCTCTGGGCTTAGGGTATCTCAGTAAGGGGAACAGTCATTAAGACTAGACTCTCAGGCACTCAAGATGAAGAAGAAGGTCTCATCTTCTAAGGGGTCACATGGTATCTAACAGCTTACTGTAATGTATATTGCAAGGTATGACATTTATACCATCTCATTTTTCATTGACTGGTCATAGCATGATTTTTCCTTCTTTTTGTGACATTATTATCATAAGGTACGTACATTTTTTAAGTGCCTGAAATGACCTAGTTCTGAAATGACATGATTTTCCACACCTTGCCAACAGCAAGATATCGATAAAAACAAGCAGTTAGATTTAATTTTGTGTTGTTTTCTATAAGCTGCCACCGACAAAAAAGGCCTCCGTTAACTCCTGTTTCCAGCTTTCTGTAGGAGAGGAGACGCTGGTTTATTCAGGAGCTCTACTTCCTTTACTATAAGAGTCCTCTGTTACACATAAATTAGTTTGTATAAATACGAACTGTGCTTGAGAAAGTTACTCCAAAAATGCTGGTATGCTGATGTCTGACGGCCATGCAGCCAGTGGGAGCAACGATGTATAGCGCTGCCGTTTTTCACAGAGGGAACAAAGGGACACGCTAAGTTACTACGTCTCTTCTTTGTTGATATTGGACACTTACTCCGGACAAAGTGATCCAGAGGAAGATAAATAAAAAGACTTTGATTTTTCAAAATAGTGACTTTGAATTGGCCGGAAAAGAAAAATAAAGAAAGCCAGTACCATGTTACCACATGCCAGGAGACAGTGGTAAGTTTTTATTTTTATAGCACATTCTGGAAAACATCAGGGAAGGAAAAAAAAATCATAGAATCACATAATTATAATCCTCTATATTAGGAATTAAAATACATTTTTATATCACTTCTCTTATGTCATATTTTAGAAGCTTTTGTACATTTTAGATAATCAACAATACTAACAATTAAAGAGATGAATGAAAAAGAAATATAAAATATGTCTGCACCTTGATGGAAGGAAAATATCAAAATAAATCTGTCTCAGTTTCTGAGTTTATATCTTCAAAAGTGATCTTTGATGTTTCTGTTGGCTGTGGTGGGCCTCTGGACACATGGGAAGCTCTCCCCGCATGTCTGATTGCAGGACTGGGACTTCATGCGGTAGGTCTTTGAATGTTCACCACTTTACACAGAAAAGGCTCTGGTCTACTGGTTACCACACTGTAACCAATGCACGGCTAGAAAAAGGGAAAATGGAAGAACTGCATAATTTTCATCCTCGTGTCCAAAATAGCAAGCCCATTAAAAATGTCAGCTATATAATATACTTTTTGTTAGTTTACAGTGAAAGTGGCTTCTGGGCTTTTGTGGAAACCTTAATTCTTTCTTCTGAAGTTTATAAAAAGCTCTGTCACTCCTATATAGAGATCCGATCCTGAATGACCTCCAGAGACCTCAGTGGACTACGTATGTGGGTTCTTCTGGCCACGCTGGAGACCATTTTGTCATTGCCTTCAACATCTTATGTGTGAAAGCCTAGCTGGACTATGCTGTGAAACCAGTCTGACATTTCATAGAGCTGAGCGCCTTTGAAAACTGAGTGCACCTTGTAAAGAGAGAAAAGCAGAAGCTGAGGCTTCTTAAGGCCAGGGAGGCAAGGAGCCAAGCCGGGGCTGCACAGCCACATGGCTACAAGCATCTCATGTGATGTGATGACAGAAGGGTCAATGTGTGCCTAAAATGGGCATATCACAACAGTTCCTCGTTAATGAACATGGTAAATAATAATTACCTACTGGTAATTCCACAGAACAAAATCCCTTTTATATCAGTATAAAGGTTATTCTTACACAGCATAATGTACTACCAGGTAAAGAGATCCCTGTTTGTTCCGAACAAGCTAAAATTCAGGCGTCAGAAGCAGTATAATCATATTTTCCAATGCAGATGCTAGCGGTACAACACCCCTGTCCCAGCAGCATGGCTCAAACCCAACCTGGAAGGAACAAAAATTGTGACCAAAGGGCCAAACACTCCATGGACGTTATTTCAGAATTATATTCAAAGACGAAGAAAATGACAAGCAGATCTCTAATATTTTTTAGATAAAATAAATAAAAATAAATAAATAAATAAATAAAAAATATTCTATATAAATAAATAAATATATTCTATATAAATAAATAAACTCATTTTAAAAATCCTACTGATTGATTATATCACACCTAACACAGCGAAGGCCCGATCTCTGCTGGAGTCACTGCTACTAATATAAAATGAATGAACGATAAGACCAATAACAAAGAACAGCTGAAGACCTAGACTGGAGTATTCAAATGCTAGAAACCCATGGGATTTAGGAAAAAGTGGAACCAAAGAGATCATGAAGTTAAAAGCTGTTTTGAAGTAATATACAAATATTACAAATATTTGTAATCAAATCCAAATCTAAAGAGGTAACTATCTGATGAACAAAGTGTCCAAAAGAGGGGGAAAAATGATGAAGCGATATAAAAAGAGAACTTCTTATTTCAGGATATATGCACAGCAATAGAGTCTTTCCATCTCAGGCAATACAGCATTCTTATTACTCAAAAGTAGTCATTCTTTCAAATCATAATAAAAATTACTCACGGAACACAGTTTTAAGTTAAAAAAAAAAAGCCCAGAAAGAAAAAATCACTGGAGAGATGTTATCTTCTCTTGGCTCCAGCAGCATTTTCAAAAATTCAAACATAAATTGTGGGCTCAACACAGTTTTATCCTAGTAAATGTAACAGGATGGGATCCTTAGTATTCACAACAAAAAATAATAATCCTTTTGGACTTCTACTGAATACCTTAATGCAGCAGCATTTTGTAGTGGTGTGTTCTAAAATGTAATTATGTGCAGTGGAAAAGGGCATCTCTTTTTGCAGTTTTATATTTATTGCCTTTCAATTTCTTTGAAAGTCAGTCTGCTCTTGCATTTTTGAGAGAACAGAGACTACCAAGCTCATTTTTTTTCTGGAACAATCCTTTTCTTACAATATAACTACCATCTCCTTCGTGAAGCAAACACCTTCAGTTGTTTTCAGTGTCCCCTCAGAATCTTCCCTTTTCCATCCTCTAACACCTTGACCTTTGCTTGCTTTCGCTTGATCAGTGTTTTGATATTAACGTGACGGAAATCAAATATGACATCCACAGTTAGATATCCACAAATGCAACTGTACCAGGAATGTCACAATTTCTGCTATCATTCCAGTTATATTCTAAGGACTATTATCTGCTTTTATTCTTAATAACCTACCATCTTGTTTGCTCCTGCTTTCTGTTTTCTCTCCAGTGGACTTTGATGTTTATAGCAGGATGCTGAAAGCAGTCTAAGGAATCTAGGTGAGATGGAATGGGCTAAAAGGAGCAGGTATCCTTTTGCAACAATTTTCTGCTTTTCTTTTAATCTCACGAAGTGTTATACACCAGCCTGTATGGAGAGAGGAGTAGACAGATCAGCATTTAAAATACATTCCTTCGGCTCACCATCACTGCTTTTTTCTGTAGACCCAAAGGAGTCAAGTTCATAAACTTCGGAAGGGATTTCTTCACTATTCCCTCCGTGCACATGTCCTCTCCTAACTTGTTGTTCTACCTCAAAAAGGAGTCCCTATGGATGCCAAGTTTCAGCTAGCCATAGCTGGAAACAGGCAAAAGAAATGCAGACATAACCAAAACAAAATTTAGGTGTAACATTATGAAAGTTCTCCTAATAGCAGAATTTCTTACCAGTTTCCAAGGAAAATGTTGAAATCTCTATCACCTGAATCCATTCCAGGTGGACTTAGACAAACCGCTAAGAAACTGAATAGGATGGTCCTATTCTTGGAATGAAAATGGTTTAAATACTCTTATCTCCACTCTCTAGGATTTACAACAGACAGTTTTTAGACAAGCAGACATGATCCTATATATGAATGTGGATCTGTCTCCGCGAAGCTCAGAGCAAATCATCAGAGACATGCTGGAGCTCATGATTATTCAGCTGAAGAGACACACTTTTGTAAGTTGGTCCCTGAATCAGTTATGACTATGGTAAGACATGAGTGAAAAAGGCGAGACATGAGTGAAGAGGAGGATACTCCTGTGACTGCATTCTCATAGCCAGTGGTCAACTGCTATAAATGCCAGAACATACAGTGTGGGCAAATAATCAGCTTTACCTAAAACTGTAGACTGTATACAGGGTTTGGATCAATGGCTCATTTTTCTTTAGAGCCTTCTCCACTCCAGCAGGCTTCAGAAGGATTTTAGCTTACATGAATCAAGGCCACTAGATCTGCTCCTGGAGAATGTGATTAGTTTCCTTAACAAAATCTTACTGTGGGTATCCTTAATTGTAATCTGAATTCTAAGCCATCGCTTATGCTGTCATACACCCCTTGGCAGAAACTGCCTGCCTGGGACCTTAAGGAAAATACACATCACAAAACTGTCCCAGCGAGTAAACATGTTTGTGACCTGAATCTACTTTTGCTTTCTAAAGGCTAGTTTGAGAGAGTCACAAAACCTCAGACTCCCCCGGTTCATTCATTGCAATTGTTGTTCGTAGTTGTGGTTGTTTTTCTTCGGACGCTCATTCTCCTTTTCCTGCTCTGTGGCCTGTTTTGCACAGTTCACTTGCTCGGGCCATGGAAATAGCTTCCCTTGGAAAACAACGCTGGAGATCTGCAGCTTAAAAATGTCACAGCGGTGCAGAAAGCGATTGCAGAAAAACATTCAGAAGAAAAAGACAAGTTTTCAGGAGTGTCCTTCAGCTTAAAAAGTGGTCCTTTACAAAATGGGATACATTGAAGATAAACTGAATTTCTCAGAACTACCAATACACCTCTGTAATGGGCAAATACTATTTGTATTTGCTTTGCATTAATGAGAACTAGGATTTACAGTTAATGACAAAGACTTCAGGTTAAAATTAGAGCACTGTTATGTTTTGTTTCTTGAGGAGTAGTGAACATTATACAATTTATAATTAATTAATCTATAATTAGATTAATTATCTAATTATAGATTAATCTATAATTAAACCTTTCAGTTCAGCCTTTGGTTTATTCTTGGCTAAATATGTTCTTCAACAGCAGTAGCCTTCAACCAGGTTTTTGATGTGCATCTATTAAAAATCTTTTCCCTCAACTTCCAGGTAATCCAGTATGACTACTGCAGCCTGCTCGCAGAATTTCCCCCAGGCATCAGATGAAAACAGACATATATACGTGACTTCCACTCTGGAGAACTGTAAGAATACACTGCAGCATGTCAAAACTTCAGTTCCCACTAAAAATGAGTGGTGCATATGGTCAATGCAATCTATTTTCCTTGACTTATTCAGCAAAAGGACTGTGCAAACCTAAAGGTGGGGTCTGTGATCCTTATTAACCCTAACTTCTAAATTCAGGAGTGGCATCACTCTCCCCTATGAAACTAATTATGCTTAAAGGTACTGCTCATCATGAGGAATGAACTCCCTGAGAAAAACATTAAGAAACAGTGTATCTCTACAGAACACTGCTAAACCGTGAGTGTTGAAATAATATCTGTAATCTATAAGATTTTGTTTTTAAATCCGGGATCAGAACTTTTACATCAAAAGCTGTTTACAAGTAAATATTTGTATTTTCCCCAGTAGTGTAGAATTGGTATTTCTTTTGCATTTGCAAATCTAAATTTGTAATCTGTTTGGACCCTACATCTACAATTAGTTCTAAATTAAAGAATAATTACAGCAATAAAATTGGATATCAGCTGAAGCAAAAGGCAACAAAGAAATCAGTGATTTGTACAAATCCTAGTTCTAGTGGGAATGCTTCCTACCGTTACACCATTACTTTTACAACTGTGTCAAAAACCATTTTGCTTCAGAAACTTTGGTTCTGTCTTGCCAAAGTAAATATTCTTAATCTGTTCTAATTTTCTGTCATTCCCTAAGGACCAACGTACTTCTGTTTGAGGCTTTACAGTGTCTGATCCATGATTGTTTCAAGGGATGTCAAGACTGTCTATACAGCCCATTCTGTGCCATCATTTACCTTTCTAGAAGACTGAACATACAAAGCATTTTAATGCTGACAAAAATATTGTTTTTCCTCTGAGCTATTTTTTGTAACCTCTCCTTTTCTTCAAAGCAAGTGGAATCTCTCATCTAGCATTTTGATACAACAAGCAATCACACTTATTTTTCTGCTGTTGTACTATTTCTAATTGCACCTACTTACATTCTATGTCTCGAAAAAGAAAAGAATGCAATAAAGAAAAAATGGGATTATACAAATAATTTATTCATCATACAACTGGATATAAAATATAAAGTTTTTTCAGCGTTTTGCATTATAAGAACTTATTTTCAATTGTTTACATATTAACCCATCGCTCCAGGCCAGAATATTCCATAGTAGCTGGCTAGCTCACAGTGACATTTTTTTGAAAATTTCAGCAAAACCGATGCAGTCATTTTGAAGAATAAGATGAAAAGAATGTTTTTGCTAGAAAAGTTTTCAGAAAGTTAGCTGTGGCATCCACCATACTTTGGAACAGATGGATGAAAACTAATGGACAGCTAAAGCTTATATTAGGGATGTGCTTTTTATTACCTCATGCCAGTAAAATGATTTAATTTGGACAAGATGAAAAGTTTGGAAAATTTGAAATCTGCAGATTCTCAGTAATGGTTTGCTCAGGGTTGGTACCTAAATTCTTCAAATATTTGTTCTACATTGAGCCAACAGCTGAGAGATGTAGGTTCTCCGCATTTCCACGGAATGACTACTCTTTGCTATTGTTGGCTAATGCAGCACTTAAGAGCCAAACTAAAATTAGGGAATTTTTTTTCTGTTTCCAGTGCACGAAAGAGGGGAAAATGGCTCAATTATGGCACAAGAGAAACAAGTCAGAGCTGATATGTTGGGAAACTGCAGCAGAGTTTGAGGTAAGAAAACGGAGGCTGAGGAAGAGGAGCCATTGAAAAAATATAAAAGGAGTTGGCAAAGGCCTTTGAGCACTGGGCTAGGAAGGAAACCAGATCAACTGAAGAGGGATGAAGTTGCAAATACCAGGATTACAAATTAGTCAGAGTGGGGAAGGCTGCTCAGTGACAGAAAGAATGAAATGAGGACCAAGGAGAGAAAGGTGATTGGTCAGATATGGAGTTTCATGAGGAGTAGCCAAGGACATAGAACAGCTATGGGGGAGAGACCAAGATATGAAAAGGAGGGAGACAGGGACAATACGTTATCAGCAGATGAAAGGCCAATACTGTGTATGACTGGGGCAAAAAAAACCCATCTAAAAATACAAGCACTGGACTACAGTCCCTTCAAGAACTGGGATATTTTAATGTGTCCAATGATCCTGAATTATATTCTGCACCAGAGCAAAACACGATAGGAATAATTAAAATCAGTAGCCACCGAGCAACTGGGGGCACTGCCATTTCCTTCTTCAGGTATTTCTGAAGTTTTCACTGGCTGTCATGTACCCCCTGCAAGCCACGCTGTGTGAGAATCTCTTCAGTGTCTGAAGTCCCTGCTGAATCAAGCCTCCGAGGCAAAGGAATGCCAGTTTCTGGCCCTTAAAACCTTGACTGAGCTATGAACTAAGTGGCTCAGCCCTAACAGGAATGGGTCAGGTAAGGACCCGAGTGGAGACATCACCTTGGGCGCCCACAGGAGCTGTACAGGGAGGCTTCTGTGGGGCTCCAGTGCCGACAGGCTCTATTCAAGAAAAAACACAGCTTTGAGATCACCAACCATTTCACCATCCTTTCATGGATCTGACCCAGAGAATTTAGCATATCTCTTCAGGTAGCACTAGACAGATTATGAAAAACACCTGACCAGGCATTTCAGACCCTCTACAGAAGCTGGATGCAGGTTAGTTATGCAAAGAGAGCCAGCGGTACTGACCTCTGAAAAGCTGGCAGGAGTGCTTGGAATCACCTTCCGATATGCAGCAAGTAGCTGATGAGTAATGATTAACAGATTCCAAATATCAACTTTAGACCATGTAGGTGTGGTCAGAATAAATGGTTCATGTTAATGATTTACATAAACATTTCAAACTGGGTGGCACCGAAGTGAGTATCTTCCATTTTAGCTGCAAGAATATAGAAGATATGCCTGAAGGGAAACTGAGAGCTCAGCTATTTTGATACTTGACCTAAGTATCTAAAGTTCCTCCCTGAAATATAGAGAGGTATCTTAAATGCCTGGGCTCAGCTTGTTTCTACATAATCACTCATGGAATATTTTCTTTCCTCCAGAGATAATGCTCTGACTTGGACTAATAAGACTCTCAAAAGATCTGATTAGTTAAGCTTCACTTAAAATGTGCCAATGCAAAGTAAGATAGACAATCCCACAGAAACTGATCAGAACTCATCTCCTCGGTTCTTGTCCAAAAAGCACTGAACAACGGGCTCTGCAACAGGCACTGCAGGTCAGCAAACGCGGGCCTTTCAAAATAAAAAGGGGAGCATGTTCTGGAGCTGAAGGTCGTTTCTGCTTATGCCCAACCTTTGCAGGATATGGGTCTCCTACTTGATACCAAGTACAGCAAGAGAATAGAGGGAAGGCTGTTAGTTTGCTTAGTTTTTAGGGGCAAATAAACCAAGATCAGAAACTCACTAGATACCTAAGACCTCTTTGGGAACCAACACAAGCCTGACAGGGTGGGAGATAAGCGTTGCATTTTGCAACTGCCCAGAGCCAAGAAGTCTGACAGATGTGTCTCATTCACTACAAGAGTTCCAGCTGCTAAGTGCTATTTTATATGAGTTTCTGAACAATATAACAATACTAGCAACTCCTTCAGGAGTCTCGTAAAGATACAATTCTGCCGACAAGCCATACTATTAAGTAGACAGCGATACTGTTCTGAAGTTCCAAATGTTCTTCAGGTTCAGCTTCTCTGTGGACCTCATCAAGCCCAGTCTCAAAATGAAAGTCAGTGGATCCACTCCCAAAGAAAATGCCGGTCCCTTATGGAAGAACAACCGACCTGTAGCTCTTCAGTGCTGGTTATCATCTTAGCATCTGAGTTGTGGCTGAGGATTCAAGAAGCAAATCTCAGTAGCAAAAGTTGCATGTATTCTCTCAATCAATATACCCTACCTATGTGCATTATCTGGCTGGATCTAGTAATGAGCCTCATGGTGATTGTACATACTCTGCACTGACAGGGAAATACCAGAAGAAGAGGAAAGTACAACAGGACTTGAGTGCATTTTATGACTACTTTTCTGATGCTCCTACAGAAGGCTAAGTTAATGTAGGAGCCTGATGAACATTTCAATTACGTGTGCTTTAAGTCACTCTGTATTAATATAAACAAGCAAAGCAGTACATGACAAAGTTGTTCACCATGGCAGAGATGAAAAAATTTTTCCCTTTTGTGAGTTTTCCTCTCATTCCCTGGAACAGGACACTTTACTGACTCACATCTGATTAGCGCTGTTACTGTAGCAGAAGCAGTGGAGAAGGAGAAAAGAGCTGGATTCCTTTCTGCCTCATATATCACTATCCACCCACAAAAACTAATAGAGGGTAAATCATATTCTCAGATGGGAATTTTCCTATTGATTCCAGTAAGCATAGCAATGGATTTTCTGTATTTATTGTTTAAATTTTGTTACCCGCAGAAATAGCGGGCTAAACAATCAAAACATCTGTCGCAGTTCAACTTTCAGGAACTCAGCCGAAAGCCCCTAAAATCTCCTTTTGATATGTAGAGTGTGGACATCTGGCTGGGAAAGCTCTGAGACACTGAACGCGAAAGCTGCACGACACATTTTTACTGAGTCACTGCTGATCATACAACTCATCCTGAAATATCATGCCTGCTGCTGAAGCATGAAACCATAGATCCACATGGTTTCTTCCCACCTCTCCAAGGCTTGTTCCAACCAAACTGAAAACAACAACAAACAAAATGAAAAGAGAAAAGAGGAGAGAAACAATCCACCAAACAAGCAGCTATGTGAGCAGAGCAACCCAGAAAGTCTGATTTCCTGTGGATTCTTCCGGGGTTTAAAGAGATCGGTAGCTGGGCTGACATCTTCCCCTGTGGTTAGGCTTT
Organism: Calonectris borealis; assembly: GCF_964195595.1. Taxonomy (NCBI): domain Eukaryota; kingdom Metazoa; phylum Chordata; class Aves; order Procellariiformes; family Procellariidae; genus Calonectris; species Calonectris borealis. Next base: position 143,417,836 of record NC_134313.1, read on the forward strand.
CCTCTCTCCTTGGATATGGATTCTTTGGAGTCTATTAAGAGATGAACTTACAATATAGTCTATTCTTCAGTGGGAGCAATAAGAAGTCTTTATTCTTTATCAGGCTGCTGTTTTTTACAAAATCTGGAGGAATGTAATACCTCTGAGACCGCTACTTTTCTCTCAGGCCTGGTTGAAACTGGCTAACAGCTGGCTTTTGACCAGATACGTACAAAAGCAATGTGATCTGCTGTTCTTGGTAATCAAATAAAAAACAAGCGCTCCAAATAATTAGAATTTACCATCTTCCCTAGGTAAACACACCTTATATCAATGCTTCCAATCTTGTAAGTCATTAAAAACCTTTTGAACTTTTGTCTTTATCCAGCTCGTTTTAACAAAACAAATACCAAAAGCTGGGATACGCTGATAATGGAGAGCTGTGAATACCTGGGTGGGTGATATTCTTAGAGTCTAAGCAAAGCGCTGAAACTAATGGAAAAGCTCCAGCTGGCTTTAATGGACTTTGAGCTACACCATCTTTCTTGAGCTGAGGAAAAAGACTAGCTCATAGTGGATCCTCTGGAAATGTGTACTAATAATTAATAAAGGTTGTATCTCCATGGAAAATAAAAAATGATGGGTTTTGGCTGGAAAATGAAAGAAAACACCAAGTTTCAAAATGACCAAATGTTTATATTTTCAAACACGTACGTTTGTTGAAGCCAAGAGAAAGTCAGTGCTTTGTACAAAACTTTGCAGAGTTTCTATTACTTTCTGCAAAGTCTTGGCTAATTAAAGTCCAACTGTCTTCTTGCACACAATGTATGCTCAGTGCGTGCAGACATTCATACATATACATCTTCTATTAAATGATGCCTAGTCTTTTCTGTGAGTAAAGGCTGGTTAAATTAGTGTGGCTATTCAAATATGACCAACATTTTGGCAAATGGATTTTTTATCAGATTTCAATCTATCTTGTTATAGATAATGCTTTACATTCTAGGTGACTAGGTTAAGTTTATAAATAGCAAATTAATATACTGTGTTGAAAATCTGATCTCCTTTTGCTCTTTATTTTGCAGTGATTGACAAATTTATTATATTTTTTTCCTCTTCATAAATGCTTCAGAATTGAGAAGATCTAATCCTTCTTTAGCCATTTTAACTTGGTGTTGCAATTTTGTTTACTTAAATAAAATTGGAAGAAAAAGAAGATAATTTACCCCTTGATAAACCTACATCTTGTTAACTTCCATCTGTGAATAATGGCCAGTGAGTGTGCAATGTGGTTGGTACAGACTGGATTTGGTGTAAGCAGAAACAATTCTGATGGTATTGTTAGGAGCTGGCATTTGCACTTATGCAAATTTTTTACTGGTTCAGAATAACAATGATTTAATGCAGCAGCACAGTTCAGCACTTGACATGCAAACACAACTGTTATTGTGTTCTAATTTATTTTTTTATATCCCCCTTATTAAAAAAACAAGAAAAATATAGGTAACTCCTGTATCTGTAATATAATTTACATTCAGTACTTAGCTTTAAAAATGTGATAGTATTAGTACACAGTATGATAAATATTCTAAGCATACACAACTTGTGCTAAGTGATAAAATATTCTGAGCATGTCCCAAAATGATTCTCATCAGAGATGGCTTGTTACCTCCACCATCAGCAGATACTGATAATTAATCAACTGAAATGAATCTTTACAGAATAAACAAATCTGTTATACATGAAGGATGATTATGTTCTTTTGGCTGTGAAGATTTTTCATAACTTATTCATGCCAATGCTGTGCCTGAGTTATGAAGTATTTTTCACTTATGAAATAAATATAGCATCTTTTGTTTGTCATATAGTCCCTCTATTTTCTGGGCTTCACCAATGTAAATCAGCACAAATCTACCAGCTATGCTGATTTACACCAACAGAAGAATTAACCCTCTATTCATCATCAGCACCAATGTTTCCTGAGTTATTTGAGATGCATTTCTAAAACATAGCCCTGGTACAGCATTTTCAACTGTTCCATTTTAACAGTAATGTCTATGCAAATGCCATTATCGGCCGTAAGACAGAATCATAGCTGTCTCCTTCCAACTTTGTGAATTCCACTTTCTCCTGGTAGACGTAATACACACAGTGGGGGATAGTGTCGTATTTTGAGACGGAAAAGCCATGAAAATATACTACCATTTGTTCGGATTTTTAAATGAATTCGTACTTCTATGTGTTGGTTTTATGCTCACTTTTCCTTGAACTATTTAAATGACCAGTGTGGTTTTTCACTGGCAGCAACACTGATAGACAATGAATCCTAGACATGCATGTAAAAGTATCTGAAAATCTTATGTTCTAAGGAACAGGAAACAAGATCATGTTTGGCTGACCTCCTCAGCAATCACACATAAACAACAGGGTTTAAATTACAAATATGTCTGATATGTTAAAAAAACAACAGCAAAAAGGGAAACATTGACAATCGTCAGACAATGTTATAAAATAACCAGAAAAACAGCAAATAAATTTGAGGAAATCATAATCTGCTCTGAATATTCTTCAAACAGAGAAAGAAGAATTGTGAATGATTCATTCAAACTGAGTCATACTTTATTTTATTAGAGAAATTCTCAGGGTTAGGCCTACTGTGTGAGCACAAATTCTTGGCTAAGACTCACTAAAACTGATGTGCTAACTCACATCAGCCAGACATCCTTTCTTAAAAAAAAACAAAACACAAAAACACAGAAACAACAAAAAAAACCCAACCAAACCCTTGATGTAAGAAAGGGGATACTGCTTCATGACTTTCCTTGAGGCTTTACTGAGGGAGAGGAGTAAATAAAGAGTTTTAAGAACTAGTTAAACAGGAAAACCTTGTGCTCATTTCTTTTGAACATTCAGCTCTTTCCCACTAGGAATGAGGCCACATGTTTATTTCTACTATAAGCTATACTTATAGGAAGACATACTTGGTGCAAGCAAGCACGCTATCCATGCTGCTGTATGTATAACACAAAAGAAGCCGTCTGGAAGACAATTACTATGTTGTGGAGCAGACAGAAGGTATACTGAGGAAAAGAGCTCAATAATTTGGAGAGTATCATAGGTCTTGAGGGCCTTGGGCCAGTCTTTGCTTTACCTCAGCCTTTCACCAAGGTAATCAGTGCGTCCAGATCTTTCCAGTTCTGATCTTTCCAGATCCAGTCCTCTCCAGATCTCTCCAGAAGCACTCAGATCTTTCCAGATCCAAGAAGATATTTTCTTGCCTTTAAGCTACATACTACAATGCCCACATTTTAGGCATCTGTCTGCCAGTGCAAAATCCAGAACGTTGTAAGAGAAATCATACAAAGAGTAATGAATGTCAGAATAAGATCCAAAATAGCTAGCACATTGAGCTCTGCCCTGCACTAGTCAATAGGAAAATGTTGATCCTTTATCAGTCCTTTATCAAGTCTAAAAAATCACAAGCCCCAGGCTGTCAGTCTCCCCAGGGTAATCTTTTATAAGCTCAGCAAAGATCATATGTGCCTATTGAGATACGGTTGCCTGCTATACAGTACCCTAATAGTTAAAATACCAAGTAGTGAATCAGGTCTCATTCTCTCTTCTACACAAAAACAATCGAAGCCTAATTCTTCACCTCAAGGACAGTGTCCAGATACTAGGTTGTGGCTTATTTTGCTCTTCCTGCAAAACCTATCCCCATATGTACAAACCAACTCAAGCTGCCCTGTATCAGAAAAGGGCACAAGAAGGAGCTAACTCTAGGTCGTTTCTCATTGCAGAGGGGAGGCCTGGAATGATTGTGTGCTCTGTTTTGTGAGTGTTACGTGTAAGGCACAGAAAAAGCTGTTGGTTGAGGAGACACAATCTCCTAACTTCTCCAAGAAATGCTTATACGTTTTGTAATAAAAACTGACTCACAATTTTACCCTCATCCCATTGCATTTTACCATACAGAAGAGTCATGCTTCTCTCCAGTCCAGCTGGTCTTGGATTCTCCTCTGCACAATGACACATCTTCACTAGAAAGAATGAAAAATGTTCCTCCTCTATTCCCCAGAGCACTCTATGGCTTTGTGGTTAAAACATACTGAAAGGAGTATGACACATGGGCCTAAATTAACCTCAGTCAACACTGGACTTTGAAAACAAGTTGCCTATGTAGCCAAAGAGAGTGCTGTAATCTACTAGAATCATATCACATGTCATTTTAAAAGTGAACATTAGCTTTAACTGCATTTTCTATGAAGATAAGGAGCTCGGGCCTGTTGCACAGTCAGAGACCTGCCAGGCCAAACCTTTTTTGCTAATTGCATTCAGGTTTTCATGTAAGCTAGGTAATGACCTTCCAGCCAGAGTTTCACCACCAGTCAACTTGAAACATAGGCAGGTTTTTTGCTTGTGTTTTTCCTTGGCAATTGGCTCAAGACCACGTGGCAGTATAACATGAGACCTGTAGTAATTTTCTTAGCAGTCTTAATATGGAAAAAAAAATCCATTGAAGCCTGTTTTCACAGCTCAATAGGACAGACTTTCAGCCTCACATCTAAATATCCTGTCTTCTGTATATTCACAGAATGTTGTATTTGTATTCTAAGACAATTGTTATGCTATTTTCTCTCCGTAATTTTTCTCTTCTTAGTGGTATTATTAAAATAATCTCAGATTGTTTTTTGTTGTTTATAAATGGACTGCTATTATCTATTCATTTATGACAAGGTGACAGTATTTACTTATCTAGTTGTTTGCAGATAGGCACTACATAATCTGGTTTTTGTGTTCATTTGAACAGGTGTGGCTGGAGGAAGGCTCCAAGTCTGCTTTGCTGTAACTGCTGTTTTCTAGGTCAGGGAGATGCAGCAAGAAGAGAAAGGCTGTGCTGTCTCACAGAACGGCCGACCACATGCAGTGGGCACATGGATGCGGGGCAGGTAGAAAAGGAAAAGAATCCAGCAAGTGGGAGGGTTTCACAAGAGGCAGAGACTGGAAGACTGCTGAGAAGCGAAAGAAGTAGATATGCTGCCAGGCCTTACAGGTGATGGAAGAAACCTCCGAGGGACACAGAGGAGAGACTGTATAATTTGCTGAAAACCAGAAAGTTATTAATTCATTGGACTGAAAACAAACATAAAAAGAGCCATCCTGCAAAGATATATAGTGGGAAAGGGCAAATGCATTTATGAATCCTTTTAATTTCTGTACTGTCTCCCTCTAAGACAATTAAACACAATTAATTAGTTAATTGTTCTGGTTTATATTGTAATAAATCTGTCTTTGAGATCCTCTGCCTTTTGAGTATCTTTACGAAACTCACTTTAGGGAAAGTGCTGGAAGATCCACCTCAAAGCTATGACTAACTTGATACCCAATTATAAATGCAAAACCTCACCCCTGAGCTACTCTTATAAGCAACCTTTAGCTACATGCACATCCCTGTCTGCACTACTAACCCCAGGCCAGCCTAAAATCCCCCCAGGAGCCAGAAGCCCCAAGGCCAGCCAGAGCAGGCATCGGCAGGGCTGGCGATTGCCCTGGTCGCAGCCACGGGCCTGCATGCCAAATGGTATGCTGCCAAACATGCCCAGACAGGCTGTCTGTAGACAGTCCGCAAACTGTCTGTGAGGCCGAGCGTGCCATACTTGTGGTCATCCTGGGTACAGCCGTGGACTCTAGTGGGGCTGCTGACGTGTCACGTTCACGCTGACTTAGGAACTAAACCGGCGTTAACACAATTTGATTAAAAGCACGGCTCGTTCTTGGGACATCCCAGAATGAAGCCTTGGGATACAGCAACTGGATGAAACATCCCTCAAGCAGCAGCCTGACTTGGAGGGAAGAAAACAGCTCTGGGCAAGACCGCAGGGTTTGCCAAGAAGTGCAACACCAGCGTGGCTGCTGTGAAGGTGTTTGCCATCCTTCCACTGCTCGCCCCGGCGTCCTCCGAACACGCTGGAGGCATTTCCTCGGGTTAACTAATCGGTGGCCCGGTCACTCAGGGCTCTCTCCAGCGGCCGGAGGGGCTGCAGGGCCCCTCGGAGCCCGGAGTCCCTCTGAGGCGACTCGGAGGCTGCTAGGCCATCGGCCGTAAACCGAGGAGGAAACCTGAGGTAAACCGGACCCCTCAGAGGGGTGAGGCGGTGCCCGCGGCCCGCCGGTGCCTGAGGCCGCATCTGCCGCCGCCTCGCCTCGCCCAGCGCACAGCGCGCACCCCGCAGCCCCCCGCGGGGCCGGGCCGTGCCGGGCGATCACGCGGGCTGCAGCCGGGCCGGCCGGGGTGCAGCCAATGGGCTGGCAGCGCCGAGCGCCCCGTCCGTGCCTGGGAGAGTGGTGACGGCCGGCGCTGGCGGGCTGGTGCGCAGGCGGGGAAGCTGCCTGCCGCGGTCGGAAGGGAGGGGAGGGGAGGGGAGGAAGGGAAGGGACGGGAAGGGGGTGGCCGCGCCGGGCACAGCATGGCTGCCAAGGTAAGTCACCGCCGGCGGCGGGCGGGGAGGCGGCGCGGGCGGCGGCGACGCGGGCGGCGGGTTCTCGGCGCGCGCCAGCGTGGCCGTTGGCGGCGGGGAAGGGGCCGCGGCGGGAGGCGGGCGGCTGCCGGGTTTGACCTCGGGCCTGTCCTTGGCGAAACTCTGCGGGTGGCGCCTCCTCCTCCTCCTCCTCTTCCTCCTCCTCCTCCTCGCGGCTCCGCGGCCCCTCGCCGCCGGCCCCGGGGGAGGAGGGAGGTGGGCTGCGGGGCCGCCGAGCGTCCGCGGCGGCGGCCCCCCCGGCCGGCGGGGTTCGGTGCCGGCGGGTACAGAGGCGGCGCGGTGGGGATCCCCACCTGCCAGCCCCGGGGAGCGGGCCTGCTCTCTGCTTGTAATGCACCATCTGCGTGACACTGGCGGCCGCCTCCCGGTGCCGGGGAGGTGGGAGGTGGCTGGTCCCGGCATGCTGGGGCCGCCGCGGCTCGGTGCGGCCCTCACCGGTGCGGCCGGCCCGCCGCCGCCGGGGCCCGCGCACCGCCCTGCCGGGCACCCGCACCCCGGCCCGGCCGCGGCTCCACCGAGCGCTGTTAGGCCCAGCTGTGCTCGGTAAGCACCCCGCCAGACACACACAACATATAGGTGCATGAAAATACACATACATACATGTAATACATACACTAATTTTTGGACGAGAGAATGCGGTGGGTCCTTGGGACAGCAGCTGGCAGGTCAGGACGTTGTCGGGCTCACCGTGGCCAGAGCGGACACTGATATTGGCTCTGCCCCACTTGCAGGCCTTAGCGTGATGGTCCTTTTTTGCTCTTTCTCCTGTTTTCTCCATATACCTGTTTTTACTTTCTGTTTTCACTTTTGATTATAATTTCCAACTGGTTTCACGTCTCTGGGCTTTCTTGTCAGATTGATACCTGTTAGTTAGGCTTTTCTGCCATTTCAGGACAATAAATGGATTGAAATACTTTTATCAATTGTTTAATAACACACTTGCATCCCAGAAAAAAAAAATTAGCAATTAGCTGGATCAAGGCCATATAAAAATAGGTATTCCACTTCTAATGACAGATAAATTTATATCTGGTGTTGGTGTTTCAAAACTTACTACTAGGCTTTCATTAAGTTTCTTTTTCGAATACTGAGACTTTAAAAAAAAATTGGGCCACATCCTGCTTTTTTTGAAGTCAGTGATGAAACTTTTATCGAGAAAACATCAGAAAACAAAACTTCCTCAAACAACACAAAGCAGTACATGTGTTCAGTCTGGCCGGAGTTGTATGCTCCTTTATTTCAGTGAGTCCATAACAGAGCTGCTCCTGTCAACACCTTCCTCACTAAGAACTTAGGTTATCTGAAATGCATACTGTTTTAATGGATTGGGCAACATATGATGCCACTGCTGGGGTATATGAAACAGTCATCCCCGAATCTTATGTTTATTATTTATAAATCTTAGCTGTCCTGCCTAGCTTTTCTTTTTTGATTGCCGACGGGTCCATACACACAGCACATCAGTTACATCTTACCAAACTCTTGGTATTAAAAGACTTAAAAGTCTTCCATTCACTGAATTTATGAACCATCTACTTAGCTTTCTTCTCCGAGCAGCAGTTCTTAATCCACAATGCATTTGAATCTGTACTACTCACATACACTTAAAAAATGTTGCATATGTTAGTTAGTGTTTGTCTAATCCGGTATGCATGTGTGCTCCATGCTACACGTTTCCATGGGATCATTTTTCTTTTGGCTTGGCCTATTACACAGTTCAGATCACCAAAATCTTTACAAGCATATGTTGAAAAGACTCAACACTTAAGGAGAAACTGAATTGTATGTAGTATGTTTCCGATTGCGTCAAGCTTGGCGGAGAGATACCTGGTAAAAAGAATAATGGCTTGTCACTAGTGTCATAGGCATCCTTGGTGCATTGCAAGACAGAGATACAGCACTTTGTACTGCAGGGTTTACAGCCCTCGCATAGCTTCTGCAGGCTTGAATGTGTTTTGAGACTTATGTTTTAAAAAAAGAAAAGTAGAGCTGGGAGCAGCTAGAATGGATTAATTATTAAGTTACCTTGTGAGACTTGAAGGGTTTTTATCTTCTTGAGGTGAAATAGTTGCTGTTAAACACAGATTAATTTCTATTTTTGTTGAAGTCAGTGGCAAAATGTAAGCGTTTTGTACTCTTAACGTCTGAGCTCAGGTTCTGCAAGCACACATATGAATAACTTTGCCACGTGAAGAGCTTCTGGGTCTGAAGTTATTCACATGTGCTTGCAGGCACGGGCCTTGATTTGTGTTCTAACTTCCTCACTGATGCATCTCAGTAATGTTTGCCTTTTTCACCTCAGCCAAACAATGGACTGGTGAGTTGACTGATTTTTCTAAAATCCCTTCAGTACCTTTTCCTTGCCAGTATCCTGCATGACCGCTTCCTTTAATTTTTTAATTATGCCCCTTTTAGGCATATGAGTCTTTGGGATTGAATGTAATTGTTCTTCGCTTGCAAGATTTCAAATGTTGACATTTTAAGCAGACTCTAGGAATTCAGTCTGTCAAAAGGAAAACCCAAATGGGATGCTGTTAAAGCTGCATAGTTAAGCACTCAGGTATCAAGAAATGGGCAAAGCTTTTATGCATGGAATCTTTAATGTCCATTACAGTGCCATTTAATTTTCTTCATTGTATGTTACTCAGTGTCTTACAATTTATACAATGTTTCAAACAATGTATATTGCACATCAGTGTCTTTTCTGAATCTTTGAAAATGTTTTCTGAAAGTGTTTTGTGAAAACTCACTGTAAATTATATTTGTACAAATTGCCAGTAAAAACTGCGGGTGAGATGTTCCAGTAGATTTTTACCCCATTGGTAACTAAATTACCATCATAGGTACTGGCTTCTTTTTCTGAAATGCAGAGAAAACAGGCTATGCGGAAAGTCTTTATGGTAACGGACGTACAGAGCAATAATGATGTTTTATATAGTGTGTCATGCTTTATTTCTTCATTTTGAGTGTTTAACAATGCAATCACAATGGTTTTTCTGCCCTTTAGCTGGATACTTCTAAAGAGAAGTTACATAGTCTAGCTAATGCCCCTTGCTGTTCACCCGGTGTGTATCTTACAGCAAAATTAACTGTGCCTGTTGAGTGAATATAAGCTACCCTTGGTCCAGATACTGCTACACAGTTTTGGGCATAGCTGTTGTATCATGCATGTGCAAAGTGTGACTTGCTATCTTTTTAAAGTCCTACTGCTTGGTGAAATATAACCTTATTTTCAGTGGGAAGTTCTAAGGGACTTCTCAATGAGACCTCTTTCCATAGCTGATTTTGCCTTTGCCCCTGTGCTACTTTGTCCATTCAACATAAGGTCAGAAACTGATATTTATAATGGGAGCTAGTATATGTAATATTTTTAAACTTTGTGTTTCACCACATTCAACTAAGCTGCATCAAAACAGTTAAAAATTGCATTAAAGAAAATTCCAAACTTGAATAATTTCAGTAGATAAATTAAAGCTGAGAAACTATGTAAAAACTGTGGGCTTAGCATGGAAGCACTTGACCCCATTAAATTTTATCTCTGCTATGGATAGCATGTGAATAAATTTTGATACTTGTATTGAACTGCACAGTACTGATATAGGAGATGATTTTTAAATACTGTGGTATATCTCTTTTTCTAATGTAATTGTTTCTTGGTGCATGTGTGAATTTTATCCATTGGGCATATACTGTTTGCCTCCGTTACCTAGAATGTGTAAGTTATTTAAAAATTATTGTCTTATCAACAACGTGAACACAAATATCACATGCTAAAAAAGCTAATTGTAAAATGATTGTTAAGTGAAGGTGTGAACCTTACATCAGTACCTGGTGGGACTACTTGCATGCTTAATTTTAAGTGCATGCGTAAGTCTTTTGAAGAACAGGTGCCTGACTGTCAGAAATATATCAATAAGGTAACACAAAGAGATTTGTTGCTGACTTTACTTACATGACAATATTTGGGATGTTTCTAATGCAAAGTGAAGAAAATTTGTTATGCAGTTTTGGTATATTTAACAATTTTTTATTCTCTTTCTGCTTGTGTTTTTCTGGAGCTGTTTACTATGGAAGCTGTATCAGTGGAGTTACATGTTCTTTCCGGTTACTGCCATATTTACCTTTAAAATCCTAAACCTGGTCATTTCAAAAATAGTTAGTCCCCATCACAGGCTCCTTGTATGTCTTGGTGCTAGTATAGTCGGACATTTTTCACTGAACACCCCAGTCCTGCAAGATGCATCACTTTGACTGAATTAATTGGAGTTCTGTGAAGGATTGATGCTGCTGGCCCTGGCTTTATGGGCCTTTTTGTGTGCAGAAATGATCCAATGCCTGCACTGGGCGATGTGAATTAATGAGGTCTGGATTAGCAATGGCTGAAATACAAACACCATGGCAATGCAATTCTAAATGAACGTGATTCCAAACAATGCCGAAACTATTAGATGCTGTGCAGCCATGCCACATCGGTTATTTTGCTATCGTGCATACCCAGCGTGTTCCTTTGTGCATCATCCAGCTCCATCGTGCCTCTTCATTCAGCTCCTTCTCCCGTGCTCCTCTCCTCTGTGCTAGCAGTAGGGTGTGATGTGCTTGGGAACAACGGAATTCACTCTTCTTGCCGTCGTTGATGCCATTCTTCCCTTCCTCCAGCAAAATGGTAGAGAAGAATTGCATTGCATTGCATGTGGATTTGATGGGCCCTCAGAAAGGAACAGGTGAGGGATCCTAGCATCGTGATGGGCTACTGTGTCCACGAAAGGAGTGGAGTCCTTTTCCTTTACGGACAGGCTCCAGCCACTCAGTGAGATCAAAATTGTAGGGGGAAAGTGGTTGGTGAGCAGGGAGAGAGGAATCTCTGTTTCCCTGAAGCATCACTGAGTTTGTGTACTGTAGACTTAATAGTGTCAGGACGCTTAATGGCACCGTGGTAATTTTTCTGGATGTGATAGCACCATGTAAGATCCACATGGAAAGTGCTATTGATAGTCTATACAGGTCCAGTGGTGCTTGCTCATGTGTAATTACATTTTGGAACTGCGCATAAGTGTGTAAATTCTTAAATACCTTATGTATCATGAGACTCTTCTTTCCACTTTCCCCCTCAGAAAAAAAGTGTATTTATGCTGCTTATGACATCTTGAATTCTTAAGAGACCAGAATTTGCCTGATAAAGGGACGCTGAATTTGTATGAATGCTGATAACTTCAAACCTTTTCTAAGTATAAAATAGCATGCATGATGAGTGCAACTGAAACAGAAGAGAAAGCAAATCATCTTCCCTGTCTTCCTTGCCATTGTTTATGTGTTTAGTTTCATTTGGTTTCTTTTACCGCACAAGTCTTTGCTTGTGACGTTTACCCTTAGGGGACTGCTTGAGTCCTAATCCCACAAGGTGCACAGCGAGTTATGGGACCCACTGGCAAGAATAATCCCAGGGAAGCCACTTGCAGAGTGACTCTCTTGTGGAAAAAGTCCATACAGCTCTCTTCTGCAGTGACTGCCGATTTACCCTGAAAAGGAGCTTTATTACACTGGGTTTTTTGTCTTAGTTGAGTTTATCTGTTTCTTTGTACTACTATTTTCCCTCCCTTTCTGTATCAGAGCACGGATGGGGTGAGAGGAGGTGGTGAAAGAGGTTGATTTATGTCTTTAATATGTTAGAGAAGTACTGATGGGATTGCATGTTGCAACTGCCAGTGGTTTTAACAAGTTTTTGAAACCTGCTCTTTTCCATTATGGTGCCCCTGTAAGAGGAATCGCAGGGTGACCTCGCTTCATGTATAGCTCTGGGAGAGTGTGACTGGACCCCACAGTTACGTGTACATCCTCATGTGCGTCTCGTCTGTTGTGATGTCCGCTGAAAAGTGTTTTAAGTTATCTGGATCTTACCACATCGGGAAATGAATTCCTCTTTCTATGCAGCTTTGTGTCCCAGGAGGTTGGAGAAGCTTTTCCAAGTGTGCTTCAAATGACACGTTAGAGGCACTCCTCCTGATCCTGTAACGTAGACAAGCTTACAGCCCTGAATGATAACAATGTGTCTTCTGACCAGCTTGTTTAGGCCACTATCTATTTTATTTATCTATGTTGTCCAAGGAGTATGACAAGGAGGTATGTGATACCGTATTTCCTGGAAGATGGCATGAACGCGCTGCTTAATTTTAGCTTCATTTTTGCTTTTGATCTGTGGAGTTGCTGCTGCTTTGGCTATAGAATGGCTTGACGGTACTGAATAGAGCCTGTATGTTTGTACAGCACCAAACCTAAACTTGCATAAGGCCTCTGGGCACTACTGTGACTCTGCTAATTGTGCTGTTTTGCTTCAGCTACGACACAATCTTCAGAAACAGAGCAGCTGATGTTTTATGGTGCTAGGTAACTGTGGCTAGTACAATGTAAGGTTACGTATTTTCTGGTGTGTTCTCTTTCTGGAAAGTATCTGTATCTCAGTCATTTGCAGGGAGTTAAAGAGGACCTTATAAAAATATTCTATCTTCGATTGCTTTGGAATAAAGCAATTTCAACGGAAGCTTTGTTAAAACACTTAAAGGAACACTGCAAATGCATTTTTCATAACATTTTAAAATAATTTCATGCTATTTACAATACCTTAGAAACGTGCAATTGCAATTATATTCTTTACCAAAAATGTTACTTGGCTTGCACAAACCCCAGTGTGTTAAAGGATGAAATTGCTTGTAAGGAGTGGGTTGTCGGCATTTTTCTTTTTCTCTAAGGATGGAAAAAAAGAAACATTTGAGAGAGAGTGGAGAAGTGCATGCATGTACACCAGACTATGTACGTTTAGAGAAGAAACAGAAGAAATAGAGCTTGTCACAAGCCTGATCAAATTCCTCTTGTTGGATGCTTGTGAGGTGTTTAACCTCAGCTGCTGGATTCATATGCTTCTGATCTCTTGCACGCCTAGGCAGCTTGCAAGAACTATTTCTATACTCACCAGTAAGATCACTCTTGGGGTCTCCTTAAAGATTTGCCTTACTCACTGGCAATGTGAAAACTAGAACCTGGAATTTAGGCTAAGACGACTTTTTGGTGTTCTCTAGATCAACATCTCCATGCCTAAATTTTATCCATTTGGCTTTGGAAGTAAAATTAGGAAACCTATCTGAGGTGTCCAGGAACAGGTATCGCAACAGGCAGCATGCTGACTAGGGAGCATCTAAGTCAGCCAGTGGGAAATAAAAAGATAGGAATCTCCCGGAAGGATCTTCAAACAGCAGGGCTTGCATCTCTATTTCAGGCAGGGATGCTGGGGGGACAGGGCAGTGGGCCAGAATCCGATAGAGTTGCTAGCAATTAGGGCACCCGGCTGGGAGGGTGGAGATTTGGGTTCTCTGTTGCCAGCGGAGTTTGTGCATTTTGCATGAATGATACCTCCACCTGCTACGGTTTCAGAGGGTTGCTGTGCTTGATGCTTAACACAGTTCTGCCAATGCACATTAGATGTGTTGCATGCATGGTTGCTGGGCTGGAGTGGGGAAGCCTGGTCAGTGTGTCTGAAATGTCTGTACATGCTCAGCCAGGGCTGCGGCGGTTCTGGATGTGCACCTTGGTGGAACTTCTGAAATCCTAAAAATCTTAAATCGCATGTGCCTTTTTGCTCGTAGATGGATTGGTTTTTTGCATCATGCTGTGACTGAGGTAGTGGAATGTGCTGATGGATCTGACCCTCAGAGGCTGAGCAAAGGAGTTTGCAAACACACAAACACACGTTTTATTTGTAGGGAGAGCATTGAGTTTGGCAGATTTATGCCCAGCCAAACCTTTTTAAAATAATTTTTAAATCTTCTTACTGTCACCACTACTTCCATAGTTTTAGGAGGTTATTAATTCTTTTTTGGAGTCCTAGACTAGGCTGGATCAGGCCTCTCGGACTGGTTCTTTGCCTTTTTTGCCTTCCTGATGCTGAACTGATTGTCTCTCTGCTCTGATGCCAGGGCTGAACTCACATAGCTCTTCTGTTGGTTGGGTTGGCATGGAGAGGTACCTGTTTGTTTCCTGAACCACCAGGTTGCTGTGTTTTTAGTTCAGTGGTGACCCTGAAGCTGTGATTCAACTTGAATATCACTAAACATTCAATAGCAATACTACGGTAATGTAATGGTGCCAGGGTGACTTAGAGTGGGTAACTGATTTGGCAAAATTAGCCCAGGTTTTTTTTTTTTAATATAAATTAGTTTTGTTTGCTTTAAGTGAGAGCGGTTCCCTAATATGGTTCACAGCAAAGCAGCATAAAGTTATGTAGACGGCATGCTCTAACGTAGCACGGAGCATAGAAATACCTTAAACTGGAAACCTGTGAAGGGTTGTCTTGTATTATAATCATAGGACTATTTACTGCCTTGCATTTATAAATATTTTTGCATTTTCCACTGCTTAGCAGAGAAATGAGAAAGACTCGTTTTTTACCAAAATTAGGTCTATGGTGTTTTCTGTGGATCAGGTGGTTCGTTCGTTGACAACCCTCTATTGGGTTGATTCATGATGGGATAACCATAGAGGTACTAGGGTTTTTTCCCTAAACGTAAGAGGCATGGTGTAAGAACCTAGCCATGGTTTTGCATAGGCAAAATTGTGAGATTGTCATAGAACTAATTGGTCAACTAATGTATCCACTAGTTACTTAAATGCCAGTGGGCAACAGTAGGTTTAAATGTTAAGAAGAGGGAAAGTAAAAAATGGAACTGAAACGCCAAGAGAACTTTGTCATCATTTTTCTCTTAAATATTTGTACTAAACTCTTTGAAAGTCTTTTGTCACATTTTCTCTGTATAGCTCGGTAACTGGACTGATAGGAGCATTTTTAAAAGGAAAACTTTGATGTGAATTTTCCATGGAAGCAGAAATAAAAAATCAGACTGCCCTTGCAAATGGTTTAATGTTGTGTTGTTTTTGTTTTTTAAAAGATGTGTCTCTGATTGGCTTATTTATGTATTCAAATGGGAGCTGACTTTGCTGTAGAAGGAATAACTGCCTCTTGTTTTAGGCAAGTTTATGGTTGTATTTGTCTTGATTAGCCTACCTGGTCCCGACATGTTTTTCTAACAGTGCTGATCAGTTCTAGCTCACCACCACATACAGAAGATGACTTGCAGTCTTAGCCTGTAGGACTCAGGCAGCTGGTGAAAGGATATCCTAACTCTCTGAAGTTTTTTTCTCCCTTTAGAAATGTGGGAAAGGGGAGTGACCTTAGTGGTGAAGATGATGGAACCTTGCATGTGATGCAGTAATCCTTATGGTTTTCTTCTTAGCTTGGTAGTTTTTGAATTATTGATACACATATGAATTGTTAAGCACTATGACATTTTATGAATTATCCATATTAAAAGGTATATAGGTCAAAATCTAAAACCTAACTACAAAGGGGTTTCATGCATTTGTGATTCAGGTTACTGTTGCCTTTATGACTATGACCTCCACATCAGCACAGTCTTGCTCCCTACCAGCCACCCCATGTTGGCATAAATAATGTTGGTGCTTTGCCCATCTCTTCAGGAGGAGACCCAATCTCAAAGGCTGTGGACCAGAGCTGAAGGGAGGTTTATATCCCTCTGGGAACAGGCACCTGGGACCTTTTGTGGAAGTCATCACTGTAGGTTTTTTTTAACCCAGATATCATATTTGGAAAACTTATCCCATCTGAGTTTATTGTAATAAATAGTACCACTGCAGCTTGTGATTGCTTTAGTTATTCTAAAATATGTTTCCATTCTTAAGTGACACATTTTCTTTACTCTCCACATCTCCTATCTGTGGGATAGAGTGTGTTTTTGTCCCCGCAGCAGCCTTTCTTATGTCAGACAGTTTGTGTTCCTTCTCAAGCACCATTACCTGAGTTTACTGAATTTAGATGTACGCTTTTTGGAGGATCTGGGGCTTGCCATCAGTTAGAGCTTCATTTGGTTTTAGGTAGGGCATAGTTACACCACAGTGTTTGCTGTGGAAGCTGAGAAGATGAGATGATTTTGGTTCTCACCCAAGCTCTCAGTCAACTAGTGTCCAAATAGCCTCTTGTTTTCAGCAGATGTTGCAGATTTTCTTATGAGCCTGTCTTGTCTCCTTAGTCTTTCCACATTTTTTGCATTCTTACTGTTAATATTTTAGGTGGCTGTGAATAGGACAGATAACTGCTCTTGAAACTGTTAATTCTTGCTCTGCAAACTGCCCTTGTGACAGGTGAAGACTTCCCAGCCATATTAGTGCTGTTTGGATTATTACTACTTCTCTTTGATTAAAAATAGGTGCAAATAGTGAAAAAAGATGTTAACACTGCATCTTATGACATCCTGCTAGATTAATTAAATTTGATGTAATGTGGAGAGAAATGCACAGACATGTATCTTTATTCAGACATGTAGGATCACCTTTTTTGCGAAGTGCAGTGCTTCCCAGAAAGCAGATAAAGAATGTACTTCTCCAGCCCTTCTCTCAGGTATCTGGGACAGAAATGTCTGACAGCAAAACAGACTGAGGCAGGGAGGCAAATGGTTAATGATATGTTGTAAATTGAAGAAGAGTCTTTTAGAAACTGACCTTTTTAAAGCACATTAAATGCTTTTTGACCATCTTATTTTCTAAAAGCTGCCAGAATACAGAATTAAATTGACCTGCTAAGGTCTAAGTTTTGGTAAGCCAGCAATGATAATTCTAGAGTTGTAGTTACCTGTAGAACTATCGTTAGGTTATATTGAGTTTAGTCACAAATTATATAGCTGGAACTTGATTATGTCTTCTCTTCAAACCAGAAATATTAAGAAAATAGTTTTACTTGAAGGGTATTAGCATGTAGTCTTTAATTTTTTTGCAATCTTCAGGTCCCACCGTAAATCAATCCCATGTGAAGATAATACACCCGCAAACTCTTAAAGTCTAGTTTTTTAAAAAAAATTCTCATCAGTATAAAAATTCCAAGGCTTTTAAAGGCTATTGTTGCAATTATGGGGACCTATCAGAAGAGTAATACGTGTGCTTTTTACAACTATGATTTTTATGTCCTTGATGATTAGGGCAATTGAAGAATTGCAAAGAGCAACCTTAATTCCAAAGCTAGAATACAGAAGAAGGTGTTGTGTAACTAGATGACCATAGTTATTAGCCAACCTTATAAACAGATAGAAGCTGACTTTTTTTTCCCTCCTCCTTCAGATGCCTTTATGTAATTAGTGTTCTGGAGTATTAAAACCTTGGCTGTTGAGCTAAACAGCTGTTGAACAAATTTAAAACATACCATTTCTGAGCAGTTGTGGAACGGCACAGGGAGGGAAGTATAGGGGAACAAAGTCTGAATATTTCTGATATAGTTGAACAAATTTTTCTTAAACTGAAAACTTTAGGAAAAGGACGAGAATAGTGATTTGATGTATTTGAATTCCATTTGTTATTTCCCCAATAGAGATTATTCTTTCTCTCTCTCCATTTGTTACATTGTAATCTTGTTGGTACTTCCTTCGTAATTGAAATTGATTTACTGGAATTCAGATTGTTGTATAAAATGCCATTGACCACAGATTTTTCCAGTTTCATGCACAATTTTGTATTTCTCTTTTCACATACTTCAGTTTCTGTAGGTGAATACTATCTGATCTTTATTCACTGAAGCATTAAAAACGTTCTTTCTTGGAGCCGAGCTTCTTTTCTATCTGAGAGGATAAGTTTAAACTTCTCAGGAAGTAGAAGGTTCAAAGAAGGTTCCTTGGCAGTTTGGAGTCATTTTTTAGTGTGGGCTTTGCAAGGAGATGAGGAGAGAACAACAACTAGCACTCTCTGTTCTTTGTTTTTCTTTCTGATGTTGTGTACTGGAAAAAACATCTGTAGATTTCAGAATATGGAGTCATAGAAGGGCACACATTTTTCTACCTTCTTCCTGATAGTGTTTGCATACTGCCTAAAAGTGCACTTAGTCAACAGGGGAGGGTGCTTTCACAAGGATGATCCCAAGCCAAATGCCAATCATCCAGCCAGTAGGACAAAAAAATTCTAATTGTCTTCATATTTAAGTTGCTGTTTCTTATCCCAACTTCCCTGAACTCTCTCAGCCAATAGAACCATCATTTATTTGGGGTTTTGGGTTTTTGCCTCAGTCAATGGATATTTAATTCTGGGAAGTTAGCAAATGTGCCCACTTGATTTACGTAAAGCAGTAAATTAGATTAGTTTTTTAAGGAATGAATTAGAGCAAATTATTCAGTGTTGGAGTAGCTTGAGCAGCATCTGACTACATCTTTCATCAAAGACTGATAGGTGTTAATCAAAATGCAGGTAACATCTCCAAAACATAAAAGGCCGTCAGCAGGATCATGACACAAAGATTCTACGTCTGTGCACACAACTCTGGTTTGGAGGTCTGTGTTCAAACGTGTGCGCACATGGTTTCCTACACTGAGAAATGAGATCTCCTGCCTTAATGCTTCTTCCTACTTTTGTGTGTTTGTGGTGTTGCTTTGCATTTTTTCTGCAGTTCTTTTACACCAGGTGCCCACTACAGCTTCTTGTCGAGTCTCTGATCTGGTGTCTGATGTTACGGTGTGGGAGAGAGACTAGGATGTTGTCCTGTACCAGTAGCAGGGTGGGAGGCTCCCTACTTAAAGGACTTAATTGAAAGGTGTGTTCTGCAGTCAAGCGTTATCATCTGTCCTTTGTTACGTGACTTTCCTGTCACATCCATCCATCGCATGACCTGATACATAGGTCTGATTTTAGGATAGAAGAAAAGAGGTCTGAAAATTAGTATTACTGAACAAACAGCAAGATATTTGTTATTATTGTCATCTTTCTGTGCCTTGGAAATGTGACCTATTTCCGCTCTTCCCTGGATCCTCGGCTACTAAAACCTCTTGGTCACATACTTTATTATTGTAGGTCTTTATCATGTTTGACAACTACTGTTTGATGGAACATCACTGATTTAACAGATCTTTGGCAGAAGAAGCCTTTAAGTGAGGCACCGAGTATGAAAAGCCAGTAGAAAAAATGCGGAATGTGAAAATACTGCGTCTGGCTGATTCCTGCTCTCCGCCCATTGTGCAGTCTGAATCTGACTAGAGAAATCTTCACGTGTTTAGGGGAAGAAATTTTTGAATAATTTCACATTTCCATTAAAATAGTTTTTGTCACTGACATCAAGTCAGCCTTCCTCCTTCCTGTCACTTCACCTGTCTAACGCTGCTTGCCATTGTGTGTCAGTCTAGCTGGAAACTACTTTGTAAAGATCATGAATTAGTCCCATGTTGATGCTGTTCAAAAGGAAGAAAAACATGGCAACAACAAACTTTCTACAGTTGCTTTTACTCTGTTCACATGCCCAAGTCAGTTACTTGGTCTACATTTTTTCTTTCAAGGCTGACTGGTGTGAAGCAGTGGGTTCAGTCTTTTCTGCATTGTGAACATTGTACTACAAAAGTTTTGGGCTTCTCTTTTCTTCTCACAGTAAAGAAAAATGATAATGACTGTAAACCTCTTACAATTTGCTTTTGATGTTTCATTACATGTAACCAGTTATGAGAATAGCCCAAACCAGAATACTTAATTCTCAAGTGTGTAAACATTCAACCCAAATACTGTATAATTAAAATAGCACTTAATAGTTCCTTATTCTATGTGCCATTGACAAGTTAAGGATAGTAAACCAGCTTTTTCCCTTTTTCTTGTGGGTAGGTGGGGAGGGAAGGAGGGAAAGAGGGCACTGAACTTTTGAAAATCATGGAAGGAGCTTAGCAAAGTATGCACAAAAAGACTCTGTCAAATACACTATTTTCCTTCACTGTTTTTAGAAAGTGTTATACAGAATATGTGTCTACAATTCTTTTGTGGCTTTGAAAGCCTGAGGGTACTTTGTTGTGTGTGACCCACAGTTTGATTAAACAAAGATATATATAATGAAAACTAGCATGAGGTCTCCTGGCTTTTCTGTTCACTGTTTGAAGACTTCCTGGGCTGGCACAGGTTCTGAAAGATGTGAGGAGTAACCACTGATTGATCACCCAGCGTTTTCATGAGGCAAAGCATTAATTTTTTGCATTTCAAAGGGCTCGATCAACTGGTCAGAAAGAAATTTTTGGAATTTTACTAAGTTTTTGACAGTTGATGACAAAAAGGGAACTACATTGTCATCTGATACTAGTAGCATGCTGTGGGACCGCAGACGTACTGCTCTGAATTTGTTTGGTGATGCTAGGGTGCTGACATCAACCCAAGTGTCCAAGGGATGAAATGGAAGAACTCCTGGTTAATGAGATATTGAAAGAATAGTGCTAGAATTTCTCTAGTATCTTAAACTCTACTCTGTGTTTGGTTAGTCTGGCATTTTTAGATTTTAGTTTAACTGCAGTGCCCCCAAAGAAAATGGAAATCCTTTTCTTGGCAAATAAAACTGATTAAATTCTGTTTTCCTCTCTGCTAAACATACCTGCCTGAAAGTAATTTTAGGATTTTTTTTTTTTAAATTCCTATCTTTAAATCAGAATGCTCAGTTTGACATCATCATCATTTCCACTGCAACCAAATGATCTCATAAAAATATACTGAGGGCTATGCAGAAGAAGTAAATTTAATGTTTTAATGAAACAGTTATTGCTTTATGCAAATATGTGTAATAAAATAGGCTCACAGATAAGAAGCCAAAATCATTCAAGCTAAAATCAGAATAGTTCCTAATTAAAATGTATTAAAATGCTGGAAATGTTTCCGCAGTTTCTTAAGGAGATGAGAAGTTTTTAATTATTGTTGTCAGGTATCTTACAACTTTTGCAAATTATGCAGAATTATTGTGAACTCTTTAACAATTTTGACTGAGTTGTGGCAAGTCACTGGCAGATTAACCTTTGGTGTTACAGTCACTGCCTTACATAAGTGGTCTTTGTTGGATTATTTGGTATTCCCACATGAACCTGCAAATTATTTCCAAGTACTCTCTTTGATAGCTTCAACTTTCTGTTCAGGTCCTTAGCAAGAATGAAGGTCACATGCCCACAGTGGCCTGTGGCAACTATGTAATCTGCTAATATTTAAGCACCGAGCATTTGTTTATTGTTAATACTGAAGATAAGAATTGTAAAAGAAAATGTTGAACTGCCTTTACTTTGTAATTGCCCTGTCTTCAGGGGGATGATCTAACAATTTAAAACTGAAACCCATATGATGGGAGTTGGACAAACAGTAATACCATTGCTTGCAGGCAAGAGAGCATGTTTGCAAACTCATATTTTGGCATATGTATTTTGAGATGACAGGTAAAAATCTTTAAGGGAGACAGAGATATTTTGTTATTTGAAAGTCCGGATTTTCCATAGGCAGAGGTTGACTAGCATGTTTGTCTGGGAAAAGTGGATAGTTACTGTGACTCTTCCAGCTGTCACAGAGCATGGGCATGCTCCCCATAACCCACTACTCCACTGTGCTGAGTGCTGCACAGCCAAAAAAAAGAAAAGAAAAAAAGAACCTATGCTTTTTTTTGGTATTGTTTCAAGTAGCACAGTTAGTATTGGCCCAAGTATGTGTTGGAATGCTGCTGTTATTTTTGTTAGCTATAAGGAAAGGTTCCTGACCTCAGGATTTAAGATTTTCTTTGAGTTCCATCATTTATAGCCTTTAATAAGTTTGCTTCGTGTGTGTGGTGCTGTTTCCATTGTGCAGTTGTCTTTTGTTCTTTTTAAGGTTGTAGAATTGGATCCATGCACACATAGGGATTCATGCCCACTCCCACACTCTTTCCAGTTTTCTGAGCTGCTGAGGTGTAGCATTTTGAATAGAGTTGAATAGATGGATTTGATTATAAATAGGATCTTGAAAAGTGAACTTCGGTGTTCAAAGAAGAAAACACAACACCGAAACAAAATACATTTACCTGTCAGTTATTCCTCCGTAATTCCTGTCACGCAATTATTAGTCAAGACATGTAATGTATAGGAACTTTTCTCCAGCACATTTCTTTCACTTGCTCCTTCACAAGCATGAAGTCACAAATAATAACAGTTAACTCTAGCAATAACTTGAGACAGACCTTTGCACAAGTTTATAGGCACTGATTGCAAATCCGTATAATTTTTTTTTCCTTATCACAAAATTATTAGTTATCTAAGACCAGATCATTCTGTTATGATACCCCTGTACGGCACTGTTCCAGGTTTGCTTTCTTCAAAGGGCAGCAGGGTTTTGGTTATTGCTGCAAACAATCCTGCTCACTCACTGGGACCTTGTGTCACAGTATAACTTCCATTGCATTGACATCCGGGAGGGAAAATCACGGAGAAACCTTTTGTAACACTGTTCAGGCTGTCTATTCCTGCCATTGTTTGCTGTCTTGGTTCTGTAATTTATGAAGGTGTCAGATAAAGCGCGGGACACTTCTTTTTAGGTCGCTGTGTGCACTGCATAGTGTCAGGCACAGTGCAGGACTCTCAAGAAGTTCCCTGGTGGTGCATTGTCATATCTGTTGTTTTGAATCTTTTGTTTGTGACTCGTCTTGGTAGAAGCAGGTACCTGATCATTTAGGCTGTAAAAGCTGCTTTGTGCCATGCCAGGGGCAGAGTGAGCATTTGGGCGTTGGGGCCTGGAGCGAGGAGCCAGGTGAAACCAGGAGTGATTGTCTCTGTTGAGCTGTGAGCTGTTGGGAACCTCGAGCACCATGAGCGTGGGGACCTTGGAGAGGCTCGTTAGAAGTTTGTATGTTGCATTTAGGAATGGCTCTCCCAGAGCTCACTGGTGCTCTGCATAGCTGTGAGACGATGCTTCCTTGTGAGAACCATGCTGTTAAATGGCCTTCTGTCTCAATTGTGGCTTACCCATTGCTTAATCCTGGTCCAAATACATATTTTATGCTGATAACATTGGGTGCCAGATACAATTCATGCTGCCCTAACAGTCTGCCACTTCTCCCTGACAATTTTTGAGTGATAACGGGTATCTAATCTTCTGCTTCCTCCAGGAACTACTTTTGATCTTGCTGTTACGCTGGAGAATTTTCCTATCCTTTGCTTCTTTGGGTGAGATGACTGTTTTCCTGCCAGACGTAAGCCTGAAGTTTAGCTCTAGAAGATGAATTGCTAGCACTGGGATGACTGCTTTTGGAAGGTGAATGTGAGGCAGTTGATGTCTTGAGCTTATGGTCAATGCACTGGTTGTGCAGTAGCACTTTTGTAACAGAACAAGCCCTGGGAGAATCAAAAGGGAAATTCTATAGACTGGGCTGAGGTAGCCACCAAATATGTTTTAGCAGCTTGACATTCATAATGCCTAGATATGCCTTCATTTCCAATAGGTGTAAAGAAGCAAAAGGGAGAGCAAAGTAAGGGTTTTAGCATCTATCATCCCATCCATCTACGGTGAGCAGGAGGAGGATATTTTTGAAAAATACCCATGAGTTGATGGAAATGTCATTTGATCATTCTCACTAGTAGCTCATTTGGAAATAAACTTTTTTATTGAAGAACCCCTAATATATCTTATGTATAATTATTGCATTTCTTCGAGTGAGTGGTGAGCTCTAGTTTGCTGAGGTACATTGGGATATGTTAATATTACATAATGGCCATAGCAAAGTAGCTTGCTTGTGTATCTTGGGATCACAGTCCTGAAGATTACCTGAGTAAAAACGTGTTGTAGAGGAGCTATGAGACAATAAGGAGTATTACTTCGAGGAAGAAGATGGACTGATGCAGACTACTGTAGCACTTTATGATAGATAGGTAGGGAAAGTGATTGTTTCTGATAGCAACATCAGAAGTGAAAGAGAAATTCCTGTTTTTCACAAAGAAACAGGTTCAGTTTCTCACTGTAGTGTAGTGCATCATGTTTTGTTGTAGGAATGACAGCAGTTGCATCCTTATCCTAGTCCAGAGGCTGAGTACAAACTAATAGTCCAGTTTGCTCCTAACTGCATCTTCTGATGCTTTTTCATTTTGTTAAACAATTTTGCTAAGCAATGACAATGCCTAGCTATTTTTACCTTAGTATCGTGCTAGCTTTATGGTCCTTCTGTTTTCCAGGTCTTTAAGTAGGAAAATTGTAGAAGTACACAGTCTAAATGTCTTTTTACATAGCATTAATTAACTATTCTTGGAAATTCTTGTAGCAGTTTTCCTTGAGATATATACTACTCCCACCTTTGATTCTGTACCTTCTTGGAAGCCTTGCACAAACTGGACAAGCATTTTGCTGTGTGTATGTAATTGATAACTGTGTGTTGGTCCCCAGTCAGTTTGCATGCAAAAATACTATGGTTTATTGGGAATCTCCCTTGTGTGAGAACCGTCTTATGAACAAGCCAGCTGCATTTGCTTTGGGACTTTGAAAGTAGGATCAAAGCTAGCAGGTAATTGCCCAATAAAGTAGGTCTGTTAGCTTTGATGCACTTGGGGGAAGTGAGGCTTCCACTTATCATGGTGCAGAAGCCGGACTGGGAATTGCCTGGAGATTTATAACTGTGACAGAGTGAAGATGGATGTGAATAGTTTTGCTTGAGATTTGCTGTCTCTGTTAGCTAGCAAATTTTGTTCTGCTTCACCATTGTGTGGGGTAGACTCAGCACAACTGTCTAGTTTCAGCAGTGTTTCTTCTGTAGCTCTGCATACTGGATCAGCCTGTAGGATCCGAGAAGACTTTGTTGGTTAGTGTTAATAACATATCTTTTTCTTAGCTTAGCTAAGTGTTATTAGACAAAGGAATGCAGTAACTGCTACTTAGTGTAGGGTTACACTTTTGCAAAATCTAATTGTAACGTTCAATTCTGAGGATGAGAAGTGTTTTTAGAAAATAAATGTTTTTGTCTCAAGGCTGACTGTGTTCTGACTGATCAGACTGAATGTACTAGAATTACCTGCTTAATGTACTAGAAGTACCTGCTTAGTAGTTATCAGCTTCTCTTACAGTGCTTCTTACCCTAAGCCTTTGGGTAGGTATGCCAAATGCCATCTGATTATATTTTCCTAGGAGAAATACTAAGCTTACCATTAGGAAGGTCTGGCAAGAAGGTCTTTTTGGTCTGCATTCTGTGCCAGGTCTCCTGGCAGTTGTCTGGTTCCCTGCTTGGTGAGCTGGTCCACGTCTTGCTTGCAAACTTGCCCGTGACGCCGAGTTCTGCGTAGATTGCTTTCCATTTCAGATCATAGTCAAGTTCTTTTACTCGGATTCTGTGGTACAAAAGGAACGACTGTGCTTTTGCTGAGGTGAGAATATGCTGAAGCATGTTGGGCTAACAAAAAGTGGTTATCGATGCAGCTGAAACAGGAGACAGTGCCCTGGACAGATGTTGGTGCAGAACACTTGTAACTTATGATGCTGTGTGTGATGAGGGAGAGTGACCAATGCAAGTTGCTAGGTTAGAAGAATGATTGTATATGTTTGTGGTAGTATTAGTGTAAATATGGAAGACGGTGATTCTCATCAGTGTAAGCAAATTAGTTGTATTAAAATACAAACTGGAGTGTTGTTTTAGCATAATACTTACACAGTACTAAAAGATTTCTGTTCTGAAGCCAAATTTGGCCAGTAACTGCACTTTAACTGGTTTCTGATATTGCAGTCACTCATTTAAACAAGAATGCAAGGTCAAACCCTGGCTTGATCTCCTTTGGAGTCGCATGTTTTGAGTGTATATGTATACTTTTAACTGGAAAGAAACATTACGATGATCTAATCTGACCTCTTACATAAACTGGGCCATATGTTTTTGAGTTTTACAGGTGGACTCAATAACTTGTGATGAAACTGAAGAATACCTCTAGAAGACATGAGGTTTCAATCTTTCAGTGGTGCCAAATACATTGCGTTCTTTAGTCGTGTTTAAGATTGGAAGAACTTTAAAAAAATAATCTTAATTTCAACATGAAGCTCCTAGAGCTTGTGATCACTTGTTAGGCCTTTCATCAAACATCTCTCTGTACGTGCCCGTAGATGGTGTTCTCTAGAATTAAACAGACTGAGCTCACTAGTGCCCGGCAGCAAGGCAGCCCTGCCACACCTCCAGGTCCGTGCTTGGAGAAGGGCTGCTCTCCAGCATCTTAACCTGCTCAGTGTTAGGAGTTTTTAAAGATAATGAGGTAGAGGGGGGCATCTTTACCTCCATCGACTTTCTCCTTCATACTTGAGCTGTATTCAGGTTAAATCATGAGGAAGAAACAGTATTAGAGATGTTTATCTCTTTTCTTTGGTTAGGACTTGCTATTGTGCCAATAAACTTTCTGGAATATTGTAGCATACCCAAGTGTTCCTGCATCACCATCACTCTGTCCAAACGGTGGCTACTAAAGTGATCTTTACCATAAAGGTGAGAAGGTCAGACATTTTATATTTGCTGTTAGGTTAATGCCATATTGGCATTAATTCTGATTTTCCTACTGCCCTTTTTCCCTCTTGCCCATCCGTGTTGTTCTTTACTGGGTGGAGCACAGTCACTACTTTGTTAGTCCTTTTGTATCTTTTGATATCACATACCATCTGAGAACTTGTTCCTTCTGCCTTGTGTATGAAAAATATATTAATAGAGTTGATTAGAAATGTAATATAGTTTTCTTTGATTCCCAGTGGATTCTGTTTTCTTGTGTTGTTGTACAGTTACATTTTTCTGGGAAGAGTCTGTTTGCGTTTGTTGTTGAGGGTGGAAGTGAGATTGAAAAGGCATGTCAGTGTAAATTGAGCATAAGTCAACAAGGAGAAAAGAGCTCTGCTGGAGCAAATGGGCTGAAATTAAGATCAAGGTGCAAGGGAGTCTAAGGATATGAACAGCTCCAGTGTGCAAATCAACCCATGTGTTACTGTCCCTCACTTACAGAGCTTTCCCTTTCTCTGTGCACCCTCTGTCTCCCTTTGCTGAACGTCATTGCTACTGGGAGGGATTCAGTGTTTTTAAATTCAATTCTTATATTGCCTGAGATGTACGGTGCTGGCTGGTTCTTCATATACAGTATAATGCACATATATACATAGTTATGTTGGCTAAAACTTTCAAGTATCTACTTTAGGAATGAAAATCCCTGCTGACATTTTCTGTATGTTATCCCAGTCTTTTCTATAGCTTGTCCTGACTTTGTTATAATCCTACCCTTCAGTTTCTGTACTCCATGTTGTCTCCTGTTTTTTTAAAAATAAATGTTTTTTGGAGAGCTTTCTTCACTGAACCTTACTTAATAAAAGTTACTGGTTTTTTTAAAGCATCTTTTTGTAACGAGCAGTAACGAACATTATTTCCCTCAGATCTGCTTTATCAAATGCCTCCTCACACAGCTAGACAGATGTCATGCCTGCCAGCTCACAGGTGGTTTTATCTCAGGCTGGTTTTTGTCTTTATGGAAAGAAGATAAAGTGAAATGGAGAAGTCTTTCCAGTAACAAAACACATCACCTAAGCCCAGTTATATGAAAGTCAGTAAATATCACCTGAGTTGACTGAAGGTGAAGCAACTTGTGTGTGTGGGTCGCTTTTCATCAGGCATGCTACCTGGTGGCTTGCAGTCTTGGCATCAGGTTACTTAGCCCACCTTCAACTGCTAACATAACTGGGAACAATTTTCAGAACGGTATTGAAAGTGATATTTTGACCTTTTCCAGAAGGGGAATCTGCTAGTAACGCTTGTCATCAGGATCAGTTCTTGTGTCTGTGTGTGCAGCTTCAGCTTTGCCCACAGCTGGGGATGGATGAAAGGCTGAATTAAATACTTCTCCTCTTAGCACTGGTATGGCTGCACTAGCATTGGTCCTCCTGAAGTTGTAACATCATGTAATAGAGGCTCTTTTCCTTGCTTGGGATCAAACAGACCTTTCAAAATGGAGATGGGTGGGTGAGACATGAACTAACCCATTATGCAGTGCTAACCATCCCTCTCCTCTCCTGTTTCCTGGGAAATGGAAGTGTGTGGAAGTAGACTGCGGGAAATAGAGGGAAGCTGTGGTCTGCAGCTTCTGCGTGGGCAGCCGGTCTGCAGTGACGCTGTGCGTTCATTGACCTGGCCAGCTTCAGCCTGTCTTTCAGTATAAGGTTTGAAAGAAACTTGCTGTAAAAAAAAAAAACACAAATCCCCCCATAATCAAAAAGGGTCTGAAAAATGGCAGCTGGGCTGTGAGCACATTTTGTCTCCCGAGTTTCCCAAGATGGTTAGCGTCAGTGAAACTGAAGGAAAAAGAGTGGAAGTTCAGCCATCGGCATGTACCCTTTTCCTTTGTTCTTTTCATCCCTGGTTTCTTTAGGCTTAGATTTCTGGGACAGTATAAAATTTAAACTTTAAGGCAGATTAAGTGTGATACCGATTATATTTTTAATGGGTACAGATGTTTGAAGTGTCTTGTTTGCCTGTATAGTGACGAGATTCTGCATTGCAGCAGTATAGAAATGTTGCGGGTTTTTTTCTTTCCACAAAGTTCCCAAGTTCCCAATTGCTCTAGAGTACCAGATTTTTACAAATGGAGTTAAAGTAAATCTCTGCTTACTACACAGTGATTACACTTAGGACAACTTGTACTTCAAAAAATACACATTTTTAGATTCCCAACTTCACAATTACACTTTGATTTTTTGCAACTGCCTCCACACAGATTTCTG
Organism: Calonectris borealis; assembly: GCF_964195595.1. NCBI lineage: Eukaryota > Metazoa > Chordata > Aves > Procellariiformes > Procellariidae > Calonectris > Calonectris borealis. The sequence continues at coordinate 143,446,908 of NC_134313.1, forward strand.
TGCAAACACAGAATTGGGACTCCAGCTGTGGACTCTGTCAGTTGAGGCCTAGCATAACTTCAGGTGTGGTTTTTCCCTTTTAAAAAACTTTAAAATTTTTAAAGAAACCTTATTCATACACTTTTCTTAAAATACTCTGGGGTTTTTTTGTGCGTTTTTTTTTTGTCTTTTTTTAGTTTTTAAATGACCCATTCAGGGTGAGGAAAAACTTATAAAGATTCTTCATTAAATGTACATGTGAGGATATAATGCTGTTGTACAGACTTACACAAACTCCTACCATTTTCTGCAGTAGTCACGGGTGCTAGAAATGCACTTGCAGTCACATTCGCCTTTACAGTCTACCATTGCTCTGGAGAGTCAAGAAAGTAGGTAGTCATGTTTCATTGATAGTGATTCTGATGTTTAATTCTTAGGTGAGGGTAAGATTTTACGTCTTGCCCTTTGGCTGTTTATTCCCCATTACAGAGATGTTTTCACAAGTTTTTTGAAAATCCAGGTTTGCTTGCAAAGTAATTTTTTTTTTATTAGAAATAGATTGATGTGCTGAATTGTCTTATCGGATGATGGTTATTATGTTGGCAAGCAAGATTTTATCAAAGTATCCTGAAGAAAGAAAGGGAAACTCTATAGCAGGCACAGACTGAGGCGATGAATCCACTTACTGCCAAAAGCAGCAAATGGATGGCACTGTGTGTCAACAAGGAAAATGCTGATGGGCTTTCTCCATAGTGGATATAGAATTTTTTTTAGTTCAGTGTTTTGGGAAAAAAAAAATTCTAATTACTTTGAATTTGTGGTGATAAATATAACTTAGATTTTAGTTGGAACTGGCTAGTTGTCTGATCTGCAGAAAAATCTAAATACTGTGCTTTCTGAATTTACCTCATCAAAAAGGTCTACACTGTAAGTTTAAATAGTTTAAAATGTTGGAAGTAGGAGGTAGAAGTACCAGTAAACCAAATAATTACATTGGAATTCAGTCTTTTAGGGAGTTGCTTTCTTGGATAAGTTTGTATGTCCGAGTATTTTATTCTTGCCATCTATCAGTTGGGGGCTGCGTATGGTACTCTGAAATCCTTAGATGAAAGATGCTGGAAGTATAAAAATCTATATGGTAGAGATGTGGTATAATGCTGAAGCCCAGCAGACAGGTATGTGGAAAGATTTGATACTTGAATATCTTTATGACTTGTTAATGTGTGCTTGTTTAAGAATTGCAGGATTGCATAAGGGAAGCGGTTACAACAAAAACGATGAATAACTTAGTGTAAATGTGAAATGAGTAAAATAAGCATGGCCAGCTAAAGCAGTACCTAATTTATTTAAAGTGAACATTATTTTCATCACTTGTTCTGTTGTTTGAATTCTTCCTTTTAAATGACACTTTGACATCTTTTGTATAAATTATGCATATTAATATAATTGTATTTACTTGTAGGTGGCTCTAACCAAGAGAGCTGATCCAGCTGAGTTGAAAACAATATTTTTGAAGGTATGTATAAAGTAAATATTTTACTCTTTCTGCTTAAATTTTTCATATCTTTTGCTCCTTTGTTACAGCATACAACTCTTGATAGTTTTTCCAACCATTAATCATTCACTGTATTATTACCATGTTAGACTTAAATATCATTATCAGAATTGAACAATGCTCACCAAGAAGTCAGATACATTCCTGAGTGATTATTGTATTGACTCAGAAGAAGTATTACTATCTTAGAAAAAACGCGCATTGTTCAGAGAATGGGGTGGGAGTTTCAATATTGTTCATAGACATGGTAAAATGTTCGTGTAGACTCCTTGCTGTTAGACCATTTGGTAAACTTTCTTCTCCTATCCTTGCTTCCTTCTTTCCTTCAGAGTTAACTCTTCTTCTCTAATTTGTAGAAGCGTTGGGAAGCTCACCTTGTGAAGTGGTGGCCATATTTGTTATTTCACTAAAATTCCTTCTGTATTTGCCTGCTGTAGAAGTATGCAAGCAATGAAATGACTCGTGTACTTGTATACTTGAGAGAAGTGTGCTTTAGTGTTTTGCTGGAATATGGCTTTCTTTGACCCATTCCCTAAATGTAAATAATTACTCCTAACCTTCCTAAGGTGTATTAGTACAGTGTCTGTAGTAGTTTGGTAGTCTGGTATGAAAAATGAGTACAGGAATTGGTGGGTCTGGAGAATATATGTGAGGTAGGTGCCGCAGTGCTAAAGGGAGCTGTTGTATCGGAATTATTTTTATGAAGGAGTTGAGTGCCTAAGAGAGCCTATACCTTTCCAAGTTACTCCCTCCACCTTCCCTCTCTCCAGCATCATACCCCACTTTCCGTGCATGTTTTCCATTGTCCCTTGTGAGCTATTATTAACAATATGTGTAGGTGTCACTATGTATATTGCCAGTATTTATAGTTTTATCATATACTGTCAGTATTTATAGCTCTGAAATCAGATTTTCAGTTGAGAAAGCCAGGATTTAACTTATTAAGTCCTGGAACTTGTTTCTGTCAGGAGAGCAAAAAGACTCTTGAAAAATAATTGGATAATGGGATTTTCAGAGGCAAATGCTTGAAGAGCAGTAGCAAGGCAGCAGAAAAGGCAGACAGGGAGTAGACCGTTGACCCAAGACGATGATAGGATTGAGGAGGGGGATAAGCATGGTAGAGAGAAACCTGGTCCCTTCTGCAATGTGAGGCAGCGCCCAGCTGTGGTGAGGGTTGGTTGGTTTGCTGAGAATAGTGTGAAAGTTGTTTCCTACCTGCCTGTGGGTATTCACCTCTTTCTGAAGATTGTAGCTCCCTCAGCTTTCAGTTTTGGTGGATTGAATGGGTCATGGTTAGGCACACTAAATACCGCCTCCAGCTCCTTTTTCATCCTTTTCTGCTTCTCCTCCCACTTAAAGAAGGGGTCTCAATAAGCAGAGTGATGAAATATGAGCTGAATGTTTTGTTCAGTGTAATACAGAAATTGTCATGCCGTTTACTGCTGAGAACGAAAAAGGATGAGTGAATGTGATACGTTGTTTTATGCTCTACAGATAAGCAATGGCCGGAGTGTTAATTAAGCTGCTTCAGACGATTTTAAGTGGTGAGGCCAATACAGTTGCTTCTGCAGAGTGTGGGATCTTATAAAATAACTTGACAGCTATTCTTTCTACTTCAATTAAGAATTAAAAAATATGATTCCCAGGTAGGAACGTTAGCCACTGTGTAGAAATAAATATGAAGCTATCAGTTTAAATACAGTTGATTACAGTCAACTTTTAGCATTTTTAATACATCAAACCCCCAGTAAAATGTTTGCAAATCTTACTTAAAATGGAGTTGAACTGGTTAATACTTGACTATCTAAAATGTATGGAAATAAGTTACCAAAAAGCCATTAAGTACTATTGTATAATATCAAATTCTCTGTGGGTATAATTGCCAAAGTGGGGAAAAATACAATTGTAAAGAACTGGTTTTTTTAATGTCTCTCCTCCAAAACCAATAGAATTGATGTTTTTCTCTTTTTGTTATGATAATTTCCAAGAGTAACTCTACTTTTTCTAAATCTTCTACCATAACCCCTAAGAGATTAGATTTTAGTCAAAGTGATCAAGCTGACATTTTCCAAGGTCATTTTCTATATGTAGTATAGAGTACGTGATTGGATTTCAAATACACTTGAGTAAATCACAGTGACAAGAAACAGGGGGACACTGAAACCTTGTGCTGTTTTCTGTTATTGAGTGCCCTAGCAGGGGGTTAGCCTGGAAGAAAAAAATGAAATATAGAAGCATAGGCTGTCTGACTTATTTGATTTGTTTCTCAATAGCAGCTGTGTTAAAAGTTTTTGAGGCTGGGATTCTGAAAGATTCTGTCTCCCTGCAAATGATTACATTGAAATCAATTGATCTGCTAGTTCTTATAAAAGTATACAATTGAAAATTCCTTGCAGTGTATCAACTAGAAAGCTTGTGTTACGAACAGTGTCTATTGAAACATGAATCCTTAAATGGTAACCAATACATAGATGCCAAAGCAAGTTATGTTTTGTTTGGGCTTGCTTCTCTGAAGCCTTGTTTCTTGAAGATATTGCTGTACCTGAAGACTGTATTTATATAGCACTTGAATAAAATAATCTACTTACTGTTACACTTCGGCATCCCTCTGAGAGTTATATGCCTACAGCATGTATAACGGTACTCTGCAGGCACCAGTGTGGCTCTGTGAAATGAAAACCGTCAGTTTCCTTCCCTTAGCAGAGCCATAGCAGTGTAAAACAAAACATGTGTCTTTGAAGTATGCTACAAAATAGCAATAGGCATCTAATTTATTTATTACTTTAGTGTGGATAATGCTCTGTGGGGAGCTGCAACAATGGTTTATCATCCTACCTTACCTTAAAAAAGAATAAGAAATTAGCAGTTGCTTTTCTGTTCTCAGTGCACATTTGTTATCCTGAGACAGACCTGTTTCTCTTAAAGCTAACACATAGTTCTGCAAATGTTGGCTGGGATTTCTTTTCCTCTTAATTATTGTCCTTATCCTTTTTCTTTCCTTGAAAAACACTTTTAGGGTTGATTTCAAGTTTATCCTTCTACAGAAAATGAGGGCTTTATACTTTGAGGGATGGCTGAGGAGTCAGGCTGAGGGTGGTAACAAAGGCAATTTTATTTATTTATGTATTATCTTCAAAATATTTTAATATTCCTTTTCCTTGATATGTAACATGTTACTAGAGCCTTCCCTTGGGAGCAAATAGGCTTGGGTCTGTCCAGTGCTGTTTCTGGAGTAGTATGCCAGTAACTATAGTATAAAGTGGGAGTAACGTATGCTGGTGGTGTTTGGTAAGGTCTCGGACCCCTTTTCTTGTTTCTGCAGTATGCTGAAGTGTCCAAGTTCTTGCTTTCTCTTGCATTTTTCTGCAAATGCTTATTCTCTGGTCTCCTTTCAGCAGTTCAACCAAGGAGGGTTGAACTGTGGGTTCTCCGTTACTTATAGACCAGCCGTGGCTGAAGGTGATGCGGTGGAGTTCCTCCAGAACAGCACCCCCAGGTGGACACTCCTGTGGGATCATCTACTCCACAAGCACTGTAAAGTCATTTCACAGGTGTAAACCTACCTTCTCATCCCAAAGGAGTCACTCCAGATAAATAAAATATGCTGGAGTATCCTGTTGCTGTTACAGTTTCAGCGGGCCAGAGGTGCCACATACATGTTTGCATGTGTGCTTCTTGTTCAACTTCAAAAAAACATTCGGTACTGGAGTATTAACTCTTTTTAGACTACTGCGGAGAAATTGTTGACATGATAAACAAATTATTGTATATCTGCCACTCTTCTGGCCGGGAAACCAAGCCTTCAGCTGCTCGAGTAGCTCCCCACTTACTCTCTCCTGTTTGGGTGTAGGCTGTAGGTTCTTCAGAGAACTGTCTCATCTGCTGTAACGTAAGCCTGCTCCTGATTGGAAACTATGGGTAGTGGTAATAAATACCTGGCGCTAAATATTGTATTCATTTAACAGTACGCAAGTGTGGAGAAGAATGGCGAATTCTTCATGTCTCCAAATGACTTTGTCACACGGTACCTGAAGATAATTGGAGATGGTTTGCCTAATGCAAGCACTGTACAGCTCCTTGCAGGCGTGGTGGATCAGACGAAAGACGGGTAAGTGTTTTTTTCTTCTTTTTTTTTCTTTTTATGTTGATAATTTAAAAAATTATTATGTTGATAATTTAAAAACCATTCTTCTAAAACAATCTGATCCCCAAAGGCTAGTGGGGTATGGTTTTGCTTTTTGCTTTTTTTCTCCTCCCTGCAGATACATAAAGGAATACAGTATTAAGTGGATACTGTAGAAACAATGTTTTGGGCTGCATGTACCATTTAGCTGAGCAAACCATTTTCTGTGTACTATGTATTTTTAATTAATTGAACCTTTCATGGTTTTTGGCTGGCTCCCCTAACTCTCTCTTTCCTTTCCTTCCATGAGTCTTTCTGTCTCTGTTTACTTTACGTATTTGTCACAAACACATTCAGATAGCAATCCAACATAACTGTAGATGGTGTAGGAAGAGATCGTAGAAGAGTGCCCCTGCTTTGCTTTGCTGTAGCACTGTTAAAGGTTTTTGCCACTGTTTTTTCCCTTAAGAGGGAGGAGTAGCAACTAAGGTATTTAAGGAGCCACTTTGCAGTCTTGGGAAGACAGCAGTGAAGTTGGTTGCACATGGTTTGCATTTGAAAGGCTGACTTTGCCAATAGGCAAGATTAGCTACCCCTCCATCTTCCTCCCCCCTTCTTTAATGAAATCCTAGCTTTTGCTTTTGGTACTTGCCCAGGCAAGCTGTCTCTTCACCCATATGAATGCATTTTTTGAACCCTGCCTTTAAAGTATCTTTAGAGAAACTTTAGAATAATTAGCTATGGACTTAAAGTCTGTAGTTGTGGCATTTTTAGAAACCAGAAAACTTCAGGCATGACTCATATCATTGGTTGCAGAGAGTAAAATGTGAGATAAATAAAGCACGACTAGAGAATGCAGGCTTCCTAGGGAACAGATGCATGCATAACCGAGAACTTTTGCAGTAGTTTCTGTGCTCTCTTTTCTGCTCAGCCAGCCTCATGTGTCTGGCAGCCGGACACCTTAAACCTTGCAGACGAGTTAATGCGATGATTGTTACCCCTGGTAAAAGAATTCTGTAAAAGGTTATATCGGTAACATTGGCATGATGGCAGCAAGAAAGTGGTGGCTTCAGATAGCGTTCAAGTGAAAACATTAAACGTTTCTCAGATTTCTTCCCTTGGTTCGATGCCTGCAAAAACAGCATTTTCCAAATTGCACGGCTTCAAATCCATTTTGTAATAAGAAGATTCAGAGTATAATCCATACCTTGTGATTTGGATCCCTCACAAGCAGAAGCTGGTGTCAGGAAGAGCAAAATGTAAAACTGTAGCCTATGTGAACTTGTTGACAAGTTGGGATTTCATAACTTGGCGTGATCTTGCAGGAGTTTTGTGGTGTAGTATTGAGGCTTCTAATTGCTGCTTTCTCTCATGGGTAAGGACTGTTTCAGCAGTCCAGACTGTGCAGTGACAGGGAACTGCATGTTCCTAACATGTCTTTGGAGAGTCTCTTCTGGTATTCAGGCTGTCTTCTTGTTTAGCTGCTATACTAATATGTGAAAGAATGGAGAGAGTTCAGAAAGCGAGTAGCATTCATCTCTCTCTAACCTGGCATTGTAGCATTTTTTGCCATGTGGCCAGGCATTTGTACCTTGTTCTAGTGGTGTATAAAGTAATTTGCTGAGTGATCATCTGAAGCAAGGGTCACTTGCTTTTTGGAATGAAACTCCTAGGGATGGCAATAAGACCTACTGGTCTTCTCCTATTGAATTCTTTCCAACTTGGCAGTCCAGAGCTCCTAGTTTTAAAGTGAAGTACAAAACCGCTTTTGTTAGCGTTCATTTTTAATAGGCTGGTCAGCATTTAGAGACTTACACGTGTTAAGGTCATGAGAGTCTGTTCAATAATTCAGCTTTATTTCTAGTATAAAATAGAAGGTAGCTTGCAAGGGCAATGACAAGTTAATTTTGTTATAGTGTTAGGGGCTTAAAGTAGTGAGGTTCTGAAAATACTGCTAGGATATTTCTAGAAGCATTTATCCACTGTCTCGGATCCTGGTTTTGCTCTGAAGAAGCATCTGTTCTTCATGACTGGTGAGCATGACCACTCTTCACCGAAAGGGTCTGAGCCCAGAATCACCAGGGTTGTTCATAGCACTTTTTAATTAATTCCTTCTGATTTTGGTGAGAAGTTAGGTATAGGTACTAAGTGTAATCAATGAGAAGTACTAAAATGGGTAAGTCGCACGGGTGAAAGGCAGACAGCACAAGAGCTTCTGACTCATGAGCTGGGCAAATAGATAGGCAAAGAGTTGCTTACACCAGAACTGAAGAAGTCCTGAGTGTGAAGTGTAAAGAACAGTAGCTCTTACGTACAATCTCACTGTGGTTGCTGTGGTCAAAATCTCTCATGTAGCTCTAGCACAATTCCTGCTTTGCCGGAGATTAAGGATTTGAGGGTATCTACAGGAGTTGCTGGTGGTGTGACAAAGGTATGAGACCTCTTAAGGCAGACTCTAGTGATCATTGAATATCTGTTGCCATGGGAGCAAGTTTTGCCTTCATCTTAAATCAGGGCATAGGGTTATTTGGAGGTAGGCTTTCCTTCTGTCTTCTTATGGAGGCATCTTTTTAAGGTTTCCATTCAGAAAAGGAAATGTTTTTCTTGCTGATGACCACAGAAGCCTTTCAAAGTAGTCGATTGGTAATAACACAGATTTTTTAAAAGTGTTATATCGCATGGCTGTAGTTTGTATGAAACGGACTTAAGAGCCTTGACTGGTTCCTAGCCTTAAGCTTCTCATTCCTAATTTTAGTTGGAGAAAAAATGCTTCATTTGACTTCGGCTGGATCAGAAACCCCCCCAAAATAGAGTCACTTTCTCAAGGCCTATCAGCAACAGGCCAGGCATTTTCCATCTTGCCTACTGTAACATATTGTTTTTCAGTCTTTTGTTGTACTTCTAAACATCTGTCTAACAAAATAAGTATTTACAGCACATCTCTGTTTGGACTGTAGTAACTAACACTTTACTGAGAAATACTGTATGCTTTATTTTTAGAAAGGACAAACTATTCAAAAATAATACTTAGAAATGCCAGCATTTCCATTATTATTGGATATAAATTTATCCTCTAATGCACCAATTTACACTATACTTAGTTTACCTAGTTTGCAGCGTAAAATAATAGATGTAGCTTCAATTTGTGTCCCATTATGTTATCATATTTAAATTGCTGATACAGTAAAAACATATGCATTGATTTCTGAAGGAACCTCTTCATCACTGCATTTGTATGTATTATTACAGCGGGTAATGGCTTTTTTTCCTTTCATGGTTACATGCGGACTTTCTCTGGTGGGAACGCATCATGTCTATGTGGTACCCAGATACCATGGGTGTGAGCACCAAGAGAAGCAGCATGGAAAAAAGGAGAGAGTAGTAAATAGTGGTCTTGCTGCACCATAACCAGTTGTTGTGTTTGGACTGCAGCTCTTGTGTGTGGATGTTTTTAAAATATCAGGTTTTCAGTCTTCCTGAGTAAATTGTGCAGTGTTGGCATTGTTAATGAGGACGTGAAGGTGAGGGAAGACTTTGACCAGTTGGGTAGGATATCTTCAAGACCGAAGTAAAATTTTGTAAACATTTCAGCTTCCTCTCTTTGCACTTTGTTAAAATACTAGGCTTTTCTCTGCTTTTGTAACATAAATGAGCACTTGTTTAGTTAGATAAAATAACTCTTAAGTAGTATATTGAAGTCCATGTTAATATGTGCTGTTTAATGACACCTAATGATATTCAGTGAAGGGTTATGCAAAACCCAAAAGGGTGATGCTAAACCGGAGAAAAAATGTGTTACCCAGGCAACTACCCTTGTGCAGTATAGAGAAGTGAGCATATGGCTATGTAGTACACATTATTTCAGCATCTTTAAGCACTAAGAATCACATGTGTAATTGACTGTGAAAAATTACTGCTCAGTTACTGTATTGTATGGTCATAATAGAAGTAAATGAATACGTCATTGTTGTTAGAATAGATCTGTTGGGAATCACTAGCAGGCTAGTCTACTTAGGGAGCAAAAATACAATAAGAAGAAAATAGCTGGTTTAATTAACATGTAAAAATTGGGTTAATTTGAATTCAGCTGGCACAGCAGATATTAATGTCTCTTCTTTAATAGTCTGGCTAGAACCACACAATTTGTACACTTTTAATCTTCCTAGTACTATGAATAATTGTTTTTAAAAATGGATATAGGGTTATTTTAAGCATCTATCTCTGACTTATTAGGGGGATTTATTACTTGCAAGTACTGACAAAGGCTGCTTCTACCAGTATAAAATCTTGTAACAATGTTAATACGTGAAGTTTTAATCAAATCCAGGCCTAATAACATAGAATAGCGTGGTGCTAGGATTCTGCTGGGATAGGTGCTGTATTTCTTTTCTGTGCCCTCATCACTGTGTTGGGATCTGTTGGTAAGGACATATGCTGGTTGTTGTTCCACACAAAACAACAACTTTATCAAAAGTTGTATCAGCTTTATCAAAATGGTGTTGGCAGATATTTTACATTTTTAATTCTAAACAATGCTATTCTAGAGTCTTGTCGCTTGCTATTTTGTCCTTTCTATGTGTGGGCTTTATAGTCTTTGGGACAGAAGAATTCAGTGCTTTTTATCTGGTTGCTGTTGTAGAAGTTTTCAGGTATGTAACCAGTAATAATGGATTTGTAACTTAAGTCACATGGTAACAATAAATATGCATAAATGCAAAACTGAGTAGGTTGTGATATGTTGGTTTAAAATTGAAGGAGATGTTGCATTTTTTAAACCTTCTTTTGGCTTAGGAGAGATGGAAGTTTTCTTCCATTTAAAGACTGAGTATATGTGTATTCTGTATCTAAAAGTGCGGAGTAGTGAGAGCTCCCAAGGAGCTTAAAATAAACTACTCGATGGCCTGCCCATGTGCTAACATGTGCATATGTAGTAACTCATTGCTTCTTTGCCAGTAAAGCTTAAGGCATGCTTATATGTTTACTGGCATCATCAATTGTGAGTTTAATATTAAGAATACCTGAGGAGGTTTCTTTTTATTTGTTTCTCACACTACATAATAACCTATGGTGGCAAGTTCCCAGAGCTAATTATTTGTTAGACTATTTCTGACTCTACATATGCTTTCTTTTACTTTTATTTAGTACATACATATTGAGGGAGCTAAAGTAGAACAGCTTTTCGGCCTTCTCTGTGCCATGGTTTTTTTTAATGTACTGTTTTGTTCATCTTCTCGTGTCTTCATGTTCTTCATGGAAATCAGCTCCTGTTACCCTGTGGATGTTTGGCTGCTGACGAGCAGCAAGCACACTTCTGTGTAACTTGAAATTAATTCCCTAAAGACAGGGTGACTGGAAATTGCTGTATAGTCATGGGTCATCATAACTTGATGGAAGGAATGTCTTTTCCAACCTAGGTATTCAAACACTTTGTTCTTCACTGTTATTGCATACTGATGGAAGTTTTCATTGAACTGGCTGCAGTGTCATTTTGAGTAGAAGTCCTAAGGGTACAGTTAGTTTCTAATAGAAAAAAAAAATAATTTGTTTTTGTGTGTGTTTCTTGACATTTGTTATGCTGAATTTTGTGCTTCTCGGAAATAAATCTTTGTTCCCTAGCTACTGCCATGTGAACTCATTAAAGCTACATGCTTGCTACGCTGACATAAAGCAGTGTTGAGAGAGGGCAATCTAAAATCTCCCAGGCTGCCAGCAGGCCCTGCAGCCACACATTTGAAGATGATTTTAAACTGTTCAACCTAGACATTAAAGAGGTAGCAAAATGGAAGAACGGTTGGCCTTTGCCTCTTTAAGAATAGGAGTTTGATCTCCATTTGAACTCTTGGGTGTGACCCAGAGAAATTAGAACTGCTCAAGATCTTTGCTGTATCAAATCTACTGCTGGAAACAATGCCAAGATGTCTAATTATGTATTTCTGCTTATTAACTAACTTAAGGAAGGGCACCTCTGCTTTTATCTCTGCTCTGCTACTGCGCTCGCGTATTGGGAACCTGGCTGTAATGATGAATTTGAATAAACTGCTCTTGGGCTGAGGAAGAACGTGCAGACTACTGCTTGAAATTTGTGACTCAACACGCAGGACTGGAGGGCTGCGATGGATGACTAATAAGTTGCTAGCAAACAGATAACACATTCTGATCGGTTCCTTCTGAAGTGAGTGGCAGCATGTAGGTCTTGAATGGATTTGCTGTACAAAAGCCTTAAGTACTGAGTCTTGAGGGAAGTTACTCATATCTTTATTGGCGCTCTGTCTTGCCAGTGGAGGGAGGTAGGCTCCCCCAGAGGGCAGTTCAGTTAGATATTAAAGCTCAGGTGAGTAGCCACACTGAGTGCTTTGCTTATTTTATGTTCTGTTGTGACTTGCTGAGAGGAATAGTTCCTGTTCAACAAAGTCATTTCCATCCAGGGATATAAAGGCCTCCTGACAGCGTTGGTGATAGGGCATTTTAGGATAAATTTTAATCCCTATTGATAACATTTTGTACAAATTTTGGTTGTGATCTTATTTCTTTTGTATAATCTATGTTATATTGTATTTCATTTTTCTGCAAGCACGTGGTTTCATAGCTCTTCTTTTTCCTTCATCCCTTAGGTTGATATCCTTTCAAGAGTTTGTGGCATTTGAATCAGTCCTGTGTGCTCCAGATGCATTGTTCATAGTAGCCTTTCAGCTTTTTGACAAGACTGGCAAAGGAGAAGTTACTTTTGGTAAGACTGTTCTTAAATGTACACTCTTAATTTAAAAATCCCTACTTATGCTAAACTCTATTTCACCTTCTGTTACCGTAGGAAACACAATGATTGGTAGTGCAACTACACTAGTGCCAAGCAACTTTCTGGCTGAGTTCTTTTAATCATTTACATGTGCACAATATGAAGTCAAGGTCATGGTCATCTTCATGGTTTTCTCTGGAGAACTGGTCACTTTTCTTTTTCTCTTCCCCAACATGCTTGTGCAGGTCTTCAGAACACCAGTGAAAGGTGACTATAGGAAATGATTGTAAAACCGCAAGAAAGTTGCCAGAAGACTTGGGTGAATGTTGAGCCTGAAATTACCCTGAATTATTTTTTGTTTAAATTGGCTATATTTCAAGCTGGCTTCCTTTTAAGGTTTAAAACTTTCTTCTGTGAGATTTTACAGTAATAAATCCACTATTACCTCCACCCCCCAACCCCGAAAATTCAGCTGTGCATTGGAGGTGTGGTGTTTGCACTGACAACATGAGAAATACTCAGGCCAGTTTAAAACTTGATTATGGAGACTATTTGTTTCTAGGCACCATAGAGACAGCTTTTGATATCTGCAGGACTATCTGCCACCTGCCTAATGATAAGGACCATTCTGTCTGGAAGAAGGATTCAGAAATTATCAGTTTTTAATAACTTCAGACATTGAGCTTGCACTTCAAAAAGTATGGGGGATGTTTTTGCCCTAAGTACCTACTGGATAAAATTGCTATTTCTAATTTGCTACACTTGGACACAGTTATCCATATGTTTCAAGTTTTATTAATTGGTTGTTAAACAGTTTTAAGTAAAAGGAAAGTTGGATGACATTGACTCTTTGTCTTTCCAAAATGTATCATTCACATGTCCTTTGTCTTTTGCTAGTATTCCCCACACACGTTTTATGCTCAGTTAAAAAAGCCCTTCCCTTTCCATTTGAACTGACAAGATCCTGTTACCATTGCTTGAAGCATCATTGTATTCCTTCTACCATCTCCAAAAATCTGTATTTGAAGTTGCGGTTGGTGAGAAGACTTGCTGTCTCTTCTTGTGTCTGTTTTGGTTTTTCATTATTTTGGTTGTCTGTTGAGGTTGTGAAAGATGTGCTTTTTGTGTGCAATATTACTTTTTAGAATAGCTTTTTAAAAATTACTACAGATGCTAAAAGATTTGAAAAGAATTTCAGGAAAAAGTTCTGGGGATCATAACCTTGATGAAGGAAGTATTTTGTGCCTAACAGTCTTGTGCATGTGTATGGACAGGGAAGCAACGAGAGACGGCATGCTTTTAAATCAGGAGGGTGCACATATTTTGCAGAGGTTTTGTTCCAGCGCATACAAACCAGGGTTCCTGGAATGCCTGTGATGTGCAGGTTCTTGTCTGCGTCAGAGCCCCCAATTGCTTGGAGCGCTCGTTAATAATCTAGGAAGAACTGTAGTCGTTTGATCTGAATGTTGAATCAGTCCGACTTAACTTTTTAACTCTTGGCATTCTTGTTTGTATTTTTCCTGATGGCAAATGCTTCCCTTGGGGTTTGACACAGTGAGTCACGGGATTTGTTTGGCATTTGAAGTCCATTGAAGTCCTTCTAGTGATGAGAGAAACTCCTATGCCAGGCTGTATTTAAGGTATTTGAAAGGGGAGACATGCCAACATTGGCAGAACCTCAGATAGCTTTTTTTAATTCCTTCCTCTCCCCCCTTTGAAAACATAAATGCATTTGTAACTTCTGTATAGTAGCTTGTGGCTACCACCCCAGCAAACGCCTGGAGTGGAGAGGATGTGAGAGCTGTCTCAGCGTTGTGCATTCTCAGCAGAAACGGCTGACCTTTAGACAAAGCTCGTTCTATTTTCTATCATAAGAAAAAAAGCTTTTTCCCCCTATTATAAAAAAACCCCTAATATTTTCACGAATAAATTATTACAATACTATCCTGTAACGTTGCCACTCAGTGCCTCAGTCATGCGTCTTTGAGGTTAATTATGAGATCTTTTTCCATTGACTTGAATGCGAGTGGGATCAAGTCCTTATCAAGGTTAGGAGACTTAAATAGGGGTTTTGTATACTGTGGAATTACAGTGTGAAAGGAACAGAAGAAAAGGGAAAGGATCGTTTTTCACTATACTGCTGTTAAGTGCAGTATCTCAAGGATCCCATTATAAGTCTGTATCTCATTTTATTGTTGTAAAGAAACAGCATGGCTTATCTGCGCAGTCATTGGTTTTCTGTTTACTGAGATAATGGTATAAATATTTTAGCTTATACAGAACAGAATATAGAGCTTCCCAGCTGTGAGCTTCAAATTTTCTACTAAGCAAATCATCCAAATCTTATTCTTCTACAGGTGCACTTAGCTTGGCACCTTTGTAAAACAAATTAATAATGGGCTTTGTGTCAATGAGCTTTTACACTGAATGCCACTTTCAGGCTGTGGATATTTAAAGAAGTGTTCTGGGTAAAGAAGTTCCAGTATTTAATACTTTGCACTTACTTGTCTTGAAAAATGCTGCACTCTTACTTTAGCTTCTGGGTTGGAAATGCCTTTGCATTTTAGCCATGTTGTTGACATCTCTACAATTTTAAATGTTTCATTTATTTCAAGTTACAAGTTAACTGTACCTGGTTCTTTGACAGAGCTAGCATCTATTTAAAAGGGCTGATCTGCAAGCAGTCTGGGGAAGGCGGGGTGTGGGGGGGAAGTATTTCTAGTTTATTGCTTTTCGAGGTGAATGAAATGGCCACTAGTAAATTAGTGGCCAGTGGCTGACTGAGACTACACCTGGCCGTTGCATCATGTCGTAGATTTATCTGCTGCTGAAGTGTCAAAGCTTTGACAGTTTGCAAGGAGTTAAAGCTCTCAGCAGGAAAGTGGGAGGAAGTTTAGCTGGCTTTTAAATTCGAGGCAAAGAGCAAACCATTGCTTCTTACTGTTGAGTGTTGACAGGCACATAAAAGCTGATAATGTAAGTCCAGGGGTTTAAGAGACTTAGTAGAGTTGCTTTTTTTGTCGTATGACTGTATTTTAATGCCTCATTAAAGAAGCAGAGGCCTTTGAAATTCTTTACAAGATGGTGTTTAAAAAAAGGCAAGATAGTTGGGTAAGAATGTCAGTGTTTAAAAACTAAGTCGTCTTAACCTCCATCTCTAATTTCGGATGGATAATGAAATGATGGGAGCTAACAGTTCTGAGCTGTGAATAACACAGCGGTGATATCCAGGGACTGGAACTTCCCTTTTCTTACACTGGTTCTCACAGCCCTAGTGAAGGGCAAAATAAGTGTTTTCCAGGTTGGTTTTGCTCACAGAGGGAAAGTCACAGAAAGAGATGTGATTGCCTGAGTCTGTGCTGCCAACCGCCGTTGAACCTGGCTTTGAAGATTTTAATTCTGATTTGTTTTAAAGTAGAATTTCCCACCAGACAGAAATTCTTGCTCTCGTACTTAATGAAATGTAGCTGTGGTATAGTGTGTGTTTTTCTGGTTTGGGATTTTTTTTTTTAAAGGTCCTCTAATTCAACCTGAAGCAGTTTCAAAATGGATGCTGTGCTGTGCTGCTTTGAGAAATATAAGTAAGCTGTAAAACAAGTCAGTCATTTAATTTAAAAAAAAAAAAGAAAAAGCAAAACAAAACTCCCCAAACCCAGCAAAAAAGTGAAGGGAATGGGGAATCCAAACCTCAAATTGTTGCTTGTTTAGCATAACAGCTGCAGAATCGAGCAATGTATTCTGCTCTTGTCCCGAAACAAAATTTTATTTACATGTAGACAGCAGCTATTGTGGGTCTCTCCTTCTGTTATTAATTATATCAGTTCTTAGATAAACACATTAATTAAGGATACATCTTACTAAGCGCTCCTGTTTGCTTATCTGATACTTGAATTGCCTGAATACTTGTTTGTTAACTTTCTAAAAGCACATAGCCCTTAACAGAGGTTTAAATAGCTATACAGCTATTGTGATGAGCTTCCTCTTATGATAATGCTCTGATACTTTTTCAATACACAAAGAATTATTACAGGAGTCTCACAGTTGCTTTCCTGACCAAAGGATTAGGTTCAGACTGTGTGAGCTAGCTCTTGCTTTTGTTACAGAGGATTATTTATTTTATGCTTTGCCCTGTAATTGCTTGGTATGACTTGGCTCTTCTTATGGGATCTGTAATTCTTTTTTTTTCTTGCACAACACCTAGCTTAGTGATGCCCAGCTTGGTACACTCAATACCATGTAAAGCAAGGAAAAGCTCAGTCTGAACTACCAAAATAAATTGCTGAGGCTGTAAGCTTTGATCACTTGATAAATTGCAATATTCCGTATTTCTCAGTGAAATTTCCACTGCTGGTTCAAATTGGTTAGAAACCATTTGTAGCTAGTGATGTGTCAGCTTACACCTACACAGTGAAACACTTGTTGGTTTATAAATGACAGTTGCCTAGATATGATGATCCCAACGGCAACATTACAAATGCAAAATTTGTTTAGTCTCTGATATTTTTTGTTGTTTGTACTGGATTTTGCACAAATAATGGGCAGTTTTAATTAAAAGAGGATGTAAGGTAGATTTGTTAGTATATTTATTTTCTTCAAAACAATTTTTGAAATCTTCTTGATACTATTTTTGGAGAATTTCATTTCTAGACATATATCAACTTGGCAAGTTTCTCTTGTTTTGTTTTTTCTTTTAGCTAAAATGTTATGAAACCAGGCAGACTTTCATGAAGGCATCTTAAGTGAAACAAAGCCTGTTTAGTCACAAAGTAAATCTGTCATTTTAAATATTAGGAGAAGCTCCATCCTTTTACACAGTTGTATTTCATTTGGTCTAAAAAATACAATTGAGTTTTCTAAGTCATCCAGAACTTAAATTTTGTGTTTTGGTTTGTTCTTTTTGTTGGTTTTGTTTTGTCTTTTTTTTTTTTTTAAATCAAAGTTGCCTACTGACAAACATCAGGCTGAAGGCTGAGCATATTTCTTGTTCATTACCAAAACCCAAGGAATGATCATAGAATCATCAGACAGTTTAGGTTGGAAGGGACTGTGGCAGCCATCCGGTTCAAACTCTTGCAGGGCCACCAAGACCAGGTTGCTCTGGGAGCAACATCCAGTCAAGTTTTTAAATGTCTCTGGGGATGGAGACTCTGCAGCCTCTATGAGCAAGCATCCTCCTTTTACAGTGAAAAATAATTTCCTGATGCTTAGTTGGGATTGCCCATGTTCCAGCTTGCATCCATTGCCTCTTGTCCTTCCCCTGTGCATCTCCATCCTCCCTTCACCCTCCTGTTGGGTAGTTGTAGACAGCAGTGAGGTCCTCCTTCAGCCTGCCCTTCTCCAGGCTGAGAAAGCCCCATACCATGAGCCTCTCCACGCATGTCATGTGCATCAACCCCTGACTATCTTAAATGGAGAAAATAAAAGTGGTATTTTATTTTAGTTATCCAGGTTATGCTGTTTACCTTGGTGGAAGTGATCTGGTTTTTTTATTATTCTTCTTCAGGGCAAAAGGGGTAAATTTAGTTTTTATGCCCTTATGGGGCCTAGTGCTTTCCAAACCTGTGGTCTTTGGGCTCTGGAAGTTTGTTTGTCACTTCTAAGGAGGCCAGGAAAAGTAATAAAGAAATGTAAGACCGTTGCCAGTAAACTGAAATTATGGATATCCACAGCTCAAGTAGAAATATTTTTAAGGGAATTGCATCTTGGAAAAATGTTGGAAACCTTTTCTGTAAGCCAGTTGTGTAATACTCTGTGTATAAATTCATGTTATTTCCCCTTACATCCAAGGAGGACAATAGAAGCAGACAAGCTTGGATCCGGAGTCTTAACTGCTGAAAGTGATGGTACTCTTAGAAAGAGCCTGCTTTTTAGGGTATTTGCAATGTTTAGCAGAGGTAAAAATGTGCTCGTGTGTCTCAGTCAAAAATCAAGGCCAAGCCGAATTGGAGAGTGTATGGGTATGTCATAAGGAAGTGAAAACACCTCACAGTTTTTAGAAGTAACAAGAGCACAAACAACCAGAGCAGGGGGAAGGTAAAAGGATTTAAAAGTGAGAACATTTTCAGCAGAGGGGTGAAACTTGAAGCTTATCATAGATCTTTTGGTTGAGAAAAATCATGAAGGCACAAGCACGTTCTCGTGATAATGTTTTCATTAATGTAAAATTAACCTGTAAGACTGCTCTGTCCTTGTTGAGACGTTTGGATGAGGCAGTGAAGTTATAACCAAATGAATTTTGTTGAGTAGCTAGTGCCTCTCTCCTAAAAGGGAATGCATACTGAACTTTCTGTTAGGGTTTGTACTGGACTTTATGGTTTGCTGGAGGCTTTGGGGGGATTTTTTGGTTGTTGTCATCTTTAAAGTCTACTTGCAACGTCTGAAAGACATTTGGTTAGCCATACTGGTCTTAATCTCACCTCTGTGTACAACAGGTGCTATACAGCCTTTGTTGCTGCTTCCAACCACAAAATGGATGTGGTTCACATCTGAATGGAAGCAGCCACATTTAGTGAGAGACTCCAGCCTCCTGCGTCTCTGCCCTGCTGTGACTGTCTCTCAGGGTGCTGGCACCCCGTTGGGGCTGTCGCAGTACAGTCTTTTTTCTGCCTGGAGATGTGCTGAGTCAACCAATTCATTCTATGAGGGCAGCCCAACAGATATCATAAGCTTTTGCTTTCTATTGATGTGCTCTAGATGTTAGTATGGAGATGTTACCTGGAGATGAAGAACCATTGTGAAGGCATCCATTTTTTGATGTATGTGGAGCTTTATTGCACTTCTTGAAATTATCAGTTTGTACTACAAAAAGAACCACCCTGATATTTGGAAATTTTTTAATGACTTACGAGCATGTTTTCTGAACAACTGAGTGTAGATGCACACCAATGTCAGATTGGCATGCGTGTGTTGTATGGTATCTTGTCAGAGATCAGAAGAACTGCTCAGAAGCTGTTCCAGTTCGGTGGGTCAAAAATCCACTTTTTATGAAAAGCTAACTGTAGATTTGCACGACTGACTATAATGGCTCCAATTTTAAAAGACAGAGGTAACAGAGAGCACTTCCAGTTGGTGGGATAATTCAAGAATACTACATATTCAGATGGCTAAAATATTGTGCTTTCTGCTGCTACTTCATATAATTCAAGAAGAAAAAAATAGGTGTGGAAAAGGTGGGGAGAAGCCAATTTGAGAGTAAATTTCAACTATATGAGGTCACTCTTTGGTTAACAATAAGCTGAGGGTTAGCCATCTTTCATACAGCTGTATATCCTGTTGGAAAAAGAAAGCCCAACATGATTACTAGGCAGCATTTGGGGACGAACCAGAAGCTTCCACACCAGAATATATTTAAACTGCGGCAGCAGCAGTATACCAATTTAAGCTTGATTTTTATTGTAATTTTTTTCCTATCCCCTTTTCAATTGTTGTGGAATTATAGATTAGGAAGTAAAAACTTCAGCAGGCCCTAAAAGCTAGGAAAGTGTTTTGTTATTACAAATTTTAATATGAAATTTCAGATAGCAAAATACACACACTTTTGCAGTGTGTGTAATTTAGTTTTCTAAATTGGAAAATCTGCTGTTACCTAGCAGTTAATGACTATTTTTTTCCAACATTTGGAATGCAGGACCTGATTTGATAAGCTGATAAAAGAAAACAAAACTGAGAACATGTTGGAAGTGCTGAAAGTGAAAATTACAGTTTAGGTAGGTTTGGGGGTAGATAGTTAGACATTTTAATTGAACTAAAATAGTTTTATACTAATACGGTACTGTTGTGGGAGTACATTTTGTGGTGCATTTGAAATTGAAGTATTTAAGTGGGGGAAAATGTATGTTAATGCTTTGCAAGAAAGTGATTTTTTTTTTTATACCATCTATCTAAGCAAAATAGCTGTTAAAGAAATAGAGCTCTCAAGTCTGTATTGGAGAGTAAAGTGTAAAGTTAAGGATAATTTCTTTGAGCCAGGAGTTTGCTTTTTATCACTTTGGTTGGTATATTAAACTGCTGTAGGAAACAATCATGTGAATTCTGAAGTAAATGTATTCCTGGACAACTACAGCGAAGTCAGCCCCTGGCAGTGTAAAGAAAGGTGTTGAGTCAGTCTGGATTTGGAAAGTCCTGTGTTTTTAACATCTCCATGATAGGGATAACCAAAATGAGTCTAGATGATGATTTCAGTTACCCACATAGAAACAGGGGCATTGAATTTGATATGACAGCTTTGGTTACACACAAGCAACGCTGGCTTATGTTAAGCAGCAGAACCATTGTCCATTACAGTTCAGCACAGCTGGACTAGCTCAACTAGCTAAATTGGTTAAAATTACATTTTTATTATTTGAGTTTAATTTTGTCTTTGGGGATTTTCTCTGAATTTGGAGTAACTAGTCCTATAAAAAAATAAGCTACCACTTGTACATGTGTGCACACACATAAAATTATCAAAAGAAGTGAATTCAGGTTTTTTTAGGTGTTTATATGCAAGTGTATATGTGCAGCCACATTTTTCAGGTGCAGGTGAAACTGATCTTAGTCTAAATGGATTGCGTGCACTAGTGGAAGGTTTTGCACTCTTTTGAATGAATCTGTTTTAAAACAGTAGCACTACCACATGATAGAGCGCAGATAAATTGCACTGACCGGAGCTGCTATCTTTTTTCAAATCACAACCCCCCACCCCGGCTTCTTGAGTTGTGTAATGCAATCCCATCATCTTCAAATTATGTGCTCCGTTTCTACTGTGCCATCTTCAATTTGAGTGTTCTACTAGATACATTCCTAGTAATATTTTAAGAAGGAAGGAACCTAATTTTTTTTTTTTTAATTCGGCATTGCAGAATAGGTTGTGGTCCATGTTTTGCAAGGAATTAAGAGGCAGTGAAAATACAGCATTAATGTATTATTTCAGGGCTTTTAACCTGTGGAAGAAGGTAGCTGTGACAGTCCTTCCTGCTCCTATTGCTTTGTTGAGGGAAGTTGAAAGGATGAGTGCCTTTTCTTTGCAATCCTTAGTAATCAAGCTATTCCAATGTGTTATTTAATTTACAGCATGGCCACTATAAAACTATTTCAACCCATTTCCTTGACAAAGCAGCAGGGAGATCAAGAAGGTGATTGTAGCGCTTGTACTTCCCGAGGGTTGTACCTCCTCTGGGTGAATGGGGATAAATGGACAACCCAGCCAAGTACTTGGACTACCCATCATTCCACATCTTAGCTGAGCAGATGTGATGTGGACATATGTTTTCCAAAATAAAAAGTCATCATTATAGAACAGTCCTAGTGCCAGACCATAGAAGGATGGAAATAAACTCTAACTAGCTGTGTATTTGAAGTTCACAACAGTAAATAAAAAAAAACAACAAAACAAAACAAAAACACAGACAGAAAAAAGCCAACCCAAAACTTGGATAAACCTGAACAATTCCAGTAAAACAAGATAATACAAAATATTATTACTTGAGTATTTTTGACATATATATATGCATGTCTCTGTACAGATGTCCTTTTGCACAAGTTTATTGTATTTTTTCTGTGGCCGGGAGCAGCAAGGGCTGGCGGCTTTGCCAGGAGGGTGAGCATGCAGCATGAGTGAGGGTGCCAAGAAGCTGGGGCATGGGCAGAGACCACCTAGCAAGGGGTGCAGTCCCACGCTGCCTGAGCAAGCACAGCAGAGTAGGTCTGATGACAGTGACCAGGATCAGCCAAGAGTCCAGCGAACGCCAGACAAGTCCGCAGGGACGAGGCAGGTCCGAGGTCAGTCTGGGAAGCCAAGTCAGGGGGTCTGGGTCACCAAAGTGTATGGGCAGGCGCAGGCGACCCTGCGGGGTGGCTCAGGCGAGGAGGACCAAGGACCTGAGATGATGCTTCTCCGAGCAATTTCTCCTGCGGCTCTTTGCATGAACCCTGATCCAGATGCTCATGGGTGGGGCATAGGGAAGAGGTTGCAGAACCTGGTGGTGCACTCAGGGTCATGAAGATTACGGAAGAATGTAGAGTTGTTTCAAATGGTTAATGAGGACCCATTGTAAAGCTTGTGGAAATCATTCTGTTCTCATCTCCACTGAGCTTTAGGTCAGGTCTTGCTTGGCAGTTGGCAAGGTGCTGGGGTTTCTTAGTCACAATAATGAAACAGCTACTCTTATCAATAGTTTAATTTGACCAACTGGACTTCCTTCTTTTCCTTTTCTTTTGTGTAGGATTTATTTTAAATGACTTTTAAAAAAATGCTCTTTTTTATTACAGCCATTTCCAAATGCATGAATGGAAGTGCTTAACCATTAACAAAACATGATTTTATAAAGGTATCACCTTTTGTCTGAGCAGAATGACAGAGATTTGCATATTCATATTTAAAAAACCTTATCTCTTTATACTAAAATATCTGTTCTACACTCTTTGCATTAATTTTGCTTCGTTTAATCCAAGTTGTAGCTATAATGTTCGTATGTTCCTCTTCAGGGTCTTAAGTATGATGAATACAGAAGCAGTTACTGCCAGAAGGGTTTGAAAAGGTTATTGGTGCATGTGGAACTCTTGTTAACTTATAATAGTTCATGTCTTTTCAAATTTGTCTTTTGTTTTCCTCTTTGCAGAAGGTAGTCTGTGTTCTTTACAGAAGTTGCTATTACTGTTATCATCAGGGTAAATCTCATTTTTTATCAAGGCCCAAGGTTTTGGTACAGATTTTCTATACCATGCCCAAATTGCTTAAGTGCATAAAGGTATAACATGCATCATATATAAAAGGTATATAGCATATAACTTACATAAAATAAAGCCAATTGTGACAGCTTTTCTGCAGAAATGTTGCAGCTATTTTGTAAGGAGAGTGGGATTTTTGTAGGTGATCATGGAATTTTTTCTAGCTGTGCATTGAGATAATATTAACTTCATTGGACTGAACAATGACACTGCATGAAACACTTAGGTACTTGTGCAAATAAATAGTTTGAAAGAATTTCAGATTTAATGCATCAGCTATTTATGTGCTATAGCCTGTAAAGATTTTAGTAGCTTGTTCTGTCAAGTGACTAGATGGCATGTGCAACTAGTTCTCCCAATAAACTTGATTAATGCCTAGAAAGAGCCGAGGATTTCCGAGTTCTTTTCTTAAATGTAAAATATAGCGGGAGAATGACTTTCAGTTTGCTCATTTTAAAATTTCAAATTTCCAAATAGGTAATTTTCACTTGAGGAATCCAGTGGTCTTTATTGTGTCATGAGGGTCTGTGGTTATTCCAAAGCACTCTTTATTTCTAGTTACAATTCTTAATCACTGTATGGAAATGTGAATGCAGTATACTTGTTTGTACAGTAAGCATTTAAGCATAGACATCAGTACACTGGAGAGAAGAAAGTCCCCAGGAGCCAAAGGACAAAAAATCCCCACTGTAAACTAGCAGGCAATTCACCTGGAGGGAAAACAGAACATCTTTTTTGTACAGTGATCAGAAACCAATCACAAGGCATCTATTCTTTAATTAGAGATGGCGTGGAAAAAACAATTATTTATTAGAGAACTCTGCAATTTATTTTAAAATTGAGTTTCAAAGTTTAGGTTTTTTAAAGATTGACAGAAATGACAGCATGGATTTCTAAAAATGAATATTTAAAATCTTCTCCTTCAACCTATTGTTCGTGTTGCTTTCCAATAGCTCTGGTTCAAACAATACAAACACAGAAATGCTTGTATCTTTTGGTAGCTTTAGATCTTGTGCTCTTACAGCTCCAGACAGTGCAGCATTGACATTTTGTCTTTTAAAAACTAAAACAAATGTACAGTGTTTTAATACGGATTTAAAATCTTCAGTTTATCAGATATTTTGATTAAATATCGGTTTAGGATCAAACCACAGTTGCCCAGAGAGGTTGTGGAATCTCCATCATTAGAGATACTCAAACCTCAGCTGGACATGGACCTGAGCAACCTAAGCTGGTTGGACCTGCTTTCACAGAAGGTTGTACCAGATGACATCCAGATGTCCTTTCCATCACAAATTGTTCTCTGACCCTGTGAAACAGGTTCCTTTAAAAAAAGGTTTAATCAAACAAAGTAACTCCTGGCTGCTGAAGGACATTGCTGGTCTTTACTGTGTTTAGTTCAGCAACTAGTGGATAGCCATGGAACTTCAGCTGCAGGTTTAAGGTGAAACTACATTTTAAAATTGTCCATTTTTTATTTTAATACTGGACTTAGATGATTAGGCGATGACACTTAGAAACAATGACTTTTGTTCTTGTTATTATGAACAATAACTTGGAGTGAGTTCTAGTATGTAATTGGATACATTTTGATGGTTAATTCACAGGCTAAAACACTTAAGATTTGTTCATGGAGCACGAATGGTCTTTAATGTCTTGAATTGGGCAATCTGACTACAGACAAGACTTGAGTCAGTGACATTGTGGATGAACGGTTGATGAGACTAGTGAGGAAAGAGGATAAACGCTGTCCACTGAGCATATATAGGAGTTTGTGAACCATAAATAGTTGTGAAAAGGAAGTACAGGGTATGTGTAAAAAGGCAGTGGCAAACAGGATACCATGTCTCATGCCATCAAGGAATCGGTAGAAGCACAGTGAGCAATCTTCCACCTGTACTGTATAATCCAACATGCACTGTCAGAAAAGCACCTGGTATTAGTTGCTAAGACATATTGACATCAATCTACAGTATGATTTTGAAAAGATCATGTAGTGTAGGGAGTTCTCTTGCTATTGTACTAAATACCTACACTAATGTGGTAGTCTGTGTTTTCCAAGTCATAGCAAAAATTAAGTGTACGCTCCTGCTTGGACTGTTTGGAAGGATATTTGTACTTATATGAACATCTGAGGCACGAGTGTAGCCTTTAATATCTAAAATAGACAAGGGAATGCAAATGCCCTGGATATATACCTTACTAAATTCCCAGCTGGCTTGATGAGGTTTTAAGTTCCATTGCTGTGAGTTCCTTTGCCATTTGTGATGCCAATAATTAAACATTGTCTTTAGTCTGAAATTACCATTCTTTTCACTTCTTGATGTTTGATTTTCTTGAGCTGGAATTTTTCTTCTGGGCCACAACTAAGGAAAGTTTACAAGGCACAGAGTTAGGGAAGCAAGATGCATTGTTCCTTCAAGATAGCTAATGTATGATAACTAATTAAAATAAAATTACAGTGGCATAATCAGAGGACACTCTGTAACTTTCATATGTTAACAAGTTGAAGTAAAGATTGTGAGGAGCCTGGCCCCATCAAAAGGAATTTGAGACTGCTTTTATACTAGCTAAGATTTTCCTATCTCTTACCTCGCATCAATTAAGAAAGCACCTTTTTTCTCTGACAAAGGCAAATCTGGAGTCCAGCCAAACATAGCTTTTGGTAAGCAGTGACTTTTTCCTAATCTCATCCATATCAGTGTCTTGCTCTGGAGCAATTCAGGAGATGGGATGGGAGAGAAGGAGGATGAGCATCTGATTTCTGTGCAAGAGACAGGTACCGGAGCTGTCCCAGGAATATCTTCATTCCTCTGGAAAAGCAGAGTAGTCGCTACCAGGAAGAGACAGCCCTCATTTCCTCTTGTTTGCAGACAACACAGTCTGTCGTCTTCATGCTGGTTCCCTTCTTTGAGGGGTGGGGAAGGAAGTCTTTCCTGCTAGAAAGCAGGAACTTTATAGAGGTGATCTCCAGTGACATGTGGCAAGGTGCCTTGAGCTGTGTCAGTAGGACGCATCCTAAATAAAAGACATTCAGTAGAGGCACAGGACCTCACCCTGAACCGATTGGCTTTCCCTCCTTGCCCTGAGAGCAGAATTTTGCTCCGGGAGAATGCTGGCGGACAAGATCCAAGCTGGCTGTGATGGAGCTTGAAGACATGAATGAACAATGCTGTCCTGGGGGCACTGTCTGATGTTGCTTGGAGAAAATTCTCATAGGACATTAGGGCTTGAAGTTCTGAATTTTAAGAATTTGAAGTTAACTGGGGTCGGTCTTTCTGTTCGTAAGTTAAATCCAACTTGTTCTTTCACCTCTGATTCCCTGGGATCAGTGGGCGGTGTGTTTTTAAAGATGAAACTACTGACTGTGTTGAGGGATGGAAGAGGTTCACAGTATCATCTCTGTTCTCCCCGTGTATCCCAGAATATGAACAGCCCCCGTGCTTTAGAACAGGCTGTCCTTGTGGGTAATACCAACTGCAGTGCTTTTGGGTCTGTGCAGCAGGACACCTGTCCCTTTCACTTCCTTGGGACCATTTTTTCCTTTGTCTTTATCCTTCATTCACTTGGGCACTTCTTGACATCTTCCTGGCTCTCTGCCATCCCACCCCGCTCTCACTTTTTCCTTCTTCCTTGCCTGAAAGTGGGAATTTCACCCTGGCTGGGTTTGCCCAGGTCAGCAGAGCCGCTGTGCCTCGCTGGCATGGGCTGAACCAGAAGCCAGAAGTCAACCTGCGCAGGAGACGGGACCTCATGGCTCCAAGGAGTCAACTCCCACCTTTGCTTGTGGCGCTGGGGTGAGCTGGAAGGCAGCTCCCAGGCCTGCCTGGTAGGCAGAGGCTGGCTCCAGCGAGGTGGCTCCCAGCTTGTTCTGCACACAGGCAGGCACAAAGCTGTGCTGATTTCCTCGGCCCCAGGCACCAGCCACGCTTGGGAACTGGCTTCCAGCTCTGCTGCTCGCAGAGACAGACAGGAGCTCTAGGTTTGTGCTCCTGGTCTTTCTTCCACAAAGCATGAAGGAAGCAGGAGACCAACTCATAGCCCTGCCTGTGGGTAGGGAGTGTCTCCTGGGAACCAGCTCTCCATGCCTGCAGGAACTGGCAGGAGACAAGAACTGGCTCTTGGCTGGCATTGCTAGAGGAGTCGTACAGCAATCAGGAAGGTATACAGCAGTCGGGAGCCTCTGGCCTTGAGCTTGTCTTTGGAAGATATCTTTGCCCTACATTTTTGGCTGAGACAGATTATCATATTGAAGTGAGCGCTGTCGTGTGAGACAAGTACTTCCTTAGATCTTGTTGCTGTTTCCATTAGTTAAAATATGTACAGCCCAGTTCCAGCAATGTATGGTCCTTATTACTGATTGTACAACTTGGTGTGTTTCAAATAGTTTCTTCACCAAAAATGCCATGTATTACCAAAAAGTCTGCCAAGCCTGTAATAAGTCATTGCCCAGTTACGACTACTAAACTGAACTAAACTATGAAGCTTGCATTTAGGTGTGATCAACCAAACTTGTCACGCTGCCCCCCTTCTTGTGGCAGAGGTCTAGGGTTAAGGTCTGCTTAGCGCTGGAGGTGGTGATAAGTTTGTATTCCTGCCTGCCATGTCCCCCCCACATCCCCTGCCCTGCATGTCACTGCTTCTGTAAGATAACTACAGAAAAGTGGATCTTGAAATATTGGTATTTTTGTAGTTGATTTGTTTGAATGTGGAGAACTCTGGGAATAATACAGAAGCCTGAATTATAGTGACACAAAACTTTCATTGTTAGCAGCTTGAAAAGATTATGCTGAAAATTGATTAGCTTTAGTCATCTTTTTATAAATTGTCTTTTAATTTTAGTCTTTTCTTGCTTGACTTTGAAACTTGAAATATCTAGTTGAGTCTCTTCTAATCAAATGCTGTGAGTATAAAACTTCACAAATAAAGAGATTATTCAGAGACTGTATTTGTGAGGGTGTTCAAAACTTTTCATTTGGTATGGTTTTGGTCAACAAAAAAATGAGGTTTGCTTTGCAGTATGTTACTAATTTGTATGAACAGTATTGCTTTCCTGTTAGAAAATATCATGTTTGTTTTACTTGTATACATATATGCTTGTATCTATTGTTATATTATTTTATTATCAAATGAACATTTTTCTTTTCTTCCCAGAGGATGCTAAGCAAGTTTTCGGCCAGACCACAATTCATCAGCACATTCCGTTTAACTGGAATTCAGAGTTCGTACAGCTGCATTTTGGAAAGGATAGAAAAAGACACCTAACATACGCGGAGTTCACCCAGTTTTTACTGGTGGGTCTAACACAATACAGTTTGTCAAGAGTAATAAGAAGAATGCAAGAATCAAAGTAATTGCAAACTTGTCGAATACCACTCTGGTAGGAAAGTTGCAAGATAGACCGAGTGTAGGCTTTTACAATCAGAGTGCTGGACTTCAATAGTGTGTTGATAAATAGGATATGCTTGTGGTAAAATTGCTGATTCAGGCTAGCTGGGTTTTTTTTTCGTCTCTTTTGTTTTTGGCACCTGTGTGCAGAAGGTGATCTTTTCTACACTGTTGTGTAGAGAGAGACATGAAATAAAAAACCTAGTCCTCAAAGTCTGAAAATCTCCTGTATATGTAAATTGCATGAGTCAAAGAATGCTAAATAACAGTACTGAACATTTTGGTCCCTGTTGCCAGACTGGTATTAAGAAGTGCTGTCTGTAAACAGCATGTTTACCAAATTTGTATTTAATTCAGTGCTGATATCCAATAAAGATGATGTTTTGCTGCAAGCCCTTTCCACAGGCTTCTTTACTTTTGACCTTTTTTGAAGTAAGAGTATCTCAGGGAAATGTGGTATGTAGAGAATAAAATACAGTCTTTCTTTTGCAAGGAATTCATGGCTATTCACACTTTAGGGTACTTTGTTACAGAAAACAAAATATTGTGTTAATAAAAAAATAAACAGATTATCTGTATTTCAGCAGTACTGTTAAAATAGTCTTCAGTAGGAAAAGTGATCCTTGAAGTAGTAAAACACGTCTTATTTGTATTCCTTCTGAATACTTAATGCCTGTATTAGTATTTACACTAGAGAGTTTTAAAATGGGAATCTGCTTCAAGACTGCAAGGTTTCTTTTTTTCTTGTTTACACAAGTATGTTAGTTCACAGTAGGAGGTGGTATCATTTTGATGAGGAATAATTAAGATAATGCTATTGAGACAAATGTTCAAATTGACTTTGTAGAACAGAGCCTAATTAACTTTGTATGAAGAGGACGTCAGGTATCACGTGATTAAATGGTATTCCCTTAGATTTTGTATTGACTATTGTAACTCCTAAGTAGCTAAGACATAGACTAGTTTTGTGACAGAATAGTGAACTAGAACCTCTTTTGGATAAAAAAGCAAATGTGTTACTTGATTAGGAAAAAATGTCTCTGACCACATGTTCTGGTGTTCATGAATCCTGATTTTGGTGGATTAAAATCACAGTTTTAACAGAGTACCAGTCCTGTTTGCCTTATGAATCTGTTTGTTTAGAGATCTGAGGAAAACCTGAAGAAAAACCGAGAATGAAAAAAAGGACACTTTTTTGCCAAGAAAAAAAACAGGGGGGAGCTGCGAGGGAGGTTAGAGCCACAGGCCTAAAAGAGCCTGTAACCTCATGACTAGGTATTTGGAAGATTTGAGTTCGTTCTTTGTGTCTTTGGGTTCTTTCATGTTTTTTCTTTGAATTAGGAGAAGCAAGAGCTGAGGCAGGAGTTTTCTGACTTTGGGGATGAGTCCTAACTACTAGGCTTTCTCGTTCTGTGGAGGGGTGTTCCTCTTTCCCTGTCTAAAAGGGCATTTCCTGGATGGGATCATATTCTGGGGAGAAATGTATTTGGTTTTGGTGTGTCTTGCCCTGCCTTCGGTTTTTTTTTTAACCAGCTCTACTGCAAAAGTGAATCTTAGCTAGTTGCAATGCAGAGTAAAAGGATGTGTTGGAACACGTCAGTGGTCCTCTTTAGCCAGACAGCCCTTTTGGTGATGATCCATATAGGACAGAAAGAGGGAGGAAGAGCGTAAAGTAGAGAATAAGGGTGATGATTCTGGGTGTCCTCTAGAGAGGTGAGATGCATTCAGGAAAAGTTCTAAGGCTGCTAATAAAGATGTTCTCAGCATTGGTGCAGGCAGCAAGGACTTTCAAATAAATTAATTGTCCTAAGACTCTGCTGAAGTTGTCCGCTATTAGTACAGTCTGTTAGGATGCTCAGTCAGTCACAGTAATTGGGTACATCTGTTTACCCACTTTCTAGAACTATAAATCTTTGAAACACCTAAGTTTCCTTGCTCATTCTTGCCTTGCAGCATTGTATTATAGATACTGAAGTTTGGGCACAGAAATGACTCTCAGCACAAATTGGAGCGTTAATGTTCACAGGCATAGAAATCTTCCTTTAAGCTCTGTAACCTTTGGTACTCAGCCTTTCCTTCTGATATTCTGTCTGTGCATGAGTCAGTCTCCTTGGTCTGATGTCTAGACCTTGGACCTTAGACAGCAGGAGACCACAGTGGATACCAAATTACCTTTCTGCATTCCTGATGTGTGAATGCTCTTTACATTGCACTTAACATGGACCAGATGGTTCTGTAAGGTGCTTCAGGTATTGCTTTGTAAGTACAATGCAATTTGCAACTTTTAATGAAATAATCCAGCTAGATTCAAATTCATTCACGTTGGGTCCTATTATGCCACATAAAGTTGTTACATATTCATTATCTGTCGCAGCATTTGGGCTAATCATCACTTCTAGCAAAGCTGAAGGTGCATGGAAAATAACATTAGTATATTTTATCCATGCACAAGATGGATCTGTTCTGGCTTTAGATAAGAGTTTACATGGGATTCTGAATATTTATATCCTGCCAGCACTTTTTTTGTCTACAGTAACAGAGATGCCCAAAAGTATAGTCTCCAAACTGCTTGGCTGTAGTACAGTTAACAATCTATTTGCATCAACCCAGAGCTCAAGGTGTGTTGTTTTACCCTGCTTCTCATTTTGCTAGCTTAAAATTAGCTCATATATCTCCACTATATATCCGTCACATCTATATCTGTTTGAATATGGTCATGTTCCATCATCACTTAAGTGGCAAGTCTGCTTCATGAAGAGCAACATTGGCCCCTTTCTCAGCATGTAAAATCTATTCCGCAGGATGAATTTTAACATATGCTTATATGTGGGCCTGCTAAATCCATTTCCACATTGTCTGGGAATTTATTTGTGCCCAGCATATTAGCTGATGAAGTAGTACTCTTCATAATTGAACTCCGGGATCTACTCCAGTGGAAAGGATTGTGCTGAATCTGATGACTTGTAGATCCATTGGGATGGAATCCAAACATAAATTTCTAAGTGGAAAGAAAAGAAGCTTTTAATGAGCTGTAAGTGAAAGCTGAGGCAAAATCTCTAGATAGGAAATAATTTCATGAAAATTCTGGTGCCAAATTTGCCATGATGTGCAAATTAATTTTTCACAAAGTCTTATGCCACCTGGGAGAATTCTGGACTTCCAGCATCAAGGAGAAGCTTGTTTTCTAAGGATATCTAAGTTTACAGAAAGTCTAGTCAGAGAAGGTTCTTTAGGATGTGTAATTTGTATTGCAAAGCAATGAGGATTGTATTTCTTTAAACTTTAATCTGTCAAGGTAAACAATATTGGATTGAAATAGGTGAAACAATAAAAATCATTGCAACTCAGATAGCATCTCTAAACACTACAACTTTGCTTTATTGTTTTTCAGTTTATTTTTAAGGTGGTATTTTTTATATTAGCTGCATATACACAGCATAGGCGATGTTACGAACATCTCATAAAGATTTCCCTGATAAATTGCTAGTAGCTACTGAGCCTCATTTTGAAATGTAGTTAGTCACACTGTGAGATGTCTCAACTTTCAGGCTTGGAGACTGGGGGAATAGATAGCCTTTCTTTTGACTTAAACTCTTTAAGGAGTTTATTACCTTGTTATGCAATGTACAGTGATTAAAGAAGAGACATCTGTCTGTTTTTTTTGTGACACACTTTATGGGTGAAATTTCGTTTTGATACTAAGTGTGTTGCCATGTAATGGTCTGCATGTTCTTGTATGCCGTGTCACTGCCATGGTCATGGTTTGGGAATGTCACATGGCTGAAGGTTCCTGTGCTTTTTTCTGCTCTGTGCAACTGGAAAATGCGTAGCGTAGCTCAAAATAACCGTAGCCTAAAAAGACCCTACCTTTCTGAGAAGGTGGGATGAGTCTTCTGCATCTATTTGCAGTATACTTAAACCATTTCATTTCTGAACTAAGGAGGAGGTGCGAACAGGGAGCTCCAGAAGACTGACATCATCCTATTCAGAGTTTTGTCTTGCTGTCTATCTACAGCTAAGTGTCTCTTTCCTAGCTGACAGGCGTATGGGCAGATGGCAGCACTGAGTCCTTGACCATGCATTTAACCAAGTAGGATAATTCTTCTCTCTAGTGGGTTCCACATATACCAAGAAGATTGAAAGGAATCATGTTAGCAAGGAGTGGATGGGGCGTTTTGGCTTGTACCGAACTGTAGTACTAACAGCCTTTTCGCAATTAGCTGGGTGATGACAAGAAACATGCACTTAACGTATTTCTCTGGAACATGAGCCCCACTTTGCTTCTGTGGCTGAGACATCACTGTCAGCCAAGATCCCACCAATGGTATACGTACCTCCAAACTTGCTGACAGGTGTACATAGATGATAAGATTGGACTTCTGCAAGTAGTGTCCAGGTTTTTACTGGATTTTAGTGCTGGATTCTGCCAGCACAATACTGTGTGAAACTGCCAGCTGTTTCAGTGGTTAAAACAAATTGAATGAGAGAAGGAGAAGAAAGCAACATTCAGAGTTTCCCATGTAATTCTTCTGCTAAATTACATTTATTTTTTCTTTGGTGATGCTGCCACTTAACGCCAAACATTTTTGTTCATTTTTTCATACGTTTCCACCTGCCATGTGGTGAGTATTTAGGGATACAAGAGTTGTTATATCTAACTCCTCTTCAGATCTCTCTGCCTCCCAAGTAGCTGCCTGCCTCAAGCCGACAAAGTTTTTTATGTTCTTGTGCTCTTCCCACCGTAAACCTCCCAAAATTGCTTGCTTCTAAATTTCTGTTGAGATTACAGTCACAATTGGAGTGAAGCAAGAGCTTACATGGCTGCATCCAGCCAGAGTGAATATTATTGCTGAATTGTAACACCTCCACATAGGGGGCTGTAATGTAAAGGAAACGTGACAGAAGTGAAATTGTAACACTTCAAATTATAACCCCCACAAGTTTCTCATCAAAAGCAGAAATTTCTGAATAATTCTGTGAGTGAAACGCGGTGTTGAAACATTGATCAGTCCTTTTCCCCCCACTCCTTTCCTCCTTTTGCCTAATATATTAGGAGGTTTTCATGGTACCTTTCAGGTCAGGGTACAGTGTTCTAGTTAGAAATTAGGACTAAAATTGGAGAGGTCAGGAGGCTGAAAGGAAAAGACAAGCATGGTTTGAGTGGCAGTGTGCATCGGTGGCCGTGGCATGAGCAGAAGGAGGGATGGTGGCTGCTGGCCTTCCGCAGGTCTGATCCTACGCCGGCTGAATTTGCCTTTTGCCCTTCTCTCTCCGTTCCCTTGAATGCTGCTGTGAGATAAATATCAACTTGCAGGAGATGATATTCACTGTGAATACATCGTGCTGGTGATTCTTGACTAGCCTGAGTCTTGGCTTAATATGACTTTTAAGGCATATATTTGCAAATATAATGGAAATAATAGGATAGTGTCATGGTTCACTGCAAGACTTGCTTAGTATTGCTGACATACTTTCGCTCTGATTCCATTTTCTGAACAACTGATTAAGCACTGTATTTCCAGTGAAGAAGTTTTTATAAGCCTTGAAATGTAAAGGGAGGACGTGGCAATGATTTGTTTTCCTCCATTCAGCAAAGAAATATAAGATTGGGAAGTCTAACTACATCACCAGAAGGTATTTCCTGATTTTGACAAATCTGTAGAACTGAACAAAAAGTTCATATATATTATCAAGTTACTATCTGTGCAGCATTGTTCCTTTTAAATGAAAAATAAAAAAGTAAAAAAGTAGGCTAGCAGTAATTTATGAAGAAAGGGTGAAGGTCACAGTAGGAAAAAATACAATTTTTGGAGATTAAATGCCTTTTTTCCCCCCTCGTCTCTCAGGGGTACATTTGAATCACAAAATGAGATTATCAGGTGGTTGCATGAGATAATGCTTGTGATTGATCTCTGCCTGTTACTACTGCTGAAATATTGAGAACTGATCTTTAATCAGTCGCGATACAAGGAGTTCTAAATTAAACTGCTGGTGTCTTTTGTAGACAAATAACTTTATGTTTTAAATGAGGATGCTTTTTGAGGGAATGCTTTCAAGGTTAGTGGGTGTCTACGTGGAAATCTCTGATGATTGCATTGTCCTCGTTCAAGGAGCAGCAAATGCTTTTACAGAAAGTATTTTGACCTGCTGTGACACATGCAATAAACTGGATAATACACATCATGGAACACTTTAATGTTCATGAGTGGGAGATTACCTGCACTGGTGTGTTGATATGTGCCCTCCATTTCTCAGTTAAATGAATTGCATGACCCAATGTTCAGACAGCAGAGAAATCATGATGGTTGTTCTAGATACTGAGCTCAATGACAGAGACCATATATGCTACCGATAGAAAAGGCTGAAAGTTACATGTACGATATCCAATTAAAATTAGATTATATGTAATCGTGTTTTGTTAAGTATGAGATATCTTGTAGGACTGCGTTATATAAAATCTAGCTATTAAGGTTATGATTTTGAACCTAACTTTTTTTTTTTTTCATATGTTTCAGGAAATACAATTAGAACATGCAAAACAAGCTTTTGTGCAGAGAGACAATGCTCAGGCTGGAAGAGTCACAGCTATGGACTTCAGGGACATTATGGTCACTATCCGGCCACACATGCTGACACCATTTGTAGAAGAATGTCTAGTAGCTGTGAGTAGTTCTGGTATCCCAACTCGGAAAGACCTGGGATACAGATGTGGGATTCCTTTTTTCCTGTACCTTGACCACTATAAGTGGCACGTAGTCCAGCTTATGGATGCATGTTTTTAAGTTTAGCAATTATGTGTACAGATATGAAAGTTAACCCTTATTGCACAATATGTATCCTCAATGTTCCTGGTCTGCTGAGACAAAAGACAAAGCAGGTAGATGGACCTTACGAATGGCCTACAAACGTAGAGTTTGCCTGACTATTTCCAGTCATTCCATCATAGTAGACTGTGTCAAATATGTCAAAATGCATCCCACTTAGGAAGTCATCCTCAAAGGACTTGCTTTGTAATGTCAATTCTAAGCTTCTGAGTGTAATTTCCAAGCAACTGAGACAGTGTATGAACTGGAACATCACCCAA
This sequence comes from Calonectris borealis, assembly GCF_964195595.1. NCBI lineage: Eukaryota > Metazoa > Chordata > Aves > Procellariiformes > Procellariidae > Calonectris > Calonectris borealis. Next base: position 143,482,477 of record NC_134313.1, read on the forward strand.
TCTTGGAAACTTGTAGTAGCACTTTGCAAGTAATCCAAAGTCTGGCCATATCCAGGCCAGAAAGATTTAAAGAAATCCGTTCTGCTTTGACTTGCAAGGGAGAATTCCAGGGAGATGTGTGAAGTGATGAGAACAGCAAACTCAGGACAGAATACTGGGAGAAGCATACAGTGAAAAGCATAGCCAGAAGACTTAGGGACTGACAATGAGATCTGATACTTTCTTCCCCAGTTCTCTCCCCAGTCTTGTTATCAGCTTTCCTGGGTCATATAGTCCCTCATAAAACATAAGATAAGATTTTTGATTCTCCCTTCAGGTCAATTAAATTTTGGCAAGCTTATGCACTGTTTTCAGAAATTTGCTTGATCATCGATCTTGTACTTTAAACAGGGAATTGGTCCAATAATTTTTCTGTGTGCAGACCCAACACCACTTTAAAATAAAGGTTTAGGCTCAGTTCTCATTTGAGAATGAATAACTGTTCGAACCTTATTGTTCCCATATTGTTTGACTGCTTCATATAAGCCTGTGAGCTTACTGCTGGTTTTCCATGACTTGAAATGCCTGTGAATTTAAATGTTTCAGTTGACCTTTTTCAGAATATGTTTTGATTTTGTTGAAATTTTCTGTATAGTAATATACTTTACATGTAGAAGTAGATTTCCTCATTACTAGAAATAAGCCAACTTATGAAACATTTCCAACTGAAGCAGTACTGAAACTTGAACTTTGTAAATTACTACTGGTTATGTTGTTATAATCCTGCATATGTATTTGTTTAGGTTTGTAGGGTGGGGAGAGTTTTACATTCTGGTCATGATTAGTTTCAGTAACATAAGAATCTTTCATAGTTTTCTTTATTTTGCTTTTTTTTTAAAAAGCAACCCTGTGCTACTGTCGCTCTTGTAAAATAACATTGTTTGGAAACCTTTATTTCAATATTTTTCTTAGTCTTGTAACAGTCTCCTTTCTCTTTTCTTCTTTTACTATTTCTACTGTAGGCTGCTGGAGGTACCACTTCCCATCAGGTCAGCTTTTCCTATTTTAATGGATTTAATTCTCTCCTTAACAACATGGAGCTCATTAGAAAGATCTACAGTACTCTGGCTGGAAATAGAAAAGATGTGGAAGTCACTAAGGGTTGGTAGAAATGTTTGCAGTCTGGAAGTTTCCTTGGGCGCTTGGTTGGGGTGGGTGGAGGGAAAGACCTCATCTGTATGCTTTTAAATCAATGGGAGGGGAAGAAAGCCTGCCTCGTTAGCATTCCTTGGTATGCCACTCAGTTTTGTACACTCCTGTTGGAGTCCACCCTCCAGGTTTTTCATTTTGTTTCAATCAGAAAAAGGTCCTAGTAAACTGGCAGTGGGGGCAGGGTGAGGAAAGTATGTAAAGATATTTAAAAGTTTAAAAAACTTCCTAGGACTCCTGCCAAATTGGCAGCCTATTAAAGTGACCTTCAAGGGTAGTTGAAGAATTCCATAAACTTGTATTGGCGGCACAGTAAGCTGATCTACAAGCTTGGAACAAGATGTTATCTGCTATATCTAACCACTTTTATAGAGAATTCCCTGTGCAATGCCAAAGTTTCATTAATGTGGCCTACTGGGACTATGCATGAAAAGCTCCACATCTCTTGACTCCTGGGTTTTTTTTCTGTTTGCTTTTTATTTTTTTTTTTTTCCCTCTGACCCGCAACTGATTGGTACCGTATGTCAAATATCCTAAATCCCGCTGATAGCGCTAAGCTTTAAGACCAGAGAGTTGTACTTATTTGCATGAAGGATAGACCATTTAAAACATACTTTTTTGTAGTGGCAGGAACACTTTTGTGGCGTGTCACTTTTATTCCCCTTCTTCCTCCCCCACCAGCATCTTCTACTTAATACTAAAATATAAAGCAACTCTGGGGTGCTCTGGATTATTTGTTCTGGTTTGATTAGTTTTTCTTTTCTGTATTTTTATTCTGTTGCAGAGGAGTTTGTTCTGGCAGCTCAGAAATTTGGTCAGGTTACACCCATGGAAGTTGACATCTTGTTTCAGTTAGCAGATCTGTATGAGCCACGGGGGTAAGTGGAGAATTATCTATCTTCCTCTCTTTCCTCCTCTCTTCTTCTTGGAAAGAGTGGGAGTTGGTGTTGGGCAACAGGAGAGTGTAGTGTAGCGGTCACGTACAGGTAACTTCTTGTGATCTGAAAAATCACAAGATTTAGCAAACGCTAAACTGAATTAATTTCTTCAGGCGCATGACATTAGCTGATATTGAAAGAATTGCTCCTCTGGAGGAAGGGACATTGCCCTACAACCTGGCCGAGGCTCAGAGGCAGGTAAGAACAGACGCCAGCATGATGCTATTATCTGTTTTCAGTGCCAGGTAAATAGATAGCCAACCTCCTTCTGTGTTGTCAGCTGCTTTTCTCTTGTGTTCTGTAATATCTGTGAGGAATAGACTTCTTGTTAGAGTTTATTTTTAACCTTGTCATGTCCTCTCCATCTCTTCTCTGTGCCCCTTTCTCTTGGGCTGCATTTTGACAGGTTAAATGTAATTTACTTTGGAAAGATAAAATGTATATGAGTGTCATCCAGCCATTCAGTAAATATTAGGTGTATACCTAATTAAGGTGTTTATGTTTTGTGATTCTGTTGCTCTCTGTTCTTTTTAATGAGGAAAGACGACTTCCTGCTTCAAATATGGATGGTAAATTCAGCATCTAGCCTATTAAATGGCAGTCCTTGTTCTGAACACACATGCATTTTCCCAGCTTCAGAATATGCTTTTGCTTATGCTCTGCTGAATATCAAAATAGAAGAGATTATGTTTAGTCTACCATCACAGTTTCAGTAAAAGCATTAATATTCTCTGCATTTGCAAAAACTAAAGGATATTGACTTTCAATGGTGTAACAGAAAATGAACTTTTGTTGTGTTTGAGGCAAAAGAAATAGGAGTGTCCTTTAAATGTCAAACCTATTGATTTTTTAGCTTTCATATTATTTTAGCATATCTTATATTTTTATTGACACAAGTTTCTATACAGGTAGATTAAAAACTAACCTTCTGTTTCTGTTTCTCTCTGTCTCTATTTTAAGGCAGTCTTAACTTTGTGTCTTGTGAGACTAAAGGTTTTTTTGTTGGTTTTTTTTTTCCTGCTCTGGGTCTGTGCGGAGACGCCAGTTTGACCACAATGAGTTGATGCAGGCTACATTTTTAGGACTACCAGGCCATAAGCCAGGCCTGTGTGTGTGCGTGTACACATGCGTCTCCTTTGCTTCTCTTTCTTCTTCTCCTCCTTCCCCTGCATGTGAACACCCTCACCACTGCTCAAGACAGTATCTAGGGTGGCGGTTTTCTGTTTGTTCGAGCAGTGACTAAATGTTGACTATGCTGGGATGAATTCAAATGAATTGGCTCCCAAAAGCTCACCATCTATTCCTAGAAGACTCCTAAAGGAGTTAAAAGTATTTGCATTGGACTGAATATCAAGTAACGTAAGTTACAATAGGTGGCAGTAAAATGTAGCCAAAAATGCGATGGTGAAAGTAGCAGCTTCTTCAATTTTTGCTTTGGGGCCACTGTCTTTGCTTGTATGATTTATGCCATTTTAAGAGCTAGGACATATGAACTTGCATTTCTTCTGCATATGTGTCCTACCTTTTCTTTTTTCCATCCAATTCCTTTTTAATGTCAGCTGCTTGATGCTGAGACTGAAGAGATTTTCAACTACATTGATACCTTCAATTTATTTTCTGGCCAACTCCAGCTACATTGGAATATTAGCTAAAACCTAAACACATTTTCAGGAAAAATATATCCATACTTTTATTTTGTCCTTTTACTTGTAGTATCCTAAAAAAAAAACTATTACAAAAAGTGTTAGTAAGTGTGGAAGACACAACGCCCTGGCAGAACTTCTGTTTTCCTAATTCTTCTCTTTCATTAGATAGCAATTTTAATTCTGGAGCACTTCTGAAATTTATTTTTCACTGGGTTGAATGTAGCACTCATAGACTATGAGCAAAATGAAATTGTGGGGGTGCTTTATGAAACCTTATTTTCCTTTAGCTTGCATACTTGTTTTGATAGCCTGAGAAGTAATAGGTATACCTGCTTTTGGCAACAGTAGAAAGAAATTGCAAACTGGAGTTGAAAATTAATTACTTAAGATGCAATATGTGTGCCCTCATATGCACATTTGGACCATTGATTTTGGAGTTGTATAATTTTGTTGTAGTATCAGTCTTTCTTTTCTTTGCTATTCCAATCTGAAGAGGCTACATTACATGGCATTTAGAAATCGGTAGAAAAGAAATAGTAATGGAAATCAAAATCCTCAGTGTATTGTGGGATTTTCTCCAGGTACCTTTTTACTTGTATCTGTCTGATCATGAGATGTTCTCTCGTGAAAGACAATGTTCTGATTATTTTTCTTGTCTTTCCTTTTGTTTTAAATCCTGCCTTGACAGAAAGCTCCAGGCGATGTGTCTCGACCTGTTCTCATCCAGATTGCAGAATCAGCGTACAGGTTTGCCCTTGGTTCAGTTGCTGGAGGTTAGTCATGGCTGAGCAAAAGAATATTCATCTTCACTGTTTGGGTTTTTTCTTCTTTTCTTCTGCCTTTGTTCCCCTTTTGCCTTTCATTTAAGTGTGGAAGGCTTCTCAGTCTTTCCCTTAAAGCCACGTCTAAGGGATGGGATGACTATAAGATGGAAGGGGAAGAGGTCAATTGGTCTACGAGAGTTTTGGAATTTATGAGCCATTGGAGTTCGCTAGTGTTGCTATCTGATTTGTCACCAAACCAGTTTCAGAAGAATCAGATTAATAATGAGGTAGGGCCGGGAAGAGCTTTTGGTTAAAACTGTGAAAGGTAGTTTAATGTATCCAGAATATATTGTGGAGAAAAAAAGATACAAACTGATTTTGAGATACAAATATGGAAGATGACAGTTGCAGTCAAACACTGCAAATCCAAACTCATGTTTTCTTATAGCTTGATTTTTATTTGCAGCTGTTGGAGCCACTGCAGTCTACCCAATTGATTTGGTAAAGACTCGAATGCAAAACCAGCGCTCTACAGGCTCTTTTGTGGGAGAACTTATGTATAAAAACAGCTTTGATTGCTTCAAGAAAGTGCTACGTTACGAAGGTTTCTTTGGGCTTTATAGAGGTAAGTTTAAAAGATGGTATATACTAATGATAAGATACTAATCAGAGTTCAGTGGAACTCTGGATTTTTAAGCCTATTTTGTTAAGATTTCAATTTTGCCAGGTTTGTGCTTTTGCTTCTATTCTGCTGTAGGTGAAGGGTTTGCAAACTTCTTGATAATTAAAAGCTCGTAATGAGAACATTTCTGGAGGACCTTTCTGTCCTTTCCTGCCTCATCTGCAATAGGGCAACAATATACTACAGCAAAAATATACTGTTAGTCAAGTTTTCATTTCCTTAGCACTCCTTAGTACCATGAATATTTTGTCCTGTTTGGTAGAAGTTAGATTATCCGTTTTTGGTTTTTTGTTTCAGTGTTCTTTCTTATCTCTTTTCTTCCTATTTAAAAACATAAAAACATAGAGAAAATAGGGTACCTTGTTATTAACCAGATTTCCTTTTGCGATACTGTTTATGACAAAAAGGTTTCTCTGAACCAGTTGCATGTGCTTCACTAATCATTGGGAATAGTCATCTTTATCATGTATACCTCTTATTAGCTTGTTACTGTTGAGTCAGCCCGAGAGATTAGCTGGGTTTCAACCCACTTAGCTTTATATACATAACCGATACACCCAAGTTATGAAGTTAGATGTTCCAAGCTCCCTTTGTAGTCAATGGAAAAAGCTCCAAAAGCTCATTTATTCTGTTCAGGACATAAATCATCCTCACTTTGGGTATCTTAGGTAAGTGCCTGCAGTTAGATGGTGGCTTTTATTTATTATGTTGTTGTCCCAGTTATGGCATCAATGGTGTAAATTCAGGTAACACAGAAGTAGTCATAAAGAATCATGAACTGCATGAGACTGCAGTTCTTCTCTGTCACAGAGATAAAGCAAATTATATTTCTGGTATCCCAATTATTGAGATCTCTTACCCCCTTCTGGCATATTCATTGGGGAGGATTTGAAACTTGCGTTACTTATTTCATTTTTAGCCGGCTTGGCTTAGAAACTGTTTTTTTTAACTTTTGAAAATAAGAATATTGTAATGACAGAAATTAATTGCTAGAAGCAGTTGAGTCAGCAATGAAGAATGGAGGATTTCAGTAAAATATTGTTATGATCTGGCAAAGCTATATGCACCTGAAAAAAAACTTAACAGTTTATAAGACAACGTGTGAAACAACATTAAAAGTAAGTGCTGTGATACATGTGCACTCTTTAACATATGACCTGAGTTACTGGAGGTTGGCTAAGTAGCTCCTCTGCAAAATACAGACTTTGTAATTATTTCAGCACAATTGGAGATGGGAAGGCTCTGTCATTATTGACTGAGTTTGAGGCAATTTTTTGAGTAGGCCTAGTAATTTAATAGAGAGTATTGACATGGTTTCTATTTTGTAAGGATTTGTAGCAATCAGAATCGTAAAAAGTCCCCATTATTGGCTAAAGAACAAAATGTATTCCCTGCAAATGTATGTCTGCTTCTTCCAGGATGCTGAAAGAATAAATATGCAGAATTCTGCTATTATCTGCTTCTGTCTCATTGAAACTCTGAAGCACAGTGATTTTTTCACCTGGAGAAACAAACCTCAGAAATGTCATAAATGGTATTCTTAACTCCATTTGCTTGTCGTGTTTTTGGAGTGATTTTCTCATTGCCAAATTTGGGGTACTTTAGGAACCTTCATCAGTATAGCTTGTCTTTCCGTTCCCCATCCCCTTTACCACTTTTCAGTCTTCCAAGGAGTACTGAATAGTGAAATCTCAGACAGTTTGGTGGAGCTGAACTTCTAAACCCAAGGCAATAATCTCATTTCTGGATTATATAGTAGAAATTCTGTGATGGCAAACACCATCATTTCAGAGGCAAATTGAGACCTGCGTTCCTACAGATTCTCTACTTAAAGGGCACCCTGATTTAACTTTTCTTTTTAAAGAGTCAAATAGAGAAAACTCCTAAAAAATGTGGAGCTTCCTCTGTGTAGTTCTGTAAATTTGGACTGTTGCTTGATTTCTAAGGAGATGATGTTGGAGAAAGTTGAGTAACTGAGTGCAGAATGAAGGTTTCCGGTTAAGCTTGAGAGGACAAGAAAATTTGAAAGGAACATTTTATAATTAGTATATTCACCCAATTTAATGCAGTAAAGTTATAGCAAGAATCATCTCATTCTAGTTTTAAATACTACACTAGGTAAGAATAGACTACAGAGTACATCACTTTTTGCTGCTCATTAGTAACTGGTATTTTCTTACATGTGGTGGGTTCAGAGTTAAGTAAATGTGAGTTTTTTTTCCCCACTGGAAGAGGGAGTAGTCATTGGTAGAGTTCTCCTGCTTAGCTGAATAGTGATGCAAAACCTTTTAAAAAAATTATAGTAGAAACATTTGGAGCAGCGGTCTCTTTGTCATGCCGCACTGCGAGAAAGCAAGCGGGAATTATAAACCCTACTCTGAACTCAGCCATTTCAGATGATATTTTTAATTCAAGGCACGTATTTCCATCCGATGAAGTGAACTGATTTTTCTTTTTTGTATCATTATTTTACTCCAAACTTGAAAAGGGCAAAACCACCATGTTCTAAACCACCATCTCATATAAGGATAAATTACACCATCTTGTGGATATGAAGAGAGCACTAAATTTTGTTTAATGTGAATTTGGTTCTACGGATAGTCAGTGTTTCCACTGAGAAGATACTTTGATTTAAAAAAAAAAACCAAACATGATATAGACCTCTGTAGAATCTTCATAATATGCATTGTTTAAGTGCTGTGTTAGATTCATTTTTTTAAGACTGTACATCTGAGATAAATTTTTCATCTGTCTCTTTCTCAGCATGGCTGAAAAGAATACTCATCTCATATACCTATAATTTATTGTTGTGTCTACATTTATACCTGAAATACATATTTAGAAACTCAGAGGTATTTATATATATGCAAATAGAAGAAAATTTTGGAAGCTGTGATTTGCCAACATCTCTTCCAACTGATGAGGTCACCTAATTTCTTAATATCATTTTAATCAGAAGTCCACCTAATGAGTCACAGAATGCTTCACAGTCTTAAGCAGTGCATGTAATAGAGATTATTTTACCTATACTTGATAGGAATTCTATTGGCAATTTAAGTATCAGAGATAAAATGTAGCTCATGAAAATGTTCAGTAGCCATGCTGTTAATGACACTTCTCCTAGAGGATGAAGAAGACAGGAAATGCTGTGGAAGACTCTGTTATCTGTGATCATGAACTGCTAAGGAACTTGTTAGTTTTATTTCTTTTGATGGCGCTTCTAGCACTGCAGACTCCAGATGCCTTCTAATCTTAGATTTTAATCATCCAAATTCATTATTACTGGTGGATTTCCATGCTAATGATACAACAAGACCATGACAGAGGCTTTCCTTCAGAAGTGTGCAATGAAGTACCATTTTTGTAGAATGGAAATACAAGCCTATTCCTACCCCAAAGTTCTGTCAAAGCACAAAATCTTCAAGAAATACCCCATTTCCAGTCTGAGGGAGCTGTGCTTGAATAGCAACTGGTGATTAATTTTCCAATTTATTGTGTGAATCGTGTAGTAGAAAAATTTGGCAGTATTCTGTTACCGCCTGTCTATCAGATGTCCAAATGGTTTCAAATATTTCACCTAGACTGAGCAACAACTCCTTCAGTCAGTGGAGTTTTTTCTAATATGAAGGGAAAAGCATGTCCGCTACCCAGTGTGAAACTGAAGTTTCACTGATAGACGTCTGAAAAAATACTGTGGCCAAATAAGATTTTTTTTTTACTCAATGCCATCACCGCAGCTGGGCTGGATGAGCTACTGCATGTATATTCACAATGTATTTAGACTGCTTTCAGAAAGTAACTTGTATGATGTCACAAACTCTGAATGCAGCTCTCAGTGCTCTCTCTCACATACACCTTCACCTTTCCATAGAGTCCTACTACAGTAGTGTGTGAAATACGAGGTACGTGGTAATTGCTACTAAAGAGCCTTGGATATATAAAAATGGGTTGAATAACATGTTTGCTGTATACTATACTAGCAGGCCACCTATGTGCAAAGTGTTATTCTCTGATGTTATGAGAGGCATACATTTTTAAGACAGTCAGACATTTCTAAGCCTGTGCAACATCTGTACATGTGTCATATTGCTGATCTGCTATCGCATAACAACACTGAAAAATTACCAGCGTGTCAGGATAACCCCAACAGAAAAATGACATTTTCATATGTGTTCCTTGATGTGCTTGCTTTCTTCCAAAACTTATCTTTATCATGCTCAGAAATCTTTCAACAATGTTTCAGGGCTCCCATGAAAGAAGGATAAAGAAAAGATAATTTAGTTTTGATAGTCATAATGTGTAGAATGCACAGGTACCACTTACAGATAGCTTTATTACATAGGTATGAGAGCAAACAAAGAGTCCCTCTACCTTCCTAAGCTGCTGGAGACAGTAGGCCTAGCTGGTATCTGGCAAGGCTATAAAATGTAGTATTAAAATTAATGCTGCCTTTTTTAGAATACTGTGTGCTATCTTGCTTATTACAGCATTATCTGTAATTAAACTTACAAAGTACTTTTATACTATAAAATCATGTGTGAAGTAGAGACAGAAAAAGAGAAAAATGCTCTGGTTTTTTGGTTGTTCAGTTGGGTTTTTTGGGTTTTTTTGGTGGTGGGGTTTTTTTTCTTGTAACTTCTACCTATTCTGTTTAATCTTTTTCTTCTACATTGATGTTTTATGGAAAGTTTTGAGTTGTAACAGTCCCGTTCAGATTTGAGTGCAAAAGGAATGGACCAGATGGGAAAAAAACAAGTTGTGCCAAGATAAACATGTTTTTCCTGTGATTTTACAAGTGCCTTTACAAATGCAAAGTCTTAGGAGCTGAAAAATGAAAAATGGTAAAAAGGCCATCTTCAGATCAGTCTAGTGAAAATGAATTTGATTTGTCCTGCTTATGTTGTTTCCAAAAATGAAGGTTCATACAGATCTCCAACTGGACTATTTTTATAATTTTATATTTTGATTTTTAGAATGTCTTTTTTTGTAATTTATTTGATATGATATAACTTCAAAGTCATGCTATATATAGCTTAGGTGTAGTAATATGTGTATATGTGATTTTAAAATTAATGATCTCTAGGTTCTTTTGGAATTACATACCCGCTTACAGACCTGCTCTAATTCTGTTGGATTAGGCTTAGGATCAGATGGTGTGCTTGTAAAGTAAATGGAATGGGTTTTTTAATCTCTGAAGATACAAATTCATTAGCCGTAATGTCTATACAAAGCCACATGTGTCCTATAGCAAGATGTAAATATCATGACAGTTACAAAGACAATTTTGTCTGTACAAGGCTAAAACTGAAAAAATCCTGTACATTATATATCCTTGTGTTTTCTTCATAGTGCTGCAGAAAATGTAATATTTAATTACACAATTCTGGGTGTCTTAATGGTTTTTCATTGAAGTCTGGATTCAAGTCACCTGTGCAACTAGAACTGTTTAAGAAATTCAAATTCTGAAATTTAACTTGCCCTGCAGAATCTCTTTTTTTTTTTGAGCAACTGTATATGAACTTAGTGTTACTGTATTCTTTTGTTTGAATATTCAGCCATAGGATCATAATTCAACATAGTTGTCTTGGGTAAATGTTAGGTGTATATGTGCATCAACTGTGTATGCAATTAATTACTCTCTTTGACACTTGAAAACCAAAAATGCTAGTACAGGTGCAAAATTTTAAAGGCATTAGTATATAAATATGGCTGGCCTTCCTGCTACCAGAAGCCAAATGGTGCTATTCTCCAATGTCATTTCCTTATTAACAGCATCAGTAGTAACCAGTAAAGCTGATGGATGGTAGCAGCATGGAAGAATACACTAATCCAGTGCGCATACATTTTTCTCTTTGTTGTTCTGACGTTTAGCTCTTCGGGAAAATTCTTTTCGGCAAGTTAGCTCTTAGAGGTAGAACCTTAACTGTTGTCTTTTTCCCCAAAAATAAAACCATGGAGAGGTGAAAATGTCAGGCTTTGTAGAAATTACCCAAAGGTGCTGCCGTAGCTACTAAAACAAAGGGGGTCTGCATCAGGAACTCTAGCCAGGGTGATTTTCTCACATTTCTGAATGGTGTCCTAATTTCGCTATGCTGATGAGTACTTGCAACACCATTCTAGCCCCAGGCTTAGTTGGTAAGCTTTGCATATTTTTAGGTTGTGTCGTCCAAAAGTTTACAAAATATCGACTGTTCGCTTCAAGCAAGTGAAGCTAACAGTCAGAGATTCTTTCTTCCAGTTCTGTAGTGCATCACTTCTAACAAAATAAAATAGGAAATTCCATGCCTGGGAAGAAAGCAGCATAACTTCCTTTGTTTTAAGAACTGGTGAGTTAGCTGGGCAAAGAGCTCAAGAATGCAGTCATACATGTTCGAATGTTTTACATTATTTTGATTCCTATCCCCTTGGGTCCTGCCATCTAATGCCATTGTTTTTGCCAGAAAAAGGTACTGTGCTGGTGATTCTTGAAGCGGATGCATCATGTATCTCACAAAATTATTTAGAAAGTCTTAATTTTTGTGTGAAGATGCAGAAAATAAATGTTAGTTTAGGACAGAGTACTGAATCTGTATTAGTGTTTAACTATAAAGTGAGCTAATATCACGGATTTAAAAAAGAAACAAATACGTATAGGCAGTGGTAGCACTTGAAGTGGTAGCACAAAGTTTTTTCTCAAAATGGAATGTTTAAGTACTCTCATTAAATATAATAACACAAAATTGCTGTAAAAATTGCCCATTTCTAGGTGGTGATCTCTACATATATTTGTTGATTTGTTTAGTTAATACCAAGTTACTCAATGCATTGAATTCTCTATTTCCATGTTATAGGTCTGTTACCGCAGCTATTAGGAGTAGCACCAGAGAAGGCCATAAAACTTACTGTAAGTTTGCAAATGGATTGTTTTCACATTTCTCCACATTGTGAAGTCCATCTAATTATAATTGGCAAGTTAAGGATTTTTATTCTTAATGTGTCAGCAACATGGTAGAGTGTATTCCATCATTTTTGCTTGATAGAAACTTAATTACAAAAAGCAGTAATTTTTATATCTGACTTGTGAACTTTACAAGTGGCATACAAGTCACATGCAGATATATATATGTACATTTTAAGAATCTTACTGAAAGCTTATTTTTGGACTCGCTCCAGATATAACAAGCTTATTCAACTTGTTCAGCTCATCTGTTTGTTTGTGAGTAGTGCAGGCCTTTGGTTTCACTTCTTAGCAAAAATGAATAATTATTTATTGGAGTTGGAGGCCTTTTGGTTTTGTACCTACATGTAGTTCCTGTATGTTTAACTCTAGCACAACAGGAGATAATATAAGCATGTAATGAAGTGTTGGTAAAAAAGGAACTCGTTTGCATGCATCTTTTTCCTAAATGTTTTACTTCTGTAATTTTGTCATTTCTTGAATGGTTTTAAGGCACTGAAGAATTTCTTATTATACCCCAATCCTAGTGTATTGGTTATTCACCAATAAGCTAGTGTTCACCAAAGCTGGTAATATGCATTTTAAAAAAAGAAAGTTACTTAATGCTGTTAATTGAATTACTATTGTGTTAAAACTTACTATTGAACTTTCCGATATTAATTTGAAATTATATTTAAATTTGTAAATGTAGCTAGCATTTCTAAAATCTTAAATGATTTTATCATTAATTTTCAGATAATGATTTTATTATCTTTTTTCAATAATAAATAATTGAATTATGCTGCAAATCTTTGTTATAAAGAAAAACATAGTCAGCTTTACAATATTTCATATAAAATCTAAGATTTTTTTGATATCTGTTAGCTTGGTAGCTTCATGGATGTATTTGCGTTTTTAATTGCACAGAATTTGAAGCTGATGAGTGTTTTCTCCAACCTTTTAATTTACCAGCTTTCATAACTGTTTGTTTTTTAAGGTTAATGATTTTGTGAGAGATAAGTTTATGGCTAAAGATGGCTCTGTCCCACTGGCTGCAGAAATTCTTGCTGGTGGCTGTGTAAGTATCTTTAATTTCCTCCATATGAGATTCATGAAAGTGCAGTGTGTAAGAGTAACTACGTGGACTAAGGCTTCTGTTTAACCACAGATCCGGTTCAAGAGCAGACTCTGCTACAGCATCTCAATTCTTTCCTAGATAGGCCAGCCGTTCTTGATGAAAGGGTAAATGTTTCTGTGCATCGTGCTTTTTAACTGTGCTGTATAATTCTCACAGCTTAGAGTTTCTTTCCTTAATAAAGAATGTGTCTTTATTCATGTTGGCTGTAGCTTATGGCCTACAGAGGATTCATGCTAACCTTTCCAGAAGTTAATAATTAGTTTCTACTTTGTGGCACCCACTCTGCCACGTCACTTCTTTCCTGATGTGTTATTGCGCCCACTAATTTTCACTTTTTGCAGTGATACTAGCTTTTTGAAATGGCAAAAACTACTCATGCTTCTTTGAGTTCATAGCAGACGTAGGCTGTGTAATGTTAACTCAGTACATAATGCATTCCTGAATGTAGGCTGTATTTAAAACCCACTAAGTTTTTAAGAGTGTTTTGCTTGCACAAAGTAGTATCTTAATGAACAACTGGCATATTACTGGGTAAATGATAATTCTTCATGGTTTGGTCTAGTTCTGTCTGTTCATATTACAGCTTACTTTATCTGGTGTATTGATTTTGTTCAAGCAAATGTAAATACTTTAGGTAAAATGAATAGTTGTTCAAAGACCAGTGCACTTTACAGATAAAGAACACTGTTTATTTAAACCGGCTTTGATCACTGGGGCAGAGCAATGTTGGTATATTTTCAATCTATCTTTGTTTCTGCTGTTATAAGACAGATGAGGTCACATTTTCAAGCAGCTTCTACCTGTGTCGAAAACTACAGTGAGCAGCAACTTAAAAACAAATGCTTGTGTCTTAACCTCAATAGGTGCGGAGATTAGTGCTGTATGTGCTTGCAGAGAGCGTACTACGATTACCTGAGCCTCAGGGTGCAGTGGCTCAGTTGCATTGCAGGCTGAGAAGCCCTGGCTTTCTCTAATTCTCAGGAGATGGGGCAGGATTTGGCTGCTGTCTCACTGCTCCTTCTGTTTGATCACTGACCTGTTGTAGACTGCCAGGTAGGATCCCCTTGTTCTGTAACTTTAGGAGCATTCAGGGGAGAAAAAAAGAAGGGGGGGGGAGAGAAGAATGTGGGTCTCTAAAGCCCTAAATAAAAAGCATGCTGTAAATGAAGGAAAAATGCAATAAAGTGCTTGCAGAGTAAAAAGTATTTGCCCCTTACACTAATAAAACGTCTTATGAACATAGCAGCCATAGAGAATTCAGCAAAATTTTCATTTAAAATGTCATTTGATCTAGAGTTTTTATTTTTACAGACTGCTGTGAATTTTTTAATGCAGTACAAAAAAGCACTCTGTACAGAGACCCGTCATTCATGAGAATACTGTAGCAAGCTTTTTGCCCATTGTAAACTAAGGATCTGCTCTAAGAGATAGGTGGCTTGAGACGTATTTTAAACATGCTGTAAATGTTGGCTTATCCTATTTGGTATTTGAAATATATATTAACAATGAGATGCTGCATAAAGTTGTAGCAGTAGACGTGTGGTGGCAGAATGCCCTGAGTTTTCTTTTAACTGGAGTGCTCCACTTAAGGGCATAGTCTAGTGCCAGGTAGATAGGTTGGAACTTGTCTTTTCTGCAGGTGGTCTTTGGTTTTTTTTTGTAATTTTAAACCCAATTCAGACTAGCAACAGAGACTCTTATTACAAGTGGTGCCTAGTTTTTTGGGGTGAATTTTGCTCTCATGGTGTAAATATATGCATAAAATATGAGATGCCAAAGACAGGCTTTTCCCTGTAGCTTTCAGCATTGTATTGGCCTAACTTTTTGTCCCTGTTTAAGCCAACATGAAACCTGCGATTTCACTGGGAAAACAGTTGAATGAAGACAGTTGAACACTGTTGAATGCTTTTGCAAATTTTCGGTCTTGGATTTTTACCTCATTTCACAAGGTAGTAATCGCTTATGTGGGAGGCAAGAAGACAGGAGTACCTGATGTGTTAGAGTCTAACAAGGGGCAGCCGACTAAGATGAATTTTCTAAGAGATACCTGCCATATCACCTTTCTGCTGTCCACATCTAATTCTCAGCTGTGATTGTGTTACAAACACAGATGTTAAATTTTCCTTCTTCTGTGCTTCTGTTTCCTTGGAGTATATCCATTGCTTATGCAAGGACTGTGTGTTGGGATGCGTGCTAGATTTTAGTGGTTTAAATACCGGCTCTGTGAGTACAGTATAGCATTAATACCTAAGAAAGGGAGGGCGGAGCAGATACTTGGATGGTTTGGGTTGTTCAGTAACACAAAGGGCTTTGAAGGGGTCAGTATCACCTGAGTAGCTCCACTCCACTGTTTGCCCAACCATTGCCAGGCGTTGACTTTTAAGTTCCCAAGGAGTTTGCTTTGCATCATAATTACTGAGAATTAGTACACATGGCTGACTTTTGCACTTGTAACTAAAGCTGATTGTTTCATTGAACAAGTCTTTTTCTGTTTTGTAAACTGTTTTCTCTCCTGCAAAAAAAAAAAAAGAAGAAAAGAAGAAAATAGAAAGATCTTTTACTTCATGACCTCGTGGCACTTAATTCAGTTAACAGCCTGTTTCATAGCTTTTTATTATGTGAAGATGAAAGTGATAGGTTGATTGAGATTTTTTTTGAGACCTCCAAGAATATAATTAAAAGTATAACCTTTATATTTTTATACAGAATCTTAGAGGGTTATTAACTTAGAGGGTTACTAACTCAAAATTTCCATCTCCTTTGTTTGTAAGAAATTTTTCTAGTGACTATGGTATTTGTTACCCATAAAAATATATGTAACTTCCAAATTTGCGCAATGCCTGACACCCACCATGAACTCTGGTCTCTGCTGTGTATTTAGGACTCTCATCACTCATGTGAATCCTATATAGCCCTTAACATTATTAGGCTAGTAAAAAGCTTCAGTTCCAAGACATAGTGTAATGATACTGTAGAGCTAGGATCTGCTGAGCATCTAAACCACAAATCTGACTTAACCTCCTTGAATGAAAAAGTGCACAAATGTGCTAGTTTTGATTTCTGCTAATGCTGTAAGTTACCTTCAGGGATTCTTTGAAAAAAGGATGATCTTGGGTAAGCTGTAAGTACGACTTGAAATCTTTTTTTTTACAGTGGCAATAATCTTGAAGTTTCTGTAAGCTTTTTTTCATGGTCTTTCAATTTATTTTATATTTTTAATAAAAAATAATCACTAGTCATACCGAGTTTGGCTGCTTGCTTCCTTTAAACTTAATTAATTTAAAAGCTTCTGTTAAAAGTAAGCTTATTTTTTGATACAGCACTGGTCATTATTCTTATTTTTGAGTTATATTAGCCAATTGAAAACTCTATTTGTAAGAGTGGCATAAATACTATTTTTGAGGTTTTGAAATGTTGCCTTTAACACTAAGCTTGTAGGTGTGACAGTTGTTTTGCTTAGTTCCTTAAATAAAGCAGTTCCATGTTTAATTGAAAAATGTGTCTGGAAGTAACCAGGAAAGAGATGCAAAGATGCAAAATAAAGAGTGATCATAAAATACATACAAAATATTACGAAAAACAGAAGTAGTATTATAGCATGACTAAAAAGAAATAGCTGTATAATGTATGTTGCCTTGTCTGCATATAGTAATACAATTATATAGGTAAATCGGAGGCTTAATGTTCAGGAAGAAAAAGGAAAAACATTTTGCTTTATTAACCTTTCCTTCTGCTCTCCCTCCTCTTTCCGAGCACACACAGTCTTTTCCTTCCCAGCTGCTCAGTGTGTGCTCACTATTAGCCAGTTTAAATCATGTAGCACAGTACAATTACAGACCCCGTACAGATCTGCTTTTATTTAAGTTGTCAAGACAATTTTAGGCATATTTCTAGAGACTTTATAGTAATCGTAATAAAGTTAAAACATATTGGACCTGCTTGGACAACCTCAACTGTGCTATGGAACATAAAAATTAGATACGGTTAAGATGGAGTTCATCTAGAAAGTGCAAAATCCTGTCCAGAAATAATTTTTATAAAGGAATATGATGTGAAATTCCAGATGAATTGTGCCAAATAACCTATCCAACGCAAATAGTTTTATTAAGCTACTTACAACATTTATTTTATGTTTCAGAGAGTAATAAAGATAAGTCCACATCTGAGCTGCATTTTCTCTGTTGCATTGCAGTAGAGGTAGAGGGTAGATGGACTGCAGTTCCTACACTACTTAGATATCTTACTTGCGAAAATTCAGACATTTCTAAGTTATAGGCTAAAGAAGACTGAAGGTGTCATTCTTGCTTTCATTATTCAGGAACCTAAATCTGATAAAATTCTATCCTATTTGGCAAGGAAGGCTGAGCTATGAGTAAGGGTAAAATAAAACTGAGCATTATGTATGCCAGGGAAAAAAAAAATCTCTGCATGTGTATCTGAAAAAAAATGAACTGCTATCACACAGATACCAAAGTTTTGTACAGTTTATTGAGATAGTTAAGTAATGATGATCTTCTTGATGATTGCTTATATTAGCTTTGAAAGGAAATGGCATACATCTTTTGAACTCTTAACAGATTTATTCTCAGAGGCCTATTCTCCCTGTAGTCAGGGTCTGTAACTTCTGTTACTTTCAAGGGGAGTTCTACTTGCATGTGTAAAAGACCAACATTCACATTTCTTGTTTAAGGAAAGGTTCAGAAGCTCCTAATGCATTTTTTTTTCCTTGATTAAATTTAAAGCTATTTTCTTTTTACATAAGATTTATGCTGTTAGATAAATTAATTAGATTTAAAGTCTATTTAATATAAGTAATATAATGTAATAGAATATACTATAATTAATTAGGTATTTTTAAAGTATAATTTTCTTCTCTGAACCACTGTAATTGTAGCTATTTTCAGCATACTGAAAATAATTTAAACTAATTGTAAACTTTTGGTACAAAAAACCCCAGCTAGATCTGGACTTAAATTTAACTTCACATTTGCAAACCTGTTGTGTTTCAACACTGCTCTGTTTTAATTGTCTCTAATTAATTTTCAGCTAGTCTTAGATTTAAGCCTTATAATGAAGTTTGGGAAGGCAACATACAGTAACATGATAGCCCTTCCAAGAGGTTGTACCAAAGGGTGGGGAAGTTCCTGGTGTAGATTTCCTGCTTTTCTTTGACCTCACCCCACATTTCCTTGCAGGTTTGGATGTTTTAAAAAATAGTTTGCTGAAATTTTCACCCAGTCATACCTGTTTAAACTGGCCTTTCCTGAAAACAGTAAGGAGTTATGCAGAACATGATTTCACTCTATTTTGAATTTTCCTTTTGGATTAGTTAATGTAATTTTAATTTTTTTCCAAAGATATTTTCCCATAACGAATTAGAAGTGCTTTCCCCCTTTGCTTCCTCTCTCCTCTTCCTTTTCATTTCCCTTCTCCCCTAAAAAAAAAGAGGGGGGTGGGAGGAAGGAGGATTTTTTCCAAACTGTAAAACAAGAAGGGATGGATAGGTTTAGGTTGATATGTTTCTGATTGCAGAACAGAACAATTCTGAACTATTAAAAAGCCCAATTTTTTCCAGCAAATATACTTAATATTCTTTCCATTTGAAATGTATTAATTTTTTACTATTGTATTAGAAATAATGACTGCAAAATTTTATATGAACGTACATTACAGCTTAAAACATGTAATTGTTTTGACAATTATATTTTATTACACATCCCTTTCTCCTATTACTATTTCTTTTACAGGCAGTAAAATATTTTAGTGTTTACCAGAGCAGGTTAAAAAAACAACCCAAAAACAAAGCCTGAAATTCAAATCAGGAATTAAAATCTAGCCTTCTGTGAGAAAAAGGAAGATATTTATGATGTCACAGTAATTTATAATGCGACCAAGAAATAATGGGTCACAGTTTTAATACAGCTACCATGCCTTGAGACTTGAAAGGTCTGTAAATCATTAAATGATTCTACAACTAGTCAAAATAGACA
Source organism: Calonectris borealis (assembly GCF_964195595.1). Classification (NCBI taxonomy): domain Eukaryota; kingdom Metazoa; phylum Chordata; class Aves; order Procellariiformes; family Procellariidae; genus Calonectris; species Calonectris borealis. The sequence continues at coordinate 143,501,739 of NC_134313.1, forward strand.
AGTAGAGCAGACAGAGCCAAATGTTAACATTTTTGACAGGTCTCTAACTTAATTGCTTTTATAATGCCAATCAAGTAGGCTCCACTTCGATTTTTTGGCTAGGCTTCTGAGAACTGAATTACCTATAACGTGGAAAATATCAAATCCACAGTTTTAATTTTTTTCCCGTGGAAGACTTGGTCAGTGCTTATAAACAAACCATACTCCTGTTTGTTTCTGTTTAGCCAGGTCATTAATAAACTATTGTAGGGAAATTGTCACAACTTGTATCCGAGTCTTGGAAATCTGTCTGAAGCAGTAGCAGGAATGTACTTCTGTTCAGACTAATTGCAATTCTATTTATGAGCACTTTTACGCGAGCGTTTGAAGGAGCTTGCTTTACGTTTTATGTACATTTGGACATTAACAAGACTCTGCGATTCTAGCAGTTCACTGTTTGAGCTGCCCAAAGCAAAACCTTTGCCAGACCAAGAGAAGTCTGTCCTCGGAAGACAAGAAAGATTAGCTGGAGAAAAACATAGTTCTGCCTGAGCAGCATGAAAGCTGTTTCTGTGCTAGCCTGGTTGGGGTAGTGAAAAGCAGATGATTGAGGGCTCAGGAAATCTCCTTGTGATCTGAAGAAAAGGTATTTACTATATGAACTCCCATTGCTAAAGAGCATTATCAGGATCCTGCATAGATAGGACGACAGACGAGAGGACACAAAATAGCATGAGATGGCTTGTCTGGCTTTTTGAAGCCTGGCTTTATCGGAAAAAAAGGTAACACAGAACCAAGCTTTTGAGAACCCAGTATGCTTTGCCCTTGGCATACAGCACCACATAATTAAGATTGTCACCTTTGAAATCTATGAGAAAAACAGTCACTTTGGACCGATGTCTGTTACTTGGTAGCTCTTCTGGTAGCAGAGAAGTCCACAGTGAAATCATCTCTGCAGCAACTCAGCACAATTCATCTGATGCTCTTGGGATCTTTTGCCATACAAACACCACGACTTCTAGAGGTACTTTGCGGCACTGCAGTGGCACTCCGTAAATCTGGCTTCTAAGCCTTGTTCTGTCGTAGAGTTAGTATGTGATTTTGTGGTAAATCATTTAATAGTTCTGTGCCTTAGTTGCCCTTTATTATACAATAAGGATGGTAATTCTTCCATTCTTGCATCCCTTGAGCGCATTTTTAATTTAGATTTTTTTTTTATGACAGGGAACAATCTTTATTTTGTGCCTGTACAATGCTCAGCCCTTTAGGAACCTTGAGTTTAATTAGGATTAATGGATGCTAGCAAATGCACGGGATAACAAGCTGCATCTGGAAGTGGCAAGGAGTAAGGGCCTGGGACAGTGTACGATATTCAGTATGACTGAACGTGATAACCAGTTGACTAAAAATTTTGGAACCTGCACCTGCTTGTCTTTTTGTAAATTGAATGAGTAACCAAGACATTGTAGACGATTTCTTTTGCAGAGGTTGATTTTGGATAATTATATAATATGTTGCTTATGTATTTTAATGGTTGCCATTCATTGCCATAATTGCTATCCCTGGGTGATATTGTTGGGAAATATTAACATTCTAATAGCAGTAGTAATCCTTTCTTCATCCATGAAACCTTAAAAGGTGATATGTGACAAGTTGTATGGGATGCAGAAGATAGAAGGTATAACCCTAAATGCTCGTAGCTGAGAAAGGAAAGGGAAAAAGGCTGTGATTTAAAGTAGGTAATAAGGTTAATTAGAGGCACAAGAACAGTTGATGGTCAGTAGCAATGAAAGGAAAGGAATCTAGTACTTTCTTCTGGGATGGAAAACACAGAATTTTCTTCCTGAATTGCAAGCTGTATTCTCTTCAGAACCTACACCGAAGCTTTCAAACGGAGATGTGAATGCCCTAGGAGAGTTGGGTCTGGTGTGCTTATTTCTTATCTAATCTCACAAGGGCGCAAAATGCAGTTACATTAAAAAGAACAGGAATTGCTTGTCTTAGTGTAATGACGGGGGTGAAAATCTGTTTATTTTCCAGTAAAGTTTATTACGACGTGATTTGAACATGTGAAAAAGTAGCAAACATTCTGACTTCTTAAACTGGAGTTTAAGTGGTTGTTTTTAAACTAATTTTTTTTCACTATAGAGTGGGTTTTATTTCCCCACGGACAAAAAAAATACCTCAACTATTTCTGCTTCTCCCTTCTGTTCAGTGACGTAGGAAAGTAGAAGGAGGCATGTGATAGACAGTACTGTATTACTGTACAAGACTATACTGCCATCGAGAGGTGTTGGGTGATATCATACCAAGTGTGGAGTTAAGAACTGCAAAAATGAAAAAAAAAAACAGGTTGTTTTTGAAAATTCATATGTGTGTGGATGCATAGCTAGCTATTCGTGTGTTAAAGCACATTGAACATTTTATAGGCATGCAGATTTCTAGCTATGTGTGTATAAGGAGTTCTTGGATGACAGAAGTATTTCCCTTTTGTTTTCTTGCTTTACATCAAACAAGACCATAAGTGCTTGTGATTAGGTGAAATGTTTAATTCTTTCAGAATAATATGGGCCCCTTTGTGGGCCCTTACAAATAATTATCTATGCAATACTTCTAGGTATCTACTCCTGTAAATAACTCAAAATTGCAGTTCTTACTTAATCACATGATAATAACTGAAAAATAATAGATTTGCTTTTACAGTCAGATTATTTGTTTCTTTAAAAAATGATTGGCAGAGGTGATAAGGAATTCAGAGTTGGGTATTCAAGTTTGTAACTTCAGTATAGAAAAATTGGTGTTACTGGGAACTATCTATATTAAGCAGTTGATAAAGTTGATTTTTGTGACACTTAGTGGAGAAATCATTAAGCTTGAGCAACCTGAGCTTAAACTGTGTTTATTCTGGCCAAAGAAAAGAGTTTTCAAATTCTGACCTTTGGGAGTATATTTTAAAATTTTAAAATGAGATACACCTTCAACTGCAAAAGTTAGCAAACAAGAAGGCAATGTTCTTCGACTTTTGGCCAAACAGAATGAATGAGCAGGGTGATACAATGTCTGTTTTTTCCATAACAGTTTATACTGGCACGTTGAAGAGATTGGAAAAAAATAGATTAATGAGATTTCTTTCATCGTATTCACTACGCAAAAACTCAGAAAGAAGACAGAAGCCATGCTATTGTGATTCAAGCTACTGATTTGGAAATCAGGATATCTGGAGACTCTTAGAAGTTGTGTGTGTTTGAGCAAGAGGGACGCACACATTGGGCATACAATTCTTGTAAAAGTAGAGTCATTGTACTTTCCTCACAGGAGCGCTGGGAGGAAATACCATTAATATTTATGAGACACTTGCATACTATGATGATTAATAACACAATAGGAGTTACCAATACTAGACAAGCAAGAAATCATTTCATTAGAGAGTATAGTAGCCATCTCCAGTTTGCTTTCCCCTCGTTTTGAGAGTAAAGAGCTGCAGTTACCAGCATAGATGGTTAAATAACAGGGTGATAAAAGCTTCCCACCAGGTGACTGTACTTGTTACTACTAGAACTGCCTCTGCACTGGTTGGTAAACCAGCCTTCCTCTCCATCGCAAAGCAGGCAGGTGGTAGCAACCCTCCTACCGAGATCCTCTGTCAGGTATTGTCTGGCTCATTGCTTTCAGTTATTCACCATTTGATTTTTGGAGTGTATCTTTGATCAAATTTAGAGGATGACAAAGGTGGTTCAGGGAGTTCTGGGCTAGTACCTAGACAATTTTGTGGAAAGACTTCACTGGGAATTTCCAATGTCTTTCTTCTCCTTTGTGGGCAGCGAAACCAATAGTCTTTTTAGTAACACCTGATGCATGAAGGTCTCGGTGTTTTAAAAATTTGAATGCAGCGAGCTTGGTTGTATGAGGTGGGTAAATAATACCATCCCCATTTTTCAATGAAAAGCTGAAGCAGAGGAAGTCTTGTGTGATTTACCCAGAGCCACAAATATCTAATGCTCCAAGTGTCGACACAGCCAGGTTGGACATGCAAACATAAACATTGATATGTGCTAGCACCTGAAGTACTTCCCGTTCATTTGAATTCAGAAATTATTTGCCTTTATTCTCCGTTAAAATCAGATACATGTTTCTATTTCCTTTCTTTAAATATGGTATTAACTTATAAACATTTTTAGAGATTTTTAAATTGTTCACTGTTTTGGTGCGTTAATAATAATAATAATAATAAATTAAACTTAATTTTGTTGTCATCTTTTAAATTTTAATACGGTTTTCCTATAGTGAAAGTTAAAGGAACACTTCCCACGGAGTCATGGCACAATGAACTGCAAGAATATCATACTGAGAGAAAGTAGTTTATTTGTGCTAACATAGATCAGTTGATACGAGTTTTTAAGTAGTGGGTTTTAGAGGGTGGCTGTGGTATAGCAAAGTTGCAAATGAACGATATCACCTGCAATTGGGATTTTATCCTTTTAAGAAGAAAATATGTGTAAGGGCATGTGGGAACGCTTAATATTTCTAATACATAGACCAAAATGTTTATTACATAGGAATTTGTAATTCACCATAAAGACCTTTCCAGGATATTTTTGTTTTTGAGACTTTGCAAGATGAGTAGACAAGTAAAAGAAACTGTCTCAATTTTTTGTTTTGAATGCTTACTTACTTAATATGTTTCAGTTTAAGTGCAAAACTGAAGTCAGCATATGTGCCAAATAATTTATCAGTCTAATTTCTGATGGCAACAAGAATAGCAGTTTTATATGTACCGGGATTCTGGTTTGGTGAAAGCAGTTAAATTAAATTATGCCAATTTGAAAGTCAAAACCAGTTGAGTTACACAAGAGCATGCTTTTTCTGGTCAAAATAGGAAACATTTGGGATATTTTGGGGGTTATGTAAAGACTTTAATTTGTAACCACACTGTGTATGCTCAGTCTAAGTGGTAGACAAGAATAGTTGTTCGTGCGATTTGCCATTTCTTCAGCACATTATTTAAACCATATTACTGTGCATATTTTTTATTTTCAATGATAGTTAATCTGAGCTATGATTAATTCTTTTAACATTTGGATAATTTTAAAAAGATGTGCACACAGTGTTTACTTACTAGACATGGCTAGATGCAAGTGCTTTTAAATGCAGCTTATTTCATTTTAGTCATTACCTTCTAGAAAAAAATAGTTCTTGTTTTGTTGGGGGGAGGGTGAGGGTTGCCCTTTGCATCGTTTGTGTGATTTCAGAGCCTAGAGAAGGGCATAGCTGTTGGGCCACATAATTAAGAAATTAACAGAAGTTAGAATGACACTCTGTTGAATTTGGACCAGATGGAGTCTGAATGAGTATTTTTTGAATACACTTAGGTAACCTTCATGTTACCTTTGTTTTCTTGTTTCAAATTTTTAACTTGGGATCTGTCAGTGTAGCAGAAAGGTTATGCCCTGCAGTACATGTTGTGAATGAGATGAACTTTACTAGAACTAGCGGGGTGTCTAAAATGCTTGCCACTGTTGCGTTTTAGAACTAACTTTGAAAATCAGTTGAGTGATGTCTTCCCAACAAATGGAGACTGACATGTTAAAAACATTTAGCAGTTCTTGATTAATGGAATCCTTCAGTCTGTAGACTTTCTTTATTACCTGGTACACAAATAATGATGTGGAGCTCAGACTCTTGAATCAAATAGCATTTAATAGCACTGAAATCGGTAGTTCAGTGGGGTTTTAAAAACGCAAAAGATATCTGCAGTTCTGGTCTTTGGAATCCATGTGTTCTTTGTTTTATGAACTCATGCCAAAATTGAAAAAGCTTCTGCCAGACTTTTACTCTTCAATAGTATGTTTTCACTTTCTAAGTACTGGCATGCACATCTCAGTTTCTTTACTTAGTTACTAATTCTTCCTTTCACTTCATTACTTGCTTTACAGTGTTCTTGGCTTGTCAGTATTGCATAAATTGGTGTTGGTGAATGTATTCTTGCAGCAGGAATTGAGCTAGTGTCCGTCTGATGTACTGCGGTGTCCTGCAGTGGCTGACCTGCTTCCTCTTTGTTTTCCCTGACTACTCATCTCGTGGGGGGGTAGGTTTCTTACCTTGTGAGCTGCAGTTTATTAAATAATACTAAAACTCTTGTCTGCTAATAGCTTAACCGACTGCAGCAAGATTAAAAATGTCTTGTCTTGAATGTAACAGGACGTACGCTGCAAATAATGTAACGGGTTAATGTACTGCCTTCCACTTTCAATTTCAGGCTGGAGGTTCTCAAGTGATCTTTACCAATCCATTGGAAATTGTCAAGATTCGATTACAAGTGGCTGGAGAAATTACTACTGGTCCACGAGTTAGTGCCCTCACTGTATTACGGGATTTAGGCTTCTTTGGTCTCTACAAGGTATACTTTTTTTTATATGTACATGCATTAAAAGCCAGTTATGAATATTTCAAATCAAAACATCATTTCATTGTTCTCAGAAACTTTCATAGGTGGATGTAATTGAACTTTAAAAAAAAAATCTTCCTTATTATGTGATATTATATCTTAATTTTTCATTTCTAACTAAGGGAAGAAACTGTCTCATGTTTTTGAGCATGTGGTTCTTGTGGATCTTACTAAGATTTCTTTTCTCACTTCAGCAGGTGTAAGTATTGTTCATTGAGGATTAGTTTGTGATTCCTCATGTTCTGCCTGGTGTAAAAATAAACTTATTTTCATCTGCTTCATGATATAGAGCTTACAGTTTTGGAGCTGTGCTTTTGCTCTTCTGTGTTTGATTCAGCAACTTTCCCAGATGTCATTGTTAATCTGTGATGGGAATTAATTGCAGCACAATAATAGTGAAGAAATACAGACAGTGGTAGCCCAGCATAAAAATAAACTACTAAAGCAAGCTTCCTCTTGCTAGTTTAGAAGAACGTTGCCACAAATAATATCAGAAAAAGCTGCTTTTATGAGTGTGTACTACAAATTCTACAATTCTGCTTTCTACATTGCTGTCCTCACATAGATATGTAAATATGTAGAAATAAAGTTAGGTTTAGTGTGTTAGACTGCAGCAGGATTAGAAACATCTTCTGTTGAATCTAATAGGATGTATGCTGCAAATAATTTAAAGGGTTAACATACTGCCTTCTACTCTTAGATGAAGGAGACTAGATATGGTGAAGTATGAAAGGTCTTGGAGTACTTTGAGATAGCCATTACACGCAGTATTGAAACAAAAACTGTAATGAGTGCCATATCCTGCAGAGCACCATGGTGTTTCTTCAGATTCTGCAGGCTACTTCTCAGGAGAAAGCTTTCACACTACCCATTTGTCCCAGTATTTCCAGCACAGCACGCAGTATTTCTCTGTTTCTTATTTACAGCAGTGCAACTGTAAACTGAAGATACTTCAGAAACCACCAAATGAGCCCCACCGCCCTCCTCCACAATATTTAAATTCCATCTCCATTTTTAAGCATCCAATCCTTTTAAATTGTTCTGTTAACATTACAAAGAGGAAGCCTGCCTGCTAGTAGATGTAAGTATGTTTTGGCCTGGAGAGAAGTTGCAGGTCTGAATAGGATTTAATAGGGAGTTGTTTTTCCCTTTAAATTCACTTGCTAATTTTTTGGGTGTTTTACTGAAGCTGATGCTATTGTGTAAACTCCCAGTAAATGGCATTATGGTGTTGATCAGGTCAACATTTACAACTGAAAACATGGATATGGTAAACAGTCTGCATCCCTGAGGCTGTGCCGGAATGGAGGGCAGCTACTGACTTTTACTTGGCCTAGTAAAAATAAAACATAAAACGAGAAAGAGTGATGAACTAGTTTACTAAAGTTAGCATTTTTTAGATTTTTTTTCTTCCTGAATACCTGCTCTTGGTGGCTGAGCAGAATTTGCTACATTTTTCCATTTTTAAATGTCATTAATGTCTTGGGTCATATTACGAATTATTTTTGTTTTCTAGAGTAGATACTTGGTGAATATTTGTAAGGAATACACCTGAACAGGAGCTGGTTACAGCACTGTGTTGCATTGAAACAGGCAGTTATTTAATCACAAGCTACCCAGTTTCGTTGGTTCATTCATTAAGTCCATTTACCTCCACAAAAACAGCCACAGAAGGGTTTTGGTTTGTTTTTACTCTTCTGTTGTCTCTGTTTCTGTCTCTCCCCACCCCTCCACTCTGCTCCTTATGTTCATGGCCTTTTGTATGTCCAATTTGGATTCATTGCCTACAAAAACTTGACCGATTGGACAAAACTAGAGAATTTAACCTGGGAATCACAGTCATCCATCCAACAGAGCACCGGCCGCGTCAGAAGGCTTGTGTCCAAGTGTACCCTTAGTCACGGCTAGCTCTGTCATTGGGCAGGTTTGTGCTGTTGTCCATCAAACACTTTGGCACTGTAGCCAAAAAAAAATGGCAATCATATCTGCCCCCTCTCCCATATGCCAGCAAGAGTGTTGGTACAGCCACATAATGATCTGGAACAGGAAACTTATTGAAACTAAAGCCTCCTCCTCCTTACGGCTTAGTTTTTTGACCCAGACCAGCTCCTCAGGATGGTTGTACCCAGGCGAAGGGAGGAATAGCTTCATGGCATGGGAACCCATCAGTCTGTATCAGAGGAGTTTTATACTGCCTTGAGGTGCTTGTGGAACAGCAGTGTTAGAGGCAGAAGCAGTCCTCTCCTGAATGGTTGTGCTGAAGCTGGCAGTGCTGGTGAGGCCAGGCAGGGATTAATAACTCATTGCCTCAAAGTCACCAGCCCCAGTAAATGCTACCAGAGACATCGTTGGTCTAAAATGAATTTCAGACGAGACTAGATTTGGCAAGTGCTACCTTCTCTGGTGGTGCTTCTGGTAAGTTAATTTAGTGAGTATAATGACCAAGTGAACATCAAATAATGAAAAATGTTCTACTAATGAAAATTGAAATACCTTGGTACATTTGGAATGCTTGTACTCTTAATGAGTAAAATTTGCTTTAAAACTATAAAACAGGAATGAGGATTTTGTGTCTATCTCAGTACTTTTCATGCTGTTCACTCTAACATGAACAACTCTCTTCTTTGCATCTTAAGTCTTTGTTTTAGCTTTATCTTTTGTGTCTCAAGACACAAGGCTTGTATCTCAAGCCCTGCATGTACTTACTTTCGTAGATCTAAGTAAGACTCCATTCATACTGCTGCAGAAGAACAAGAATAGATACTTGTTTTAGAAAACAGTTTTATTTGTGAATCTTAGAGTTTGTTTATAGGCTTAATGGGCCTTCATGTAAGTATTCCAGCTGTTTAAACACTGGTCTATCTTAGCCATGATTTAGGACCAACTGATTAATTTTCTTTTGCAAGTGTTGAAAGCAAAATTCTAGACTTTTCATTTCAGGAATTTTTATTTGAAATAAATTGATGTCTTTTTTTTTCCCCCTAAGTTTTCTTTAAAAAAATTGTTTAACAGTCCAAAATTTAAATGTAATATTTCATTTCATAGTTGATAACAAAATTTTTTGTTTTCATTTTTTTCTGTTTGGTATGGTCTGAATTTTTCTTCTGTGTTTTTTTTTCCCCCCCCTTTTCTTTTGTGGCCAAAAGAAAGCAAAACCAACAAAAATTAACTACTCCATCAGTTTTGGTTCAAGACCAAATAATGTTCCTCCTTTTCCACTTGACTTGTTAGAAATTCTTGTAAAATTGCTTTAAGAAGGGTTGACTGCAGTTTTCTACAGCAGTTTCCACCACTGACCACCCAAATCATTCACTTCTGATGTCTGGATTAATGGATATCAAGTACCTGTAGTGCTATATCCCTGGAAAAGGTGAAGATGAACACTGTCTAGATGAGGCCAAGTAGGGCAGGATATTACGAGAAGCTGTGCAGAGGTTCAGGATCCTCTGTTGCTTACAAAATTTCCTTAAAGGTCTTGCTTTGAGATGGGAAGAAAAGGGATTCCCTCAACCTAACAGTTCGCTGGTGAAATCCACGGAGAGCAAAGCTCAATGATTTGTCTGTACTGCCAGCAGTGGAGAAAATAGGCTTATTATAGAGATAGAATAAATGGAGGAATATCACATATTTAACAGGAAGATGGAGCTCAGAAGACGTGATGTAACTTGAAACCAATATTACCATAATGATAATTTTTCAAAATAGGAGCACGGATATTTTTAAGCGGTTGTTTTTTTGTGATGAATGAGAACATTACCAGTCAGTCTGCAAGCTCATAGTGGAGCTGAAGTGTTTCCATTGCTCGTCAATGTGAGTTTACTTCTGTGTGATAAGTTACAAACCTCTTAAATCAGGACTGGTCATCCAGTCTGCTGCACACTGGCTTTTCTGTTTCTCTTGCTCCGCTTTGGTGCTGTTTCGTTTACTGCATCGCAAGTGAAAATTCTCTTTTCCCCGTTCAGAAATAAATCATTTTGAAAGCTGTTCTTACCACCATAGATCAATCCGGCATGCTTTGCTTAGTTCCTATGAATCTTTTATGCTGAAATTCGGGTAAAAATCTGTAAGAGTCCTACACAGTAGTCAGCGAGGAAGAATGTACTTTCATTAATTATAACTGCAGCCCGAAGATTCGAAGAATTACCTCTGTTGGTCTTAGCTTCAGGAGGCAAATTCCTTCATGTCTTAACAAGATCTACTGTTTGTTGTTTGAATTCTTATATTTTGTATTAATTTCTACCTATGAAGCACTTTCTGTAGATTTTAAAATAAAATGCCCACACACCCCTAATATAGGTAATTTCAGTGTTCCTGTCTTGCTTTAACAGAGAAAAACAAGGCACAGACAAATAAATCTTATGTCTCTTGTCAGCAAATTAACAAAGGAAATACTATGTAAACCCTTTTTGTATCCAGCTGAGTGAATCTTGTATTGATTATGATCATAATTATCCCAGCATTCTAGTCCAAATGAATAGGCATTTGAGGATCACCGAGAAGCTGGGTTGCTGTTTTGATGCCCCTCTATATTAGTGAGATTAACATTCTTTTGGGTCATTCATTGGCATGTTAACGTGGTGCTCTACTGTGCTAGTGACACAAAACAATTCACAGTAGTACTCTGCCAAGATCTCTGCTCTGCTCTACTTGCAGACTTGATGTTAGAATAATTTGTGTTGAAAGCCAGTCTGGAGGTCATCTGGGCAATCCGACCCAATATTTGACGACCTTCATGGTTTAAAACAAACAAACAAAACCAAAAAACCCTCACCCTTTTTCTAATGCCTAATTGGAATTGGCCATGTTCCAGCTTCTGTCCTTTGCCTCTAATACTTCCACTGTGCACCTCCAAGAAGAGTTGCCTTCCCTGCACTCTCCCTTTAAGTAGTTGAAGCAAGCAATAGGGTCTCCCCCTAGCCTGCTGTTCTCGGAGTTGAGCACACTGAGTTCCCTCAGCCTCTCCTCATACACCATGGGCTACCCAACTGGCTTGATGGCCCTGCACTGGACTCACTACAGTGTGGCAATGTCTTTCCTGTACTGGAGAGACCAGAACTGGACACAGGACTCCAGATGTGGTCTCACCAGTGCCGAATGGAGGGGAATAATCACTTCCTTTGCACCCTTGCTCCTACAGCCCAGGGTGTGGCTGACTGTCTTCACTGCAAAGAGACTTTGCTGACCCATACTCAACTTGGTCACCAGTACCCTCCAGACTTTTTCTCCAAAGCTGCTTTCTGGCCACTCAGCCTCAACCTGTACTGCTGCATAGGGCTATTCCAATCCAGAGGCAGGACTTTGAATTTGTTGATTTGAACTTCACGATGATCTTGTCAGCCTATTTCTCCATCCTGTGAAGGTCTCTCTGAATAGCAGCCTTGCCTTACAGTGCACCAGCTACTCCCCCGATTCAGTATCATCCACTAATCTGCTGAGAGTGCTGTTCCACTGATTTAGCTATGAAGATACTATGGCGGACCATCTCAAAAGCCTTGCTCGTAGTCAAGGTGTACCACATCCATTGCTGTCCCCTCATGCACAGGTCTGGCAAATAGGTTGGTCAGCCGTGATTTGGTAAATCCATACTGGTTGTTCCCAATCTCTGTCTTGCCCTTTGTACGCTTGGAAATGGCTTCCAGGAGCATTTGCTCCATAAACCTCCCCGGTACAGAGGTGTGTCCAAACAGCTTGTAGTTTCCCAGATCTTCCTTCTTGCTCTTCTTGAAGATGGATGTGATCTTTGTCTTTTTCCAGTCATCAGAACCCCCTTGACTGACTTGACCTTTTGAAGGTAATAACAGCCTCACAATGACATCAGCTAGCTATCTCGGCACCATTGGAGGTATCTCTTCTGGTCTCACAGATTGTGTATGTGCAGATGGTTTAAGTGCTCTGTCTGTAGGTAATGCTATGCTCCTGCAGACTTTTCTGGTAAGCTCGTGGAGCTGAGAGGCCTGAGGGCAGATTTTGCTAGTAAAAAGCAAGGCAAAAGTAATTTCTCTGCCTTTTCCATGTACTTTGTCACTCGGTTTCCTGCCCCCATTGAGCAACAGCCTCACTATTTAGTTGTCCTTTTGCTGCTGATGTGCTTACAGAAGCCCTTTTTACTTCCCCTTCACATCCCTTACTAGATCCAACTCCAGCTGACCCTTGGGTTTTCTAACTCAATTGCTGCATGCCCAAGCAGTGGTTCTGTATTTCTCCTGGGTAGCCCATACCCACCTCTGCTTCCTTTTTACTTTCTACATTTGAGCTCAATCATGAGTTCCCTGTTCATCCATGCTGGCCTTCTGACATGGTTGCTCAACCTTCTGAACAGTGGAATGGACTATCCTAGTGCTTTGAGGAGACTGTCCTTGAAGATCAGTATTATCTTGGTATACCTTTGTAACTCTAAAAGTTTTTATTTGGGGGAAGATTGCTATCATGGTGCATAGAGGTCCAGGTCAGATAATTTAGATCTCCTCTCCTTCTCTTCCTTCCCCACCAAAGAACTAAAGACCAGTAGGTCTGGAAAAACAGAGGGTTTTTTTTACTTCAACTAATTGTCCATCATAATAAGTACAACAACTTAAAATCAAAGCTTCTTCCCAGACTCACTGTGCCTTCACTGGGTGTTTAGATACTAGCAATTCTGTAATGATATGCAGCTTAGAAATAAAATGCTTGTTAATTCCAGCAATAAAAAGATTTGACACATACAGCTTGTTAGGCTAACTGCTGAGTTGAACCCCTGTAGTTCTTTAAAGCTAGAAAACAAATATTTTTTTCTGCCTTTGTCTAAAATTCTGAACTACTTGTGTAAATAAGTATTTTAAAACATTGTACTTCTCAAAACCCAGCTGCTCCTTTGGGGAGGCACATAACAGCACTTTTGCAGAAGGGATTTGTTTCCTCTATTTGTCTTCTTTCTGCCAGTAATTGTTGCTGTGAAAGCACCAGGGCATGGAAGCTTGCAACTAGTAAATTCTTCTTTAGCTACAGATGTTCTGTAGATGACAGCTATTCTTAAAAATATAGAGACAATATATCCCAGTAAGGGAAAATATTGTTTAACCTAACGCCAAATGTCATTTGTGTTGGCAGAAATGGGAAAGGATACACATCTGGTTTTCAATATTTTTTAATAGATTTTATTTAATTTCTGGTCACAGTTGAATATTGAAGTAATTGTACAAGATTAGCTAATGTATTTTCTGTCTTCTGTCTGTCTTACACCGTAATATGCATAAAGTCCCGTTAAAGTCAGTTGAATTTATATTCTATTGCTTTCGAAAGACATCTTTAAAGTGCTCATGTAAATAGATGTTGTAAGTACACCTACTTATTTTGTACATCATAGAAACTAATATCCATATATCTGTCATAAAATGTTTAATAAAATATTACTCTTTTTATAAATAATCATTCTGAATAGTGCTTTACAGCATAACAGACAGTGCCACTCCATAATTTTGCACAACAAAGTTATTCTGTGATCCCAAGAAGACAGTAAATAAAACGGTAGTAAATGATTCTTCGAGGAAAGGATACGTTGGTTTTGGTAATGTTTATGATTATATTACTAGAAGGTACTTAGCTCAGATTTGTGCTTTGGCTGGTTTCGCCAACACAGTTTGCATTTCCAAAACTAGTCAGAAAAGCTTCCAAAAGTCTCTTCTTTTTTTTTTTTGACAACTTCATAAACGGGCTTCTGGTGTGTTGACGTGGAAAGTGTAATCTCGGGTGACAGAATGTGTACCAAGCTCCCTCCTGGTCGCTTTGATAACAGCTGAGGTATTTCACCTCTCGAAGTTGTGGGTTTACAGCAGGACGATAAACATACAAAAAAAAGTAGTAGAAGTTTTGAGTTACATTAATTTGCATCCACCATGCCTATTTGTGACTGTGTTCTCATATGTGAGAACCTGCTCTTCAGAAATTTTCTTTGAAAACAACCAAAAAAAAGCCCTTCTAACTAAGAAGTGCTATAATTTTTGTCTGCAAACTGAATCTGAGTTGCTGGCACAGCATTTGAAATCAGCATTTTATTTCTCTAACTTGATGTGCTAAATCAGTTTCATATTTTGGTTGGTATAAAAATATGTGAATAAAAACCTATAGCAGCTTTTAAGGCAATGTCATTTTACAGTAGAAAAAATTACAGCCCTTGAAAGCAAATGCCAGTAATATTTGACTGACTGTTACAAAACCTGTTAGGTGCTGTTAGGGCTCCAATTCCAAAGGGTTAAGTCTGTAGTAAAACCCAAGAAGAATGCAAAATGATCAAGAAATGACATGCTGCCTATTGTTTGTAGCTATAGGATCAAAATAACAATTATACATGCCAAATAAATTCTAAACCTGTAAAGGAGAAAAGGAGGGGGTGGCTGTAAGTACAGGTGCCAGAAGCATTAAATAACCCTCTCAGACAAGGTGCACCACTGTTGTCTTGAATGCTGCGAGGTCCCCCCAGTCTGGCATTTTTCCCCCTGCACGAGACAATGTGCATTCACTGCAGGAGACTAGGTTAAGCCTGCGTCTCCCAGACCTGCCGGCTCCTTCTGCCCAACCCGACACAGAGGTGCCTTTGTCAGTATAATTACCCTCCCCTTGTAGTAGAAATAGTTTGTTTAGAGCCTTATTTGCAGGTAGAGCTGGTATAAGCAGGAATTAGCATGCTAAAGAACCTGCCCCAGCACTGACTTGGGCTTATTTATCTGAATCTTTGACAATCAGGGTTTTTTTCCCTCCGCTGGTTTATTCAGTGAGATACTATCCGAGATTAAGAGCTTTAAGGTTATTAAAGAGATTGAAGATGGGAGCCAACTGGCTGTTGTGTGAGGGAGGCGCATGTCATGGTGTGTAGGATCTCCCAGCAATTTCATGCCTGGCAGGTCTGCACCTTGGCTGCCAGAATAAACTCGGGTGGATGATCCTTACAGCTTTCTGGGGGTTGATTAAAACTCCTTTTGGCTTTCAGCACATTGTCCACATCAAAAAGGTGCGAGAAGTAAAATAAATGTTTCTTTTGCTTTTCAAGATACTGTGGCCAATCTCCCTAAGCCTTCCTAATTGGCCTAGGCTGGTTGCGGATGATTAACTTGAAGTTAAATGAGGCCTGCTTTTAAACATGCTTTCCCAGACTTTAAACAGAACGATGGGGGGAAACTTTAGACTGTTGCGATGCTGGACCGGAGCCAAGCTGGGTTATTATTAAAGTGGATCCAAGTTTTGATCCAGGTTTTGTTTACACTGAGCCAACTAAGTTGATGGACATCCCTCCTTCTCTGCGTACCTGAACGTATATTATTAGTGATATTAACAATATGCCGTTTCTGCCCCATGAAAAAGAGCCTTTTAATGAAGGAGGAGGAATATTAGCAGCTCAGATTGAGTTAAGAGTTGCTCGCATTTGGAGTTTATTGATTTCTGTAAGTTATTTTAACTATGTCGAGATATTTCAGAGTATGAAAAAAATGCGGAGGAAAAAATGTGCGCAGTGTTTAATGACAGCATTGCAAAGAAAATAAAAGTAATGTGCCCTGAGGGCAAAGGCAGTGAGGAGATTTGCTCTGAGGAAAAGCATGCTCTAAAAATAAATCTTTGAAGAAACCATGTTGGTCTGTGAATGTTTCGTTAGTGAGTTTCATAATTTTTCTGTGAGGTAAATACAGTGCAGACATTTGATCATTAAAAAGTTGTTTTTTCATACAGAACTTGGTAAAACTCTACTCTCTTCTTTTTACATGAAGATTAAAGGTAAACTGTAAAACAGGCTTCTGTTGCGCACGGAGAAGCCAGAATTCTCGTGTCTCTGGTGAATACAAAAGATTCACTTTCTCTGTCCCTCAAGGTAAAGTGTATGGGCTTTGCAGATAATTTTGAGAGGAGAATCCAGCCCAGCATCGCTTTGTTCTGTGGCTGATAACCCCATTCAGCGCTGGCGAACAGCAGAGCAGCTGCAACAGCAGCGCTTCGAGTTCCTTTATGGCATTTTCCTTAGTGTATCTAGAAGCGCATAACGAGAACCAGTGACTGGCAGCATAAATCAGACAAATCCAGCTGAGCAACAAGGCAAAGGGTCTTAACCGCAGGAGTCATTAACCTCCGAACAGACTGTCAGGGGAAGCGGTCAGTTCTCAGTCTGAAAATGTCAAGAGATAAGCGGGAAAGTGTGGTGGAAAGCAGCTGGGGTTGGAGCAGAGCGTCTTGTGCTCGCCATGCTCGGTAACTGAGTCTGTGACGCAGAGAAAGTCTGACTAGGAGATCTAATGGCTGGTTTTAGATAAATCTTTATTTTCTCAGAGGCGTTCTCTGACTGCACGCTGCACTTACTAGCATCTCCTGTGAGCTGGCTCGCAGGACCTGGTTTTCCCGTCACGCATCCTGCTCGCCTGCCCCTGCCTTGCCTCGCTGAAAGGCGACTTCGGTTTTTCTGACACCTTGCAGCTCTTGCGTCTTTGCTTGATAACCAGCATCCAACTTGGATAAGCACTGTATTTTAAATGCTATTATAGTACAAGTTAAGCTTACAGATATGTCCAGGCATATCATTCGATTTAATTAAATTCTGTGGATATTAGCATGTCCCCTGTGAAATGTCTGGCACTGAGCCATGCCCTGGTAGACCTGCACACAAGAGAAGTAGAGTAACAAAGGCACCCCGGGAGGGCTCGTGGATGAACCTCAAGCAGTTTCACCACGACTCCACCCTCGCTTCAAAGAGAAGAGGCTTAGGCTCATCCGCAAACCATTTCTTTCTCAAGCTCGGAAGATTTTACCCGTTTTCCAAAGCCACCTCCTGTTCGTGCCTTCCTGCTGGTCTCAGTCCTGGTGTGTTCAGGCTCTGGTGTCCTCTGGATCTCCATGTTGAGGAAAGGCAGATTGCAAGTCCCTTTTGCTTTTGGAACATGGATAATATTCAGTATTTTATTTTGGTTGCCTCCCCTAGTGGCTTTTTGCTTTTCCCCCTGCTTGAAAAACAGTTGATTGCTTGCTGCTACCTCAAAACTTTCCTTGGCTGTTTGCCACCCTCTTAGGTTTGAAGCCAGCTATATTGCTGGTAACTTTGTTGACTGTTTGTACCACTTAGAAAATGGATAGCAAGGCAAATTTAACAGTAAGAGCTGAAACTTACTTGAAATAAACTGTATCCCAGATCACCTGTACTTCAAAAATCACAAGTAAATCATCCTGTTACTGTTCTGCAGAAGAGTTAGTGTTATGGCCTACTCTCTTTCTTTCCCTCTTTCCCTCGATTTATGTTGCATTGTCAATTGCAATGTCTGCATAGATGCATGGACTGGGCACTATTTTCCCTGAAGTATTTATTGTAAGTGGGAATGAGAGGGGACAGACCTATCCTGTGGCTCAATCTTCTTCAGACACGTCCTAAACTCCCACCACAGGTGCATGGCTACAATGACAACCATTTAAAATTCTACAAAGGTGTTATCAGAGTTTACTCCAACACATGACATTTCCTCTATTACCAGCAAATAACTACAGTACTAGGGAGCGAGAGAGAACAAGTAGACAAGATAAATAAAATGACAGAAATTATTGAACCAAGAAACAATACACAGAAACTCCTCGGCAGGGTGAAATACATGGATCTCTCTAAATTTTGAGAGAAGGAACTGGTTTTTCTTGCCCTTTGCAACAAAACAAAAAAATGCGATGTTGCTCAGTTCTCTGGTGTTCATAGTTCATCATGTTAAATTTGTTCATTCTCAAAACTTGTTCTCTTTTTCAACGCAGGGTGCTAAGGCGTGTTTTTTGCGTGACATTCCCTTCTCTGCCATTTACTTCCCCTGTTATGCTCATTTGAAAGCTTCATTTGCAAATGAAGATGGGAGGGTTAGCCCTGGAAATCTGCTCTTGGCTGGATCAATAGCTGGTAAGTGCCCAGATTTCTTTTTGCATGCCACTATATTGTACCTGCAGTGCAATAGTTATGGGAGTGAGAACTTTGAAAAGCTCAGAACTATACGCATTTTGCAGCCTTGTGCCCAAATAACAGAAAGCTACCATGCTGTAGAGTGAGTTGATGTTAAAAATAAAGGTGCTGTAAGTTCCTGGTATAATCACAATGTTCAGGAGGGAAAACAAAGGGAAAGATTTAAGTGCTGACGTTTTGTCATCATATATCATCTTTCTTTGTGAAGTTACTGTGCTGTTTTTGTTTGTGGCTGGCTGACTGGTAAAGTTTTGTTGAAATGGTTTATAAATAAAATCACGGCATTTGTGAAATTCTTTATGATCAAAGGAATCTTGAATTTTGGTATGTGGAGTCCAAAAGCCATGCTGGCAGTACAGCTCTCCGACAAAATGATGACAATTACCCACAGTATCCCATGCAGGTACTTGGCTTTGTGAGGTTATTACCTTATTTTTTTTTATATTAAACAAAACAGAAAAGCTTGGAAACGTTTCTGTTGTGCCATAGGTTGCTGATTCCTGGCGTATCCAGATACGACAGAGATGCTGAGTGTGGTCTTGAGCACTTGCTTGTTTTAGTCTGCTACATAGTGGATAGGAGAGCCAAATCATGCTTAACACAGATGCATTTAACTTGCGTGCGCCAGAGCCTAAGGAAAAAGACAGAGACACGCTTTGTAGCCTCAGCTTGCCTTTGTGTCTGCTGCGTAGCTGGTCCCTGGCATGGCACCCAGCTTTTACACCCAAAGGGGACCACCATTTGGTAGCCACCTCCTGGAAAGGGCAGCTTGAGAGTCCTGCTCCTGCTGTGTGCAAGGTTTTCCCTTCAGGAAACAAATGGGCTTGAAAATTTGTGCAACAAGACTTTTGGGGGAGTGTGTAGCAAGCAGCAGGGCTCCCATCAGCAGGTATTTCCTTCGGGTTCATTGGAGGCTGCTTGAGCTCTCTGAGCTGCAGCCAAGTTCTTCCTCCAGCATGGCCCCTGACAGGCTGCTGCGACCTGCCGGGTGAGAAAAATGATGGAGTGGCATGAATCCAATACAGATAGGTGGTTGGGGGTTTAGCTATGTTTTCTCGTTTGATTTTAAGCTTTCTTCTCCCTGGGGAAACTGTTCTTGGTCAGGATTATACATGGGGCTGTGTCTCTTGAAGGGCCAGGGACCTTTTATGGCCAGTATCTGCGCTTAGGATATAGCCAAAGCCTGAAGGTGCAGATCAGTTAGTCTGTCTTGTTGAAGCATACAGCTTCAGCGCTTTGGGTTTGCTCTGTATTCAGTAGCTCGTATCCAGAGGAATCAACCTGGCACTAGGAACACCAGCTGTGTTCAAATGACTGGTGCTTAAAAAACCCTTGTCCTCTCCCCTCCCCCACCCCTAACCAAAGCCAGCCTCCAAGCCCCCCAACAGCCAGCTTATTTCTCACCCATTTTAATGGAACAAAACAATTTTTGAACTTTAGATCATATTTACAGACTTGAAACATAAGCTGGCATTTTTAAGCCAAGCCATTTCTTAGATTTTCCTATTTTTCTCTTCCTAGCCATTGTCAGGTGATTGCAGACTGAGATAACTGTCCCTTTGAAGTTCAGGCACAGAAGCAGTCTTTATTGTTGCTGATACAGCTTACCAAACTAGCTATAATGTGAATTTTATCCAGTGCTTCCTGTGAATCCCATCCTAGGTTAACTCTCATGAGCAAATTACAGTGTTAAAGATACAACACTCATCGTACTGTTTACAAAAACACGGAATTTCTTTCATTGGGTACAAGTAAAGCGTGATGGGGGTGTATTTGTCCGCTGTTTTGCCACGAGAAAGTCAAGGGGAAGACAAAACAAAAACCCCACCACCTCTGAAACACTGGCTCGGTCTCCGGGCTGATGTCTCTGCTGTGGCCGGGGATCTCACCTGGTCATCAGACTTCAGACGTGTACATGAGCTCTGTCTGGGTGTGGGAGACTCCACCTTTCCACAGCCCTGTGGTGCTGGGATGTTCAAGCTGGCTATGTTCAGATGTGCACCTGCGTCCTTTGCCAGCGGGCGTTGCTTGTGCTGGGTGTATTTTCTTCCTTTCCGTTGTTGTTAGGGTCATATGCAACATGCATGTCATCTAACTTGATCTGCTTCTGCTTTTCACTGTTCACCAGATGTCTCAACCTGTTGTGCCACGGCATTTTCTGAGATGATTCTAATATCAGCTACAGGATCTCTCCTTAATTTGCTCCATCTGCTTATTGCCTCCATGAACTTCCTTCTCCTCCCTTCACTCCTCTTTTTTATTGTCAGCTCCTGCTGTGCGTTTGTCTCATTTCGATTGTAAGCTCCTCACGGCAGCGACCTGTAAACTTTTATTTGTCTGTAAAGTCTTTTGTCCTGTACCAAGATTAAACCAAGATTAAAAACATCTTTAACTGCAAAATATCCTCAGTAATAAGGAATGAGGAATAAGGAGATGGAAGTCAACGCGTAGTAAGCAGAATTGTTTCTAAGTATGTCCTTTGGTTTTCCTTGAAAACACTGGTTGGCTTTTGAAGGACAAAAGTCCGGCTTTAAATTGAAGACTCAACCAATATCCTGGTGTGGGTAAGGCTAAGCAAAGAGGAATTTCAACATTTCTGGAGTTCAGAAACCTTTGCCGGGTTTTAGCACTTGCCTGCCAGACTGACCACTGTGCAAGTTCAGCTTGTGCGTTATTTTGGGGGGGTCCAGGAGAGGAGGAGGAGTTCTTATTTTGGTGATACGCACACGCTTACATCTCTCAAAGCAATCTGCAGGAAGGGTGCTCTGGTGCTTGAAGCCAAACCATGCTGGTTTGGACAAAAGTTGTTACAGAATTATTAAGCCTAAAAAAAAAAAGCAAAGAAGATTTATGCATCTACATCTGACCAAGTTGGTTTGGAACAGATGCAGAATGGAAAAGTAAAAAAACCATAAGAGACAGTGTCTTCTGAGTACAGTCTCGGTGCTTTTTTTTGGCTTCCCTCCCCCCCCCCAATTCTAAACACGGGCAGCCCCAGTTTGGATAGGAATGATTTTAGAAATACCACCCATTGGTAATTTGGAATTTTTTGCTTTCAGTTGATTATCTGCCAGGATAAATTTAAATCTTCCTCCAAGTGTTCTGAGGATGTCAGCTGTGGCTTTGCAGCTGAGCAGTCTGCCATTCCTAATGAGAAGAATGACCCTTTTTTTAAACCTTAGCTCTCATGCCTTGCTGAGCGTGCACAGCATTATCTGGTTCTCGATGGCAGTGCTGCGTGAAGGGGGGATGTGTGTGTGTGTGCGTGTACATGCTATTCTAGCACAGTGTGCAACCAGAATGCCAGGAACCACAGAGAGGCGTGAAAAGAAAAGGGAAAGATCGACCTCACCTCCAAAAACTTTGTGCTTATTAATTATGCAAGTTTCTGGTTAGCGCTGAAAAATCCAGCCCGTGCCTCCCAGCGTGGCAGGAAGCATGTGATATGGTTGTTCCTCTAGGAGAAGCTCTCTCTGAGTGAAGCCACGTCCACAACGGCTGCCTCTTGTTGCTTGTTCTCCTTCTCAGCTTCTGCTTAAATCAAATGTGGCTGGATACTCCTGATGTAGGGACGAAAGGCATGGTTACCCCCGGGTAAACGAGGTGTGTAGCATATGTGACAAGTTGGTGGTACCCACCTGATGATTTTTGTGTTGTGTAGGTATGCCTGCAGCATCTCTGGTGACCCCTGCGGATGTGATCAAAACAAGGCTACAGGTGGCAGCCCGGGCAGGACAGACCACCTACAGCGGCGTTGTAGACTGCTTTGTGAAGATCCTTCGAGAGGAAGGTCCAAAGGCCCTGTGGAAAGGAGCAGGAGGTGTGTAAAAGAGCTTTGATTACTAAGTGATTTCTAATTGTGGTTTTTGTCACTTAGGAACTCTTCTCTTTTCTTTCAAGCTCGTGTATTTCGATCTTCTCCTCAGTTTGGTGTAACTCTGGTGACTTATGAGCTACTGCAGAGATGGTTTTACGTGGACTTCGGGGGAGTGTAAGTATATGGTGTCTGAATCTACCTGGGACCCTGAAGCTGCACTTCGTTCTGTGTGGGTCTTGGTGCTCCTCGACATGTCAGAGTCAGGGTCTTGCTAGTATGAAGGACACGTTGCAAAGGCTTTGTAAATATTATTTAAGCCACACTTAAATAATGTACCGGTGGAGGTTAGGATGATACTCTGGTACCTGTTTCACAGCAGGACATTACCACATTTTATATCACTGTTTCAAGCTGGGGATCTGTGTTAGTGTAAACCGAGACAGTGAGAGGCTAAATAATGGGCTGGGGATATAACTGCAGGGGAAATGTGACGCCTGCCAGGTCAGGATACGCCCTGCATTAGTCCTCATTAATTTGGTGGAGGAGCTGTGCCCCTGATTAGGCAGAGCATTTGACATCCAAAAAAGTCTATCGGTGTCACCAAGTCCAAAACCTATTTGTTGGAGCTTCAGTTCTGCCTCCTGTCTTTGTTGACAAAACAGATGGATGTGCATACTGCTGTTTAATGTGAGCCCAGGAGCAGCTGCAGACCATTTACAGAGCTTTGGGGACAGTAGTTTGAAAGCCACCACAAAAATTACTTAAACTCTGCTAGGTTCCTGGATTGGTTGTGTACTGTAGCAGAGACTTACGAACCCCTGCTGCCCCACACCGCAGATTTGATTAATGCACTACAAATTTTATCTGGATTTGACCATACTCAATCAACACGAAGGCTCCTAGCTTTTCTGGAAGGTTTTAAAACAGGGTATTTCTCATTACATCGTAGCAGTTAGTTTAGTCACTTACTCGGAGGTACGCTCAGAGGCCTCCTTCAGCTTACTTTGTGGAGGAGATTTTTGTGAATACTGGTTTTACTCTATGGAAATTAATTTATTATTTTTACTATTTTGCAGAAAACCAGCTGGATCAGAGCCAGTTCCTAAATCTAGGATCACGCTCCCTGCTCCTAACCCTGACCATGTTGGTGGCTATAAATTGGCAGTTGCCACTTTTGCAGGGATTGAAAACAAGTTTGGACTTTACCTACCTCGGTTTAAGCCATCGCCACCTACCTCAAAGGCTGCTGCAGCAGTAGGACCCTAAGTTTATTGCTGTAGGTTTTTTGTTATTAATTGGGAAAGAGCCACTTTTCTAATTGGTTAATACTTTGTTCCTTTAGCTTCTCATCATATAACAGTTGAGCTTCATTTGAGTTTTAAGGCAATTTTCATCTTAAATGTAATCATTTGTCTTTGTGCTTCCTTAACCAGATCACTGTGAAATTCTTACCAGTTGTTTTAAGTTTGGGACCATGAATGTATTTGTCCACATCTGACATGTGCTTGTGTTGGGAAGACACTAATTTTAGGTTCCGTTTATTGGGGAGGGCTGGGTGAGAGCTGTGAACCAGATCATCTTACAGGCAATGCTCAGTTGCAGATTACCAGGGCGGATGTCACACATCGTCACTGAAATGGAAAAACTCAGTGGATATCACGGTGCTCAAAGCGGAATGATTTTGACTGTACATGTAAATTGGTTATAAACTTAGTGCGCGTCTGTAGAGGTCAGCAAATATATACCCGGTACCTAAGTATGCCAGGACAGCTTCAACTTTTTAAATATGTACATGCACAAGTTCTGTTTCTGGATTGTATTATGAAGCTTTTATGTGGAACATGTTTTTGTAATGGAAACCACATTTATAAATGTTTAGCCATTGTATTATGTTACTGGTATCAAAATGCTCAAAAGAAAGTGTTATTGTCCATAGTCTTTGCACTTTATGGCAGAACTTTTGGCATTCTACTACACATACAAGGAGATTTCATAACTAGGTGCCTATCTTGGGTTGCTGGTGTTTGGAATTCAGTTTGTATATGCACTTCTATAGTAAAACGCTGCTTGTTTAAATAACTGCAATAGAAAATTCATGCACTGTATCAATGGTACCTGCCTTAACTGCTGGCTTGTAATTGGCAAATAGGTGGTTTCAGATTCTTATTTACTTCATTGAGTCAAAAGAGATTAAAATACTCTAAAAGAAAAGATTTTACTTAATTTTTTGGTGCCTTGCACAGTGTTTAGAAAATTATGTATTTATGAAGATAGAAATAAACCTTTCAAACAGATGTACACATGGTATTCTGTTATGGAAGTAGCATAGTACATCAAATGTCTTGTTCAACTTCAGTTATAAAGTTAGGTTAAGATTAAGTTAATGTTTGGACATGTAGGCTATAAAAACACCTGCAGCTTGAGAACAAATTACCTGAATTCCCCTGTGTAGAAAAGACATCTGTTGGTGTAAATGTCACTGAAAAAGAGAAATTTTTCCTCTGTCAAAAACCAGGACTGGAGTAAGCTTTGGTATTTTGACCTTTACTTTTGGGTGGAGGTTAATGTGTTGTGAACAGCCTGACTACCTGGTCAGTTGAAGGTACTGCTGGGTGTCTTCTGTGATACCTCTTAAGACCAAGAAGAATTTGGACTTGCTTGTCTTCTTGGGGTGGGGGGTGGGTGCCTTCAACGTTGACTGTAAACTGAGGGAATGCATATATGCAGTATCTTTGCAGAAGAATGAGTTAGGTGTGCAATATCACATTGTTGTACTATAACTTGTGGAAATACTGAAATGGAAATCACTCTATTATTGCATTTGTGTTTGGGTCATCATGAAAATTATTCTCTTGGACTAATTTGCACTTTGAAGTTACCAGTGAAATGGAGTCCTGGCAGGAGTAGCATCTACAGTACTCATGCACGTGAAAGCGAGGGGAGAAGATGACATTTACCTGCTGCTGCGTCTTGGAGTCTGGCTAAACCAGTGTGCAGAGACTCTGCGCTGGGCTCTGACAGCCGCCGGCTGCTACCTCTCAACCCTGTAGATCTGAGACTCCCCAAATGACAGTTCCTTCGTTTCAGAAATGGGAAGAAAAGCTGCCCCTTGTATTACTCCAAAATTAACTGTCAGAATTTTTGGTGAAGGCTTGTCATAAAAGTTAAACTTTCTCACTGGGAGCTGCCTGTGCTTGGCACTTGAGATTTTAGGCCGTTTAGGAGCTGGTTTTACACTTCATCTCTCACTTTTGCCTGATGTACCTTGTCAGGGTTTCTGTGGAAAGTGAGCAGCTCAGGAAGGTGTCTTGAGTACTGAGCTGCACGTTCCCCCCGGTCCAGGAGAGGAAGCCACGTGCGTGGGTTCAGCCGGCAGCTGCTGCCTCCTCGCACAGCCTGGGGAGCGACACCCAGGCTGCACCGGCCAGGGCACGTCCCTCTGCTCCTAACGCCCGGCCCCAACACAGCCAGGGCCTCGCAGCCAGGAACAGAAGAGGAATTAGAGCTGGGTTATTGTAAGACTTGCACAACTTCTTGGCTCGTGTGATAAAGACGGTTGCTTGTGTTTTACAAAGCAAATCATAACTCGGACCGATTCCCCTGCCTACTAGTGCCCTCTCTTTCCCAGGCCTGGCAGTATATTTGCGACTTGCCCTTTATTCCAGGGATAAAGGGACAAAGCTCCCAGCCCAGGGACAAAGGTAGGCACAGCTCTCCTGTGGCAGGTCCATCTCAGAAGGCCACAGCCTTCATCTCCCTGGCAGGCAGACGAGCAAGGCTGGACCCCCACCAACACCCATGGTGGCCCTTTCCTTCCCCATTAACTGTCTTTTGGGGGGTTGTGCAGTCCTTCTGCCCTTCTTTTCAGGGCCAGTAGAGGACAGAGGCAGGGGCAGAAGGGTTGGAGAGCCAGCGACTGCTTCATGAACATGCAACCCAGTTCAAAACATTTCAAAGCACGCTACAGCTCTGCCCGGAGATCTTGAGGAAGATCTGTGCCCACAGTCGACTTCCTCCAGACACAAAAGGATGCATTCCTGCTCTGAAAAGCTTACAGGCCGAGAAATTGTCAGATTGCCTTACAAACAAACAAAGGGCCCCGAGGACAATGTTTAGATGTTTGTCCTCTCCGGGTTTCTGGGTGGGTTATGCAAAGTGTGGGAGGAATGGGGTAAAATGTTAACGCTTGGCAGGACTTACAGAAACAAGAAATGATCAAATATTGGTGATGTTACCTATCGGTGTGAGAGTGGGGTGGGGGTGTCTCTGAAGCAGTTACCCCGTATTTGTGTTTCTTGGTCCAGCAGAAGCTGAGGGATGCTTTTCTGCCTGGTCCCCAGGGAATGGGTTGGGCTTAAGCTGGCTTAATATTGACAGTTTGCAAGGACATTTTTGTGAGCAAACATACCACAGGCTTCAAAAATAACTTGGGCAGGTTTTTCTAAACCTGCTAAAAATACGAAACCTGACAAACCTCTCTGCATCTTCCTTAGGAGGGGACAGCCTGCTCGGGAATGTCCCTGCCATACGCTCCACGATGTACACGCATGGCACACTGCTTACTGCTGAGCTCCTCCAGCGCACACGTGGCAGAGGGACATCCAACCTTGCTGTTTAAACTCTGCTGTGAAATTCAGACTCTGTTTTCAGTTGAAATATTTGCCATTTTTGCATAAGCTAGAAGATGATTTCCAGAGGCAGTGATCATTTGTAAGTTATTTAATGGTTGAGAATATAGAAATCTCAAGAGATTCGTATTTTAAGTGTCTCCAGAAAGCTTCAAACACAGTAAATAACACAGAAGCAGCCTGGGATGAAGTGGTTTCTTTAACGCCGCGTGCTGTAGGGCAGTTCTGTTTTCCGCACGGTGGGCAGGGGAGAGCTCAGGCTGTGAGCACGGGCAGCCTCTCCCAGTGCTGAACGCGAGGATGTCATCAACGTGTCTGTTGCCCTTCAGACAGAAACGGCATTTTAAGATGCGTATTCATCACTTTAACTGCTCCTTGCACTATTCCTCATCACCCTGGGAAGCAGTACCATTGCTTGCAAGATTTTTTCCAGTTGTTCCAGTTATATTGCAAAGGGCTGCCTGGCCTCCCTCTGTGCTCGCTCACACCCCAGGCTGTGCCGCCAGCGCGTGCCAGGCATGGTGGTGCTACGACAGAAGTAGCTCTGCTTATGACTTTGAAGGAGAACCAGTCCTGTAAGCTTCCTGAGGACAGGCTGCTACTCCTAGAAGAGGCACCATTAGACTCTGAGTCCTTCATTAGGACTGCCCTAGTGCTGCCCTGGTGACAGCAGAGTCTCCTCTGTCTCTCACTGGTCAGTGGGGACCATCCCACTATATGGGGGATGCCGTCTTGCTCTGTGAGGGTTTCCAGTCTTCTGCTGTGTTTGCTTTGTATCTAAGGTTGCTAGAACTCTTGAAAAAGAGTTTATGCATATGTCTTGTGTGAAGGAACCTATTCCCAGTTGTTTCCATAGCACTAGAGATGCAGGCTGTCATTTGCAGTAAGAGCCCATGATGTTCCAGGATGTGGTAGGGGCTCCTATGTTTTCAGAAGTAGCAAATGCTTGGGGCATTGGTTTTGGGACCCGGGAGGAAGTACCTTTCATCTTGGAAGATTCACTGTGGAGCACTGCTGAGTACCCTGTGGAACATGCTGCAGCTCCTGATTCATTGTGACCCAGCACCATTTGTCCCGCATGCCTTCTCTCTTTGAAGTAACAAGCTTGAGGCAACTCTGCTGAGCCTAATCTCAAGCAGCAAACACTTGCTCTGGTGACCTTTCCATGGAGATGTCTCTGGTGCTCTCAGACTTGGGGGATAGCCCATTTCATTTTCTCCTTTCAAACATCCACTTGGTCCAAGTGCTATTACTTACACGATGGGCTTGGCATTCCAGCCCCACGCTCGGTTTTTGTGTGTCCTGGCCAGATTCCAGGTTGGCCAATGCTGTGTACATGCTCTTTCATCTCTTCCTCTGTTACCATGGGGTCTCTTGAACAGAGTACGTCACGAAGGTGAAGTAACCTTTTTAGCTAATGCCTTCAGCTCCCACCCCCAGTGCCACCTGCCATGTCTCCCCATGTCTTTTCACAGCTCCTTTCAGAACAAATCCCCAGTCCCTGGTCATGCCATTCCTCTGCCTCTCACTTGTGTTGGTGTGGCTTTGATCCTTGGCACTGAAATCAAAGGAGACTCTGGTCTTCCCTTCATCAAGCACAGGACAGTTGTCTCTTCGACATCCACCTCACAGTCTTCTCCTCCATCCTAAACCTCAATTCAGCCTTTCCCTTCTTAGCCCACATTGCTCATCTTCACATGCCACTTGCCTGCTTCTTCCCTGGTTGGGTTTGCTCTTTCTTACCCTTCTGGTTATGATGTGCTCTCCAGCTCAGTCTGAGCACACAAGTTTTGTCCTTCACAAAAAGCTCACTTGCAATGGCCCCAAAGTAGAGCCAGGCTGTTTTCTAACTCATTCCATGCCCAGAGCAGGCACAGCAATGTCCTGGCAGTGCTAGCGCATGAGGCGTACTCTTCATGCTCTTCCTTCTGTTCTCTGGAGGTCTGTAGGCAAAAGAGCCTGGAGAAGATGCTTCATCTTTGCTGAAAATAAAAGGTAATTTTGTATTTATCATAGAATCACAGAATGGTTTGGGTTGGAAGGGACCTTAAAGATCTCTAGTTCCAACCCCCCTGCCAAGGGACACATTCCACTAGACCAGGCTGCTCAAAGCCCCATCCAACCTGGGGCATCCACAACTTCTCTAGGCAACCTGTTCCAGTGCCTCACCACCCTCATAGTGAAGAATTTCTTCCTTACATCTAATCTAAATCTACCCTCTTTCAGTTTAAAGCCATTACCCCTTGTCCTATCACTACATGCCCTTCTAAAAAGTCCCTCTCTATCTTTCTTGTAGGCTCCCTTCAGGTTCTGGAAGGCTGTCTCCCCAGAGCCTTCTCTTCTCCAGGCTGAACAACCCCAACTCTCAGCCTGTCTTCATAGGAGAGGTGCTCCAGCCCTCCGATCATCCTCGTGGCCCTCCTCTGGACCCGCTCCAATAGGTCCATGTCCTTCTTATGTTGCAGGCCCCAGAGCTGGACGCAGTACTCCAGGTGGGGTCTCACGAGAGCAGAGTAGAGGGGCAGAATCACCTCCCTTGACCTGCTGGCCACGCTTCTTTTGATGCAGCCCAGGTTGGCTTTCCGGGCTGCAAGTACACATTGCCGGGTCACGTTAAGCTTCTCATCCATCAGTACCCCAAGTCCTTCTCCTCAGGGATGCTCTCAATCCATTCTCCGCCCAGCCTGTATTTGTGCTTGGGATTGCTCCGACTCGTGTGCAGGACTCTGCACTTAGCCTAAAACTCTCATTACAAAATGACAAAATATTCAATATTTTCAAAAGAAAATTTGGACTTAGTTCTCATATTTTAAAATCAACTTCATGAGGTTCACACAGGCCCACCTCTCAAGCCTGTCAAAGTCCCTCTGGATGGCATCCCTTCCCTCCAGCGTGTCGACCGCCCCACACAGCTTGGTGTCATCGGCAAACTTGCTGAGGGTGCACTCGATCCCACTGTCCATGTTGCCAACAAAGATGTTAGCACCGGTCCCAATACCGACCCCTGAGGAACGCCACTTGTCACTGGTCTCCACTTGGACATGGAGCTGTTGACCGCAACTCTTTGAGTTGGCGACCATCCAGCCAATTCCTTATCCACCGAGTGGGCCATCCGTCAAATCCATGTCTCTCCAATTTAGAGACAGGGATGTCGTGTGGGACAGTGTCAAATGCTTTGCACAAGTCCAGGTAGATGACAACAGTTGCTCTTCCCTTATCCACCAATGCTGTAACCCCATTGTAGAAGGCCACCAAATTTGTCAGGCACTTAGTGAAGCCATGTTGGCTGTCACCAATCACCTTCCTGTCCTCCATGTGCCTTAGCATAGCTTCCAGAAGGATCTTTTCCATGATCTTCCAAGGCACAGAGGTGAGACTGACTGGCCTGTACTTCCCCAGGTCTTCCTTTTTTCCCTTTTTAAAAATGGGGTTATGTTTCCCCTTTTCCAGTCAGTGGGAACTTCACCGGAGTGCCACGATTTGTCAAATACAATGGATAGTGGCTTAGCAACTTCATCTGCCAGTTCCCTCAGGACCCGTGGGTGGATCTCATCAGGTCCCATGGATTTGTGCACCTTCAGGTTCCTTAGATGGTCTTGAACCTGATCTTCTTCTACAGTGGGCGGCTCTTCATTCTCCAAGTCCCGCCTTTGCCGTCTGCGACTTGGGCGGTGAGGCTCGAGCACTTGCTGGTGAAGACTGAGGCAAAAAAGTCGTTGAGTACCTCTGCCTTCTCCGTATCCCAGCTAACCAGGTCTCCCGTTTCCTTCTGGAGGGGCCCCACATCTTCCCTAGTCTTCCTTTTTTCCCCGACATACCTATAGAAGCTTTTCTTGTTGCCCTTGACGTCCCTGGCCAGATTTAATTCTATCAGGGCTTTAGCTTTCCTAACCTGATCCCTGGCTGCTCAGACAATTTCTCTGTATTCCTCCCAGGCTGCCTGTCCTTGCTTCCACCCTCTGCAGGCTTCCTTTTTGTGTTTGAGTTTGTCCAGGAGCTCCTTGTTCATCCATGCAGGCCTCCTGGTGTTTTTGCCTGATTCCTCTTTGTTGGGATGCATCGCTCCTGAGCTTGGAGGAGGTGATCCTTGAATACTAACCTGCTTTCTTGGGCCCCTCTTCCCTCCAGGGCTTTGTCCCATGGCACTCTACCAAGCAGATCCCTGAAGAGGCCGAAGTCGGCTCTCCTGAAATCCAGGGTAGCCAGTATGCTGTGCGCCCTCCTCGGTGCTCTAAGGATCTTGAACTCCACCATTTCATGCCCTTGAGCTTCACATTCCCCACCAGCTTCTCCTTGTTGGTGAGAACAAGGTCCAGCACAGAACCTCTCCTCGTTGGCTCCTCTATCACTTGGAGAAGGAAGTTACATCAATGCATTCCAGGGACCTCCCAGATTGCTTATGTCCTGCTGTGTTGTCCCTCCAACAGATATTATTTCCCTACCAAGCAGATTCTGAGGAACATCTTGTCATACGGGCTCTTTTGGAAAGCCAGTAAGGTGGAGCTATTTGTTTGGCAGCAGGGAAATCAATCAATCAAACAAAAACTGTTGGGAGATTCCTGGAAGGGCAGCAACAAGGGCTGGTCAGAAACTTCACCGCATGGCAGTCATGAGCAGCAGAAGGGGAGTAAATGCCTCTTGTTCTTGTTGGGTGCTCTTCCGTCTGCTGCAGCTGTGTGTAATGGCCCTTTCATGTTGCTGCTCTGGATATACAAACCCGGTCATTTCTGTGGAAATCTGGATCTTTTCCTTGTTCCCTCTGCGTACTGCTGAACCCCACCCAAAAAAAGGAGAGAAAAAAAAAAGAGGGACTTTGGTTATATTCATTTGCACACAGCAGCAAATGCTGAAGGTCTTCTGAGGCTGCTCTTAAAACCATTTTACAAGCTATTAATGCCATAAAGTAGGGAGAGCTTGGAAGGTGAACATGCAGCCCCTGCCTTAGGTTCCAAAAACTGAACGGTAATATGGAAAAAGTGGAAGCAAATTTGCCAACCGTTTCCACTGCACTGGTTACGATGAATGGGAGCCAACACCGATTAAACACCCTTCCCTTTACACCGCAGCGTACTCTCGCATGCTGTCCCCACACTTTCAGATGTGGATTTACCGTAGGGGACTGAAGGTAGTGAGCTACCCACCTCTTCTCCCCAGTGACAGCGCTAGTTTGCCATGTATCTGCATGTGCATGTGTTCCTAATCTTGTGACCCACTAATGGCCAAAGCCTCCCCCCCCTTCCACTTCGCACCGCGTCTGCTTTGCCCATGTACACAGACAACACGTACATATGCTTTTTCAAAGGAAAACAGGGAGAAACTGGGGGAAAAAACAACCCAGAGATGATGTCTAACCCCCTGCTTTACAGGTGTCTTGCCTGGTTGTTTATTAGCATTCACCTTTAAGCTACAAAAGTGCTGTGAGTGCTACACTGGTTCTTCAGGACAGCTCCCAAAGTACCCAGGGGAGCAGCAGCAACACAAGGCTCCCCAACGCCTGGCTCCAGACTCTTGGATCCGCCAGACCAACAACAGATGTACCTGCGCTGTGTGAACTAGTTCATCTGGGGGAAGACCCCGCTTACCACAGCCCAATGGGCAGGACGCTTCCATGGGCACTGGGAGACAGCTTCAGGCTGCGTGTCCACAGGCACTGGGACCTATCTCCAGGTCCCACCACGAAGAAGAAACTAGCCCGTGCACTCTCACTGGGAGCCATTTCTAACCACCAAGAGGATAAGGGAAATCCAGCTTCTCCAAAGGATTAATTTTCTTAGCCTACTCTGGCTTTTAGCAGCGCAGAGACTTCACAGTGGTTCTGGGTTTACCATAGCTCTGAAGAGCATTAGATGATATATTCCTCAACATGACTGCCCAAAGGTGAGACGCGGTTCCCTGCAAACTTACATACAAAATCTTTGTTGCTGTCCGACTTTCAATGTTTCTTGCTGTAATGGTTCACCTGCCTCCCCAAGTGAGTGCGAACCACTGTTAAACCCAGGTGTCAGAGCCGTGCTCTGGCTCAGCGTAACGTTGTGATGCGAACACAACTAGCAGCCTCCCCACCA